>NW_023339763.1:16618382-16628617 GCF_004916995.1 Morone saxatilis | reverse complement strand
CCAGATCATCCCCTCCCCCAGTGTTTACTGTTTAAAGTCACACAGGGCGAATTGGGACAGAGCAGTCAAGTGAAGCAGAAGAGACGTGGTCCCATCGCAGTGGAAACTGGACTGTGCTGTCTGTCTGTCTGCCCTGTCTCACCCCTCTTTCACCCTGCCTCTCCCCAACCTCCACCTTTGTCTGCCCCTCACCTCCATCCCATAAACTTTTTCCGAACATCCTCCTCTGCTCGCGGTGAGTCGGTGCACAACGCAACACGGTGGTAAGGGGCAGGGCAGGGAGAACATGATTGAAAGATGAGGTAAGCAGTCAGAATTGGTTAGAAAAGAGGACAGCAGTTAGGATTAGACAGTGAAGCGTGGCTTTTTAATGAAAACATGACAGAGCTGCGGCTCCTTCCAACGTCTTGCATCTCTTCCAGAAAATGAACAAGCGACAGAAGAAGCAAGAGGGGGAAAAAGAGAGAATTGAATGCTGAGATTCAGATATTGCTCATGCAGTGTTAGTCTTAACTGGCAGCATGACTCGTGCTCCGTCTGAACAGTTTGGTCGTGTTAACAAAGTGTCTTTTATGGAGGAGATGCAGTGGGGTGGGCTCCCATTGCACAATTAGTTGTTACACATCAGTTGTGCCAATAAAACCTGCTTTGAATGTGAATTGAAAGGAGTTAAGAGGGTGCCATTCATAGATGTTAAGTAAGTGTTGAGCAGAATAAAAGCCAGGAAAGTGTATATATTTAATTGGCCGACACCTGCTTCTACTTGGGCTTTTAATGTACACAGCAGAGAGAGGGGCGAAAGCAAAGGGAGGGTGGAGTGGGCTCTCGCTTTGAATACAGATGCAACACCCCTTTTTTTGCTTAGAGGTTTGAAAGGAGGGGAAAACACAGACATGGACTGTTATCTCCTCCACATTTTACCCTCCATCTTTCCTTTTGCTTTTCTCTTCTTTTGTCTTTTCTTCCTTTTCTGCACTTATTCCTCTCTAAGTCAAGTCATTCAGTCCAACAGTGCTGATTTTCTGCTTTAACACATTCCTCTGCTGCAAAACTGGACGACTGCCATTCACTGACTCCACTGTGCTAATTTTATTACATAGTTTATTATTTTTCATTCCAGCAGGGAAATATTTTTTTGTCCTATTTTAAGCCCAGTAGGTGTTTCTGTGTGTGTGTGTGCCTAGCATGTCTGCATTTGTGAGCACCAAGCATACTCCAGCACCGCAGAGAATATCTCCGGAATATGCTGCGTTTTTTTCTTTCTTCTTCTTTCTGTGACAGTCACAAGTCTTTGATCCACTCCTCCTCCCCTCTCTCTTCTCACCTTCTTTCAAATTCTCTTCAACTTGCCGCTAAGAGTGAGGGTATAAGGCAGACATACAGAATGCATTTTTTCTTTACGTCAAACTCGAGTATTGCCCATTTTTTTCCCCCAGCCACATTACAATAACTAACTAAACTCTGACATTCATGTGCTATATGTGTTTGTTTTCTATCAGCGATATTTGGAGCTCAGGCCAGACACTTACCTTTGGCAGTAGACAGGAGGTCTCAGGTCTACTGGAGCAAAATGTTTGTCCGTCAGCAAGCTTACAATCTTCTGAACTCACCACATACGTAAATAAAATAGGTTTTTTTTAATTGTTAAAGTTACATATTCAAAGTTTTTTTTGTGCAAAGCTGTTTTTATGTTCAGTAGAGGAAAAATACAAATAATTTATTATCAATCAGTGATCCACTTCAATACAAATTTGTGTCTACACAAAGGCAGACATACTGTATGTCTGAGTGTAATAGAATATGTGGTGGCCTCAGGTAATGTGTACATATATCAGCTTGTGTGTAATCGTAAAGGTAACCAAGTTTTTTGAGTCAATTTCCTTCTAATCTTTTAACTTTATCTCTTCAATGGATAACCATGTTGTGCTGTAGGCATCTATCTGAGGATTTATAGCTTACTGTTGTCAGTTTGTGGAGGAGTGAAACCTCTGACCTTACACTGCTTTGCCACATTTTCTCCTTGTGCAGGCTTATAGTCATAATAATGAGCAGTGAAAATACACTAACCTTCATTTAACTAGGAGAACCCTTCAAGGCAAGGAACCACTGCCTTTGACCATCAACAGTGTTGAATAAGATGGAGACTCCAGGGATCAGATAGTAGTGATCTGCCAGAAGCAAAACAGGGATGTGAGTTCGATATATCATTAGCCTTTTCCATACTGATTAGATATGGGGTCCATACTGGGAATTCCCATAGGAACACCAGTATTTTCACTTAGAGCTGTGAGGGCTGCATGATCATACAGTCAGCTTGTATTTTTATTTTTATGTAGTTTTTGATTTGCTTTGTGCTCAGGAAAAGCTGTATTTCGGACAGGTTAGTCTCATAAGATGATTCTTATGGAAAAAGGTTGTCTCCTAAAATAGGCTAGTCTAGATAGTGTGGAAATTTGCCCCTCTAAAGCATGTAGGTCAGATTCATTTCCAAGAGCTAAATTAGTTTCCTATTGAGAGAAGTCCAACTTAGTTTCTGAACTGCACTTACAACTGCCAATGAACAAGTACTTTCTAACTACTTTCTGTGAGTATGTGAGACTCATGTCGACATCAAACACACACCTTGGTCTTGAAGGTCTAAAAAACAAAATAAATTCCTTTAATTATCCTTATTTAGAGGCACAGAATTGGACTGAACCAGAAACCAGAAAACTTCTGATTTAGCCTCTGGAAATGTGTCAACTAAAAGAAAGTGTGTTACGAAAATATTTGTGATTGGATACAAAACCCACTTGCATCTGAAAAGCTATATTTAGCAATTTCATACTGATGCTTTTTTAACTCCATTAATTTCACTGACATCTACCACCAGTTCACCATTAGGATTTTTGTAGTCGCACAACACAGAGGGTTTCACCGCTTCGTCCTTGATGATTGTAAACACATTGCGCTTTAATAATTGCTGAAAGTACACGGAAATTGTAACAGGATGGCGGTGAGAAGACCCTAGCAACAGGGAGAGGATGAAGAAAGCGTGAGAGTGGGAGGGAGGGGGAAAGATGCAGAACATCAATAAATAATGGCCCCACTGAGGAGGTGGAAATATGGGCCTCGTTATCTTTGCGCCGACGCCTTCATTTGCATGTGAGAAAATGAGGCTGCTACGAAGTCGTGCACACACACACACACACTCTTGGACCCACACGGGCTACAGTATATATCCTATTTATAGACTCTGTCATGCTTTTATTTTTTCCTGTTTTCTCCCGCACATTTATACTTCCATTATTTTATTTTTCTTTCCTCCTCTTTGGAATTTGTCATGGCGGCAGGTCTGGCCTGTTGTGTGACTGCAAGGCTGCAGGCATTTTGTTGGATTAAAAAAATAACCTTTATTACTCAAGAGAGGCTTGTTAAGGGCATACAGTACGATTAATTTGAGTAATGGCACTTTTTTACATTACATACTTACTAACATTGCTCTTGCTGTCACAAGAGCAGTTGGATTTGAAATGCCATGCTCATGGGCTTCACTAAACTGCTCTGTCGATTTAAATGAGCTTCAAATAGATGTGTGTTACCTAAAGCATAAAGCATAAGGCTAGATATGTACAGGACTAAAATTGTCTGTGTATGTTATTGTGAATGCACTCGTGAGCGTAGTAAAAGTAACTTATTGAAGCGACCTTCTGTAAAGAAAAGAAAAATCTATAAAAGATATGTAAGTGTTGCAGGGCAAAAAAACTACTGTGTTTATTCGTTTTTACTTTATGTTTAACATTTTTGAGATTGAGAATAATAAACATTTGATTTCTGTACCTTTTAAAAAAAAAATACACATTGTTTCCTTGATTCAACACTTATAAGTAAATATTGTAATTGTTTGCCACTGGACCCCATCTGCATCAAGAATACATGAACAATTTTGCACAATTTTCCTCCATGAATGGGTCTCATTGAGACTCTGACCGAACTCATACAAAATCCAACAATGTTGACATCCTCTAGGCAATGCAGCTTCTTTCAAAAAGCTTCTTTCTGGGTGAAAGGACTCCTTAAAGAACCATTTATAGTTGATGAAAAATACTTAAAGCTCTAAATGGTTCCTTCTGAGTTTTTTGAGGATCTATTAGTGCTTCTATTTTTTACCTAATGGTCCTTTTCGTTTCAGTTCAAGCTCACTCAATAGTTTTAATAGCTATCAAAAGATAAAACATGGGTGAACACATCGGAAAAAGTTGAACACTCCCTACTAAATTTGCATTTCATGTATTTTTTGGAAGGTCTTTAATGGACAAAAAAACATTTGTATCTATGGTTTCTCTCAATGTGAAGTACCATGTCCGATGGCAGTTGATCAGCAGTTTCTGCTGTTACAGGAAGGAAGCATCAGGGGTGAAATCCCCAAAGGGAGTTTGTGTGTTTTTCTTCCACTGGACAAAAAACATGCCATTTTGAGATATATTCCAAGACACTTAGTGCATATGGAGTTTAAAATTATGCAACACTAACAACTGCAGCTGTTTTCTACACTGAGCTGCATGCATGTGTGCATGTTTTACTGCAGCTGTGTATGTCCATGTATGCGTGTGTGTGTCTGTGTAATGCATATTGGCTCTGTTTCTCGTTATCTAGTCAAGTCAGCATGAATAAAAGCTGAGGGAGCACAGTGATTTAGTAATTAATATTTTACTCAGTCTGCCACTCTGCTTAGAGACTGAGAGCAAGAGGAAAAGGGTGAGAGAGACGATAAGAGGGTTCACACAAAGAGATGAAGAGTCGAAAAAAGATAGACTGACTCTCTGTGCAAGCCACTCAGTCGTGATGTACAGATAGTAAGGGAAATAATGCGATGTGCATTGTGTAATCAGTGTTGTTTCAGAGGCGTCGCTGCAGATGGGAAGAATTCCGTCCCCTGCTGAAGACAGAAAGTGTGGCTTTGACAGATCCAGCTGACTCTCTCCCTCTCTCTCCCCCTCTCTCTCTCTCACCCTCTTTCTCTTGCTGCCTATGTCAGAGTGTTGTGACAGGCGAGTCGTCGGTGTTGTGGGAGTAGCAGTCTTAAAGTGCTCATTATCCTGTAAGGCTTCATTCTGGGGGGCAAACAAAGGCTGCTGTGAAATTGCAGCCTGTGCCTCCTCTCGGGTCATACGGTATATTCCATGCAAACACATGCACAGTCCATAACTGCTACCTTCAGTGTTCCTGCTCAACCCTCCGCAAAGACCTCAACAAAACACAGTGCCCATACATAAAATATTGATGCTGATGAACATACAGGTGCACCTGAACTCTGCCAATTCCAGCTCTTGGCCTACAGCTTAGACGCTAAAAGACGCAGATGATAGGTAACGTTTCCAAACGTAAACTAACCTTACTGTACAGTGGCAACCATTTTGAAATATATCTCACTTACAGTTAGCTATTGCATGTGTTTAAAGGTCCCATGAAATTGTATGGCCTCATTAATGTGATGTATTTCCCTTTGAAAAAGGATATTGGGGCAGGACCTAAGACACTGAGGCATCAATGTCATCTTTTAATTGTGGAGAGAAAGGCTGTTTAATTTGATGGAACGGGCAGATTGTTGAAAAAGTCAACACTAAGTCAGAGCTTCGATCTTGAGTGTTTTGATTTACATAATGTAAACCTAGATTCATGAGAGGCATTGATTTATACAGAGGTTCTCAGTGGAGAAAAAATGGGTGTTGTGATGTGTAGGAATAAGTTCCATGCAATCCAAGAAAATACAAAAACAAATACAGACGACAAAAAGTGACAAAGAGAAGGTGTGTGTGTGTGTGTGTGTGTGTGTGTACCTGTATGCGAGACAAAATACGATATGCAATATTAACAGTTGTACAGAGAATACCTGGGCTTCTCTCTTCCCTATCTTCACTATCAGCCTCGAGTAAGCGGCACACTTGATACTTGGCCTTATTTTTGTTACCGCACTTAAAAGGAAGAACATCTAGATAGTTTTAGTGATGATAGTGTGGTGTATAACAGTTTTACATTGTGTGTAAAGGGATAGTAAATCTGCCTCTGCTCTGTCTATGGGTGGTGTAAGTGACCGCTGTGTGTCCTCCAGGCCTTGAAAGAGTGCCAGGTTTTGCAAAGCAACATTATCAGGCAGGTAGTGCCAACTGTTCACGCAGCTGTTTGTTCTTAGCACAATACGGTTTTGCAATGAGCACAATGGATTTGCACCAGAACGATCATCTTGGTGCAGGTCTTTTTTTTTTTTTTTTTTTGTATATTTTTTGGGCTTTTATTGCCTTTATTATAGTGACAGCTGAAGGAAAGGGGTGTAGAGAGAGAGGGGATGACACACAGCAAAGGGTCTTTTTCGAACCCTGGGCCGCTGCAGCAAGTGCTCAGCCTCGGGACATGGGTCGCCAGCTCTACCAACTGAGCTAACCGGGCGCCCCTGGTGCAGGTTTTTACTGGATGTCTGTCTGTCAGCTGCTTTCCTTTGGGGAAATTAATGTACGTTTTTACTGAATGTGTCTTCTTCAGGTAACAGGTTCTCACTGACCTCCTTCGGGGCTCTTTACATCTCTGATGTTCAGAAGGAGGACGCCCTCTCCACATACCGGTGCATCACCAAACATAAGTACAGCGGCGAGACGCGCCAAAGCAATGGAGCCAGGCTCTCTGTAATGGGTGAGCAGCTCAGTGTTGTCAGTTTACTCATGTAAGTCTGATATTTCTCTTTGTCTTGACATAAAAAATAACCCAATCTCTGCCCTCCAGACCCCAACGAGTCCTCACCCACCATCCTGGACAGTTTCCAAGCAGGGGAGGTATACGCAGGCCAGAGCGTTGAGCTCCCCTGCATAGCGGGAGGTTACCCCAGCCCCACCGTGCGCTGGCTGAAAGATGGTCGCCCGCTGCCCTCAGATGCCCGCTGGACACGGCGTTTGACAGGGCTGACCATCAGTGACCTAAGGCAAGAGGACAGTGGCAGCTACGCATGCGAGGTCACCAACAGTTTTGGCTCAAAGGAGGTGTCTGGACAGCTTCACGTTATAGGTGTGTGAGCACAACTACACACACACACATTCGCATACAACCTGACAGACTCCCACGCTGTCTTCTCGGTGAATCAGCCTGGCAGACGGACACATTCACAAACTCCTCTCCTTTTGGTTTGAGGCACACATATAAGTCGCGCCTAGAGTGTGTCTGTAGCAAACATGTGTGTGAGCTGTATGATGCCCCGTCATATCAGGTCTCAAAAAGAGAGACAGGGCAATAAATCACTGAGACTGAATCCGTAACACAGCTGCCAGCACAATTCACCATCAGAGAGAAGGAGGGTGAGGAAGACGGAGATAAACACGAAGGGTCACAGAAGGGACAATCAGACATCCAGACAGTGCCGGAATGACATTATCTACAATGCAATAACAAGATAATAAGAGAGGCAGAGATAAATGTACATTGTGTAAAGTATACAAAGAAACAAAGAGCGGGAGAAGGCGAGACAGAGGGAGAGAATAGAGAGGCGGTAGGCTTTGCCAGTGGGCACATCATGGTAGCACACTCTGTGACTCTGACAGGGTGAGGAGGGGGGGAGGCACAGTGATGCCCCCCAGCACACACCACCAGCTGCCTTATTGCTCACTGACATTTTCGCACACACACACACGTACGCACACACTCCGGATCGCACACACACAAACAGAAAGACACACTTACACACACAAGTGGACCGAGATGTGAAGAGATATCTCCAGCTGCTTTTTTAATGAGTGCGTCGAACTGATTGAGTCACCACCGCTGATTGTGCTCTCTCTCTCTCTCTCTTTCTCTCTCCTTGTCTCTATGAATGTAAACGCCTACTGTATGTATGAATCCATGTGTCACATTTTGAATCCAGTTGAATGATTTCAGTGTCACTTAGACAATATGACATACTTGTAAAGGATTTCAAATTTGTTTATAAATCAATTAATAAAATCATCCATGCTTTGTAAATGAGTAACAACCTAATATGATGTGTAAATAAAGGAAGTTAAATTAGTAATTTAAGTGTTTACTCACAAAGTTTATTTTTATCTCATGGGTTATAACTGGTTTATGACGCCTTAAGGCCTGAGCTATAAACCACCAATAAATTAAATCTAATAACAAATAATGAACCCATTAATTATGATTCACAACACCAGAAAATTCTATAATCTTTGTATTCATGACATGATTTGTGGAAAATAAAAAGTAGTCTAGCAACAGCAGTAACTTATTATCAATCATTTCAACAGTTTTAAAGATCAAGATGCAAATTGCTTTACAGTGAAACATTAAAACAAAAAAGAAAGAAAGTGATTCTTTTGGAGTTTTTTTAATCCCTCTGTATTTTAACAAACAACATCCATCCTTCTCTCAGATCCACTACGAGTGACCTTGTCCCCTAAGAATCTGAAAACTGGCATCAGCAGCACACTGTTCTTCACCTGCACTGTGGAGGGCTCTCCAGAATACACTATCACCTGGTTCAGCAACACGGAGCCCATCGTCCCCGACCAGCACATCTCCATCCAGGGACAACACAACGACACCCTGCAGATCACTGCAGCACAGAAGTTCCACTCTGGGGCCTACCAGTGCTTCGCCTCCCGAAAGGGCCACACTGCTCAGGACTTTTCCATTATTCTGCTAGAGGGTATGTGGACAGAGACTCTCAGGGAACCAAACAAGTGCACATTCTGTATAAACAGGGACACAGCAGGCATTTTATTACAGCATTGTAAAAGCAAAATGACAGGAAACCATGGTCTTTAAATTTAAAACTTCTACTGTTGACTTTTATTCTTTATCTGAATGCTGGTGCATAAATTGTTTGCCACTGTGAATGTCATTGATAGATGCATAAATAGGACACCACAGAGCTGTTTGTCATTGAACAAATACATAAAATCATTTGGCTAAACGCAGCAGAGATGAACCGATCTAAATCCAAGTTGTTGAATATGCTGCTTTTCTCTCAGAACTTCTCATTATTACCACTCTGCCATTAGGTCCTTTTTCATTTTTCTCTCTCTGTCTCCTCTCAGATGGTACTCCTCGTATTGTGTCTTCCTTCAGTGAGCGGGTGGTGAACCCCGGCGAACCTTTCTCCCTCATGTGTGCAGCCAAAGGAGCCCCGCCCCCCTCCATCACTTGGACGCTGGACGACGAGCCCGTGGTGCGAGATTCCACCTACAAGACCAGCCAGTACACCCTGTCAGACGGCCTGACCGTGTCGCATGTCAACGTCAGCAGCCCGCTCATTCGAGATGGGGGAGTGTATCGTTGCGTCGCACGCAACTCGGCCGGTAGCGCCGAGTACCAAGCGCGCATAAACGTAAGAGGTGCCTGTCTGCTTTTCAATATAAATGCACTCTACACCTGACTCTATACAAACACACAAGGGCTAGTGAGAAGCATAGATCACTTTGCATTTCACACACAGACATCTATCTATCTATGTATCTATGTATCTATGTAGCTTCAGCAAGCAACAGGATGTCGCTCTCCACAGGGGACCACTGAACTACTGTGCAGCTAAGTGGGATAACTACTTGGGCATCCACAGCGGCACTTCCACTGGATAAAGAACGGAAGCCTGGCAATTCGTTGCACTCACTGTAAATAAAACAGAGAGCATAGTATTTAATTTGTATTTTAAATATACTTCCTTTATGTTCATTCTACAATAATAAATTTTACCATTAAAATATGTATTATTACAAGCTGTCTCAAGAAAGAAAAATGCGATTAATCAAAGCCAAATTGTGCGATTCATTTAGTTTATTTATTTTTATTGATCAACATAACTAAAATGTATTTATTTTATTATTTTATTAGGTTTATTATTTTTATTTAGATTTCAGATACTGTTAATTCGTCTATGAACTATGGACTGTAAATACATAATAAACCAAACTAGGTCAAAAATGGTTAATGCATTCTGTGAAGATTATCCAAGGCAGTATCTGATTTTAATGATTATTTGGTCTCTCATGGCAAAAATTACCAACCTAAAAGAACATAAAATTAAGCCATTACACCTTTTTATCTGTGTTTTATCTGCATTTTTCTGGTCAGCCTGAAAAAACTAAAGATTCTGAACATCACTGCTTCTGTAGTTACTTCTCACTGGCCTTTGTAGTGCAAAAACAGATAGGATTTAGATTTAGATAGATAGATAGATAGATAGATAGATAGATAGATAGGGATAGAGTACCATA
>NW_023339763.1:16608037-16618282 GCF_004916995.1 Morone saxatilis | reverse complement strand
GGTTTCTCTCGATTCACATTCATTTGTGCTGTTAATATAAAATTGGTTGCTAGTTTTAAAGCTATCCAAATTAGCCAACGCAGTTGTTAGCCTTCATCACTTACAGGTTTCGTTATTTTCCCACAAGTACACACATACGTTTCAGTAGGGTGCTTTAACTGTTTAGGCCAATAATATCAAAAAGACAAATTAACTTTTTATTACAAAATTATTTAATCTGTTGATAAACTTTTTTTAGTTAAAGTTAGTTAAGTGAAACTTTTTCGCCCAGACAAAAATCTTGTCTTACCCACAGGAATTAAAAACAGACAGTGGTAATTGCCAATGATTTGAATTTTTTTTTTATCACATTAAATTTCAAAAAGTGCTAGTTATGTACAATTTAACAACGTTTAAATGTTGATTTCTAACACCAAATGCAATGAATTTCCACTTTCAATCAAAAGCTGAGGTGTATGCTTTAACTGCTTGGCTAAGCCTTAGTTTTAGCTCAAACGCTAGTTTTTTTTCCCAGCATCATGATGACTGTACGGAATTTTCTTCATTTCAGTTAATGTGGAAAAATCAAACATGAATTTCCAAGATGTCGGCCCTGTAAAAAAATTATATTTTTTCTCAAAACAACTTGAGCAAAAAATCAAGTAAAAGTATGTAAAAATTCAGCTTTAGCCTTTACTAAGACTAGCTTGTCTACCTCAAAAGCTAACTAGATATAACTCTTTTTTTAGCTCTTGCCAATGATAACACGTTTGTTGTATTTTCGTTTGTAAGGTAACATCATCTATCTATTATTATTATCTATCTTCTATTATCTAATCTATCCTAATCTATCGAGGTAATTTAGAAAAAAGTACAAAAACCTACGTTAGATGACCACAGATTTATCTGGATTTAGACCTAAAATTACAATATCCCTCCACATCAGATTTATAGTAAAAGGGAAGCATAAACTTAACTCCTGTCTACCTGTCAAGCTTTGCCCCCAATTCACTCACTCCTCAACCTTTATCTCTTCACCCTCTGTCTCCGTGGCGCTCCTTACTCTGCCAATGACCTCCCTCACCTCATCCTGCCCTCTCTGACCTCTGTGTTTCTCTTTGCCTCTGTCTCCTCCCTCCATCCCCTCCCTCTCTTCCCTGTGTCTCCAGGTCCACCCCGAATCAGACCCATGCGGGACATCACCGCAGTGGCGGGCAGAAACACCTACATAACGTGCCGCGTGATTGGCTACCCGTATTACTCCATCAAGTGGCTGAAGGACGGCATGCAGCTGCCTGATAATCATCGTCAAGTGGTGTTTGAGAACGGCACCCTGAGGCTGACGGACGTGCAGAAGGGCGCGGACGAGGGCACCTACTTGTGTAGCGTTCTGATCCAACCCCAGGTGTCAATCAACCAGACCGTCCACGTCACTGTCAAAGGTTAGTGTGAAGAGAAGAATGCATTCAAAGGGATAAAACTGCAATGTGCAATGTATCTACCTGATTGAGATAGTTCCCAAAAGAGGTGTTTCTGATTGTTGTGGGCGTATTCTGTAGTAACTTACAGATGTTAGCACAAGATATTTCTGGATATCAGAGTACCTAGCCACTACCAACTGGAGACGCCAAGATTCAAAGTTGTGCAGATTACAGTACTGCTGCAGAGGTAGATGTTGTTTTAGGACAGATTTATGTTTCAGTGTGCGTCTTTATTTTGTTAGTCTGTGAGTGGGGTAACGATGGTAGCAGGGCAGCTGCAGAGGTGTTTAAGGGTGTGTGCATGTGCCTGCGTGCGATGTGTCTTGATTTATTGATGAATAATAATGAAACCTTAGATTAAATCCCCCAGATGTCTCAGCTGTAGTACCCCCACCCCAACCTCCATTACTATGGCAACGGAATGACTTCCTCCTGCCAATTGGACTCTAACCAGAGCAGCTATTATGGGCTGCAGAAGATGGGGGCTGAAGGGGGGGAAGAGGAGAGGGGCCCATTGGCCAATGACCTTCTCTCTCTCTCTCTCAGCATTGCTCCAGATGGCCACACTGCCACTCTTCCACGTCTATCGCTGCCTTTATTCCACTCACTCTTTGCACTCTCCCTCTCTCCCCCAGTGCCACCCCTCATCCAGCCCTTCGATATCCCCTCTACCTCAGTGGGGAAGCTCATGTACATCGCCTGTGTGGTGTCATCTGGGGACATGCCCATACGCATCACCTGGCACAAAGACGGCCAGCTCATCGTGCCAGGCTCCGCCTCTGGCGTCGCAATAGAGACCAAAGAGTTCATGAGCTCCCTGCAAATCTCCAAGGTGACACTGAAGCACAACGGAAACTACACCTGCATCGCCAGCAACGCCGCCGCCACTGTCAGCTGGGAAAGACAGTTGATTGTTACTGGTGAGGGATTGAGCAAAGGGAGAATGGTATGATGATGAATTAGGTCAGATCAGATGTGATATCTAATATGCACAGGGATCTTAGAATTGCATGTTATTTTAGGAACACTCCCATTTTCTACCTTTTACTGTAAGACTTTCTTTTAGTCCTTCCGTTTAGGGTAATTGCATCATTTTGTTTCTCAGTGCCACCACGTTTTGTGGTGCAGCCCAACAATCAGGATTGTATCTATGGCAAAGCTGGAGTTCTCAACTGCTCTGTGGAGGGTTACCCACCTCCAAAAGTCATGTGGAAACACGCCAAAGGTAAAATCAGCCTATCATCCTGACAACATCGACAGCATTGCAATAACAAGATGATGTGAACAAGGAAAAATGAAGGCAGTAACATGCATTTACTTTGTGTTGTGTGGTGCAGGTGTAGGGAACCCTCAGCAGTACCACCCAGTCCCTCTAACTGGCCGTATACAGATTATGTCAAACGGCTCTCTGCTCATCAGACATGTGCTTGAGGACGACCGAGGGTACTACCTCTGTCAGGCCTCCAACGGAGTGGGCTCGGACATCAGTAAGAGCATGATCCTCACTGTCAAGAGTAAGTGTCAATCATACACTTTTTGACTTGAACACACTTCCTTTCATAACCACATCTCCTGGATTGTACATATACTGTATAAAGAGGCAAGGTTTTTGGAGGGGAATCAGCTCCTCTGAGATGCACTTTTGCCCCAGGCTAGTGCGGCCTGTACTGAACCTAACAAAACCTTGTCTCTGTCCTGTACATCCTTAACTGGGGGTATCTTTACTATTGATTGATGTGTTCCGGCTGCCGGTCTGTGTGCTCCTGAATGTTTGGTGGGGGAAAGAGCTGATGAATTAGTGATGAAAACAAAACCGCAGGAACCCCTTCAATCAATAATCTATGTCTGAGGAAAGGAGGTGGAAAAGAATCAGGAGAACAAGAAGAAGAAGGCAGACAGGGAGGAGATAGGGTAAGGCCAGCGGGGCTTGAAGCGTGAAATGGAAATGAAGAACGAAGTGCAGAAATAGAGATGTCTATACATCTGTAATATATCCTCGGTTTCCAATACCACATCCCTGTTCCCTCGTCTCTTACTCCATATAATACTATTTGTCACACTGACATGTGTCTGTGATTCTGCTCAGTTCCTGCCATGATCACCAGCCACCCCAACACCACCATGGCGAGGAAGGGCCAGACCAAGGAGCTGAACTGCACAGCGCGGGGCGAGCAGCCCATCATCATCCGCTGGGAGAGAGGGGACACCGTCATCGACGCAGAGAGAAACCCCCGCTACTCCATCACCATCAACAAGAAGGGAGACGAAGTCATCTCTACCCTTAAGGTCAGATACAGAATACCCAGCAGACCCCACCCAACGTTGATGAGAAGGATTGTTTGATGCTGTGATGTGAATATAGAGCAAAGAGTAAAGGAAATAATTATTTGGGAAATTTCGGGAAATAGACTTATTCGCATACTGTACTGTAATGTTATGTTACATCTCATTTGTTTAGAGAGCTTTGAGGGTCTCGCAGGGGGATTTTTTTTCAACTTTAGACAGAGCCTGGATAGCTGTTTACCCCTGTGTCCAGCCTTTATGCTAAACTAAAGGTAATTGGCTGCTGGTTGTAGCATCATATTTACGTGCAAACATGAAAGTGGTATCAATCTGCTCATCTAACTATAAAAGGGGAAAAGTAAATTACCCAAAATGTCAAACCATTCCTTCAAGTAAATTCAGTTTTTAGAGTTTTATACTGCTGCTGTGCATCGTCTTTCTTCTTTCTTCATTTTGTGGCACCTTTTAACCTTTTTCTGTTTGCGTTGATGCTCACAGCTGAACCCAGCCGAGCGAGGAGATTCTGTCTTCTTCTCCTGCCACGCCATCAACTCCTATGGAGAGGGTCGGGGGCTCATCCAACTCACTGTGCAAGGTATCTCTACCTTCTCCTAAACATTAAGCTTTATAACACAATACATGTTATACTGTAAACATCCCAGTGGGAAAATGTTAGATCTTAATCAAATCACATTGCTCGTAAAAAGCTCTCACCTTTTCTCTCTCTCTCTCTCTCACATACTCACAGAACCACCAGATCCCCCTGAACTGGAAGTGAGGGAGGTGAAGGACAGGAGCATGAATCTCCGCTGGATCCAAAGGTTTGATGGAAACAGCATCATCACCAGCTATGACATCGAGTACAAGAACAAGTCAGGTAGTTATCCTCGATAGGTATCCTAAATTTAAATATGCCTGACAGATTACGGTACATGTCTCAAAAGTCTCTTTTCTTTGTATTTGACAGACTCTTGGGATCATATGTACACAACCAGGAACATCTCACCCACCAACAACCAGGCCAACATTGTAGAGCTGCACCCGGCCTGTGTTTACAGTATTCGCATGTACTCCTACAACAAGATTGGCCGCAGCCTTCCCAGCAAAGAGCTCACAATCAGTACTGAGGAAGCACGTAAGTGATTGTTTTCTCCTCTTGAAATCACACTTGACTATGAATATTGACGGTAACACTTTATTTGACGTCTTCCATCAACAGCACCTGATGGGCCACCTATGGAAGTAATCCTCCAACCGATGACATCTCAGAGCATACGAGTTACATGGAGGGTAAAATCACTGCTATGTGTATTATGATACAGTGCTTATTTATGATTACTGGAAATCACTATAAAATACCCAGTCAACTGTCTGCACAGCAGTTCATTTTATATAAATACAACCACAGTCCTGGAAACTGAATATATGTCCTGTATGTCTTTAACTACAATTGTTAAAGGTTTACGTTGCATTGTGACAAGTTTAAGCAAGAGTTACTGGTGCAAGTGTTTAAGCTTTTGTTGTTAGTAGTTTCCTTTGAGGGTCAAGCACATACACAAACTGCTTAATTAGTTATAAAATGAGAAAAGTTGAGCTATTTCCTCAACCTGAAAAATGAGGCCAAAGAATTCTGAGCTAAAAAACTGCAAACAGAGCTCAAATCATCAAAGGATATATCATGATAAAATTGATTAGAAATGTTGAATTCATTGAGCTCTTGTGTTTCATTTTTACTGTTATTACCGTATTACTGCCGAATTCCAAAATAACCCAGTTACAGTGTTACACTGTGGTTTTAGTGCAGCTAAACAGGGTTTAGGTTTGACAGGCACTCTGATATTAACCGCTGTCACCACATGTCTTTCAGGCTCCTAAAAAAGAGCTGCAGAACGGGGTTATCCGAGGCTACCAGATCGGTTACAGAGAAAACGGTCCAGGCAGCAACGGCCAGTACAGCATAGTGGAGATGAAAGCTACAGGGGACAGTGAAGTGTACACCTTGGACAACCTAAAGAAGTTTGCCCAGTACGGGGTAGTGGTCCAAGCCTTCAATAGAGCTGGGACGGGTCCATCCAGTACTGAGATCAACGCTACCACACTGGAAGATGGTAAGAGAACCAGAAGAAAAGGATGGAAGAAAGGAGTGTAGTCACAACTGAAAGAAAGCGGGTTGCCAGACTAGGAGAGAGTGTGGGAGGACATGAGGGAGGGCGGCAAGAGACAGAAATTAAAAGATCCATAAAGCAAATCTCTTTGATCTGTCAAAGATAATATAAAATAGTCAAATGCAGCAACAAGATGGCAGACACAAATTATGACAGCTAACATACATGTATAGACACAAATGCACAGGCTCATGGTGGAAATGAATTTGCAGCACATCCCCCATTCTTCTTTCGACTTTAATTAGCACCCTCATTAGGCTGGTAGAGAGCGAGAGAGGAACAAGGAACCCCATTACTCTCTAAATGTCTGCCCACTCTGCCTCCTTTTTCTCTTCCTCTCCTTTATCTTCCTCTTCCTCCCATTGGTTCCCTTCTCTTCCTCCTCATCCATCCTCTGTCTGTTTTACATCTTTTTATTTCTTATATTTTTCTGATACGGCCAATCCTCCCTTTTAACCAGAGATAAATGGACCCTCCCCTGTCTGTGTGGACAGACAGACTTAATAGACACCGTGGTCAACAGTAATAGTGATGATAATTGTCCAGATAGGTAGTCTGAAGCTGCTCCTACAACTGCAATTACCTTAAAGCTGAACATTGTCTTCCTTCAGATTTTATCTTCCACATCGCAGCTCACCCCACCCTCCTCATCTGCATTTTAACCCCTTAAGGTGTTGCTGCTTTACTATTCATTTTGGTCTCTCTCAGTGCTCTTCGTCCCCTCCGCCGACCCCCCTCCTCACCTCCTCTCCGTCTCTCCTCTGTGCTCTAAAAGCTAGCACTGAACAAGGAGCTATTGAGAGCTAATTTGAGCTTATTTGACTGATTTGTTTCAGCAGAGATTGCCTGTGGGTTGTTGGTGTTGAGTAGTCATTAATTATCAGTGCTTCAGCCCGCCATGCTAGATCAGTCAGGTCTTCTTAGCGACAGCAATAACCAAGGGTTTTTGACAAGTACAAATCATTAAAACAACCTCAGAAATCATATATTTCAACCATGCAGCAATAACACTCGTCCCCTGCTCTCTTTCCAGTGCCCAGCGAGCCTCCGCAGAATGTGCGAGCCATCTCCGTGACGTCGGACGAGGCGGTGATCACATGGGCAGAGCCTCCACGGCTGACGCTGCACGGTGTGCTGAAAGGCTACCGGGTTGTGTTTTGGTCCCTCTTCCCTGACGGAGGTGGGTGCTGTGGGGGCCAGGCCCAGTGGCCAATGCAGAGTAATTATCACCTATCTCATTCTAAATTTCACCTAATAACCACCCCCCCACCCACACACCTACCTCTCTGTCAGTGCTGTGAGTCAGAATGTGTTAATGTGTGTCCACACCTTTTTCATAAAGCACTTCCTGTTCCTGTGCGTCTTTGAATTTGTCCACCTTTGCCCTTGTTTCTTTATGTCTTAGATTGTTAACACCATCAGTATTGATGGTTGGTGAGATTACAGGACAATAGTTGAGTGTCTTTGTGTCTGTTCAACATGTCTGTTCAACCCTGTTTCCTAAATTTGCTTCAGCAAATATGTTTTGTGGGAAAAGACGTTCAGATAATGACAAAAGAAAAGTTAGCAATTTGCCTTTTTAATGGTTATGGCTACTAAAGAACTATGTTATGGTTAGGGATCGACTGTGAAGCAAGACAAGACACCTTTACTTTTTTAATATTTAACAAAAAACAATCTTTTCTTAATCTTAACCAAGTGCTTAACAGCCTATAAACCCAACAAAACATGGGAGACAGCACACAAATCCCAGTCTGCTTTAAAGTGTTGTGCCTACTATAACCGACTATCCAACCAATGTCCTTCCTACAACTGCTGCCTTGTATTCCAGGCACTAATCATATTTCCTCCAAAACATATTTAGCAAAGCAAGTTAGCAGTATATAAATGTATTTTGTATAAAACAGAGTTGGTCTGTGTTGCCTGTTCTTCAGATTACAAACAGTACTCTGTTTCCCACTCCTGCCCTTCTCAGAATGGGGAGAGATGCAGAATATCACCACCACACGTGAACAGGTGGAGCTGCGAGGGCTCGAGAAGTTTACCAACTACAGTGTTCAGGTGTTGGCTTACACACAAGCTGGAGATGGGGTCCGCAGCAACGTCCTATATATCCAAACCCGCGAGGACCGTGAGTATTCACACTAACAGGAACTCAAAAGAAAAGGTGTCAGCATTTGATGAATTTGTTAATATATTTTAGTGCGTAAAAATCCAAATAGAGAAAAGCATGAACTATGCTTGCACAGTGTATGAGGTAAAGTGGGTAGGAAGATGGGAGATGGAAGGGGATATATAAAAAAAGAGTGCTGGGCTTTATCTCAAACCCATGACAAAAGCTCATTTATGCTGGGAAGCTCCATTAGCAGTGCTAATGAGAATTAAGAGGCTTTGGGTCCACAGCTCAGGGCTGAGGGAGGGCAGGCGGGGAGACACTGCTGCAGCGAGGGGGGGGGGGCCTCTCTGGGACCATATAGCATCCAGGAGTCAGTCATCAGCCCGGGCCCGCATCCTCTCCATCAGCCCTCTTGCCATAGGCATAGGGATTAACTCCTCTTGGATTAGAGAGAATTAATTTTGTGCTTACACCATTGGAGGCGGGATTACAGACGGATCCATGTCTCTTTACAGAGGAGGGTGAGGAGGAGGGGCCTGGGGGTTGAAGATGGAAAGATAGAAAGGTGATCACACAGCCTATTCTTGGCTGACTAAACAAAATAAGGTATAAAAAAGGATATACTATAAATATCATAGCCAAGAATTTTCTGATTTTTGAGTGTATTAGCCCTTTTCTCTGATATGTCCTGTTTGGCACAGTAGTGCATAATGTATTCATGTAGGTGGGGATATTCACTCAGCACCATTGTGCCTCGCTTCCTCATCAGACTCTCTGTCTGTCTGTCTGTCTGACTGGAGTCCTGGGCAGATTTTGGGCACCAGATGGGACTTAACTCTCCCCCTCCCACTACCACTCCTACTTTGACATGGAGGTCCAGTTATGATAATGATGGCCCTCCCCACCACCACCACCACCACAACCACTACCATCATCTCTCCCCTAGGAACTGCACCTATCATTCTCGCCATTCTGTCATCCCCGCCTCCCTCCTTTAAAACCTCCCTCACCACCATCTATCCTTTTTGAGTTTGTGTGGTTTTTTATCCCTGCTTGTGTAATATGCAGGATGAAGGAGTCCGAGGACATGGGCTGGTTGAATGACTGGATCAGGGGGCCCCACATGAAAGAGAAAGAGGAATTGGGGGTTGGATTTAGAGAGCTGGGTCTTACACTGCAGTAGCCACCTTCTGTAGTCTCCAGATGAGGCCCACTGTCAAGCTCAAGTTATATTTATGGTAACATTGAATAGGCTTGACACTGTGAGCCCCATACTGTAAGGCCAATGTGACAAAAGCATCATTGTTCACCTTTCACAATATCCAGTGTCCTGAGGTGTTTTTTTGTAAAGAGTGCATTCATTTTAAACCCTTCTTACGCCTTTAGGTGGTAATGCAAGTATTAAGTGGTGTTCAATGTCAAGCTGAAGTGGCTAGCAGAGGATCAGACACTAGTGTCTAATCTGTTTGTGGGTTTGAGAGTTAAGAGAATGCTGGGTGTCAAAGAGTCAGAACTGCTGACCAACGTCTGACTGAACATATGTCACCACCGTACACCCAGCACAAGGGAGTTCTTCCAAGTCCTCCCAGAGCGGCTTAGTGCAGGATAAGACTAGCAATCTGCAAACAAGCCTGCTTACTTTAATAGGCGTCCAACACCCAGCATGTGCACGCACACACACAGAAGCATATACACTTGCCCCGCTTTGCTGATGTTCCTTATGTGTTTCCTATAGTTCCTGGGCCACCAGCTGGCATCAAGGCAGTTCCCTCCTCTCCGAGTAGTGTGGTTGTGTCCTGGTTGCCTCCTCACAAACCAAATGGTGTTATCCGCAAGTACACCATCTACTGTTCCAGTCCAGGGTCTGGACAGCCGGTAAGTCCTTCCTCTGTGGGTGTGACTCAGAAGTGGCCAGTAGAAAATGTTGATTGAGAAGAAAGGAATTTGTGAACTTGATAAAAATCTACCAATGGAAATAATTCATTTGTAACCACTATTAATAATTGAACCAGTTTGTGTATGTGTGTGTGTGTTTGTAGGTGTGTGTGTATCTTTGCGCGTGTCTCTCTTTCACTGCATTTGCACCATCGCTTTATTTCCTGCCCTCCCAGATGAACAGATGAGGTTGTCTTGGCAACGTGATGAGACGTAGATATGCAAATGAAGCAGAGAACAAGCTCACACATGCACACTGCCGCATAAGAAACACACACACACACAC
>NW_023339763.1:16587640-16608004 GCF_004916995.1 Morone saxatilis | reverse complement strand
ACACACACACACAGAGACATCACATTTCAACATTTTCTATTTATACATGCATGTGCGGCATTTCAGTTGTGGTTAGATCATGTGCACACAAACACCAGCACCCAGTGAAATCTGATATCAGGCTAGAATCTCACTTTCTTATTATTCACAAATACTCCTCCCTCTCTGTGCATGAGTGCCATGTAAATGAGCACAGGCGGGGAGGAGAGAGGGAGGAAGGGAGGGGGGAAAGGAGGTTGAGAGGGAGAAAGAGAAACACCATTAGAGGTAGGGAGAGACCGAGGGGGGAATGAGAGAAAAAGAGACAGATGAGGGGAGAGGAAGAGGGGGAGAGAGTGAGAGACAGGCTGGGAAGAAGGGAGGAGCAGAGGAGGGTATCAGTCACATCAAGATGAGAGTGCTTTTGTCCGTCTTTTCATTATCTCCCTGTATCACTCCCTGGATCACCACAACACCACCGCTATGCTGGAGGAATTTTCGAACGCACCCCCTAACACACACACACATACACTCACACACATCCTCCCTCCTCCCTCCCTCTGTCCCTCCATCCTCTCCCTCTTCACTGAGCTAGACAGAAAGGGATAGAGGAAAAGAGGGGAAAGCAAATGGTGAAGGAACTGAAGATGAACACTGAGAGATGAACAGATTAAAGAGATAGAACAGAGGATCGACTTGAGAGAAAACTGTTTTTTTTGTGCGCATGTTGGCATGTGTGTGTTTGCGTGCTTGCAGGTGTATGTGTGAATATCCTCTCAAAGATGTGTTTGTAGGAAAATATCCACACAGACACATCATTTAATCTAGTATTGAGGTCTAAAATGTGATTTTTCTTAACCCAGTGAATAAATTGTCTTGTTTCAAATAATGGGCAAATCCACGCATTCATTCTTGGTACATTTTCATCTAATTCTCTTACAGCTTTTTTTTTAAATACTAAACTGCTTGATGCTTAAATGTAACAGTTCTGAAACAAATTCAAATTCTTAAATGCAATTACCACATGTTTTTCCTGCAAAAGGCCGTTACTCACTCAAAATGTTTAACTTGTGCATCAAAGGTAAATACATTTTATTAAAGAGTGAATAAATCCCACCAAAATAACATTTCCCTTTTATCATTGTTTCAAGTTAAATCCTACTTATCAAGGTTTCTTAAAGTCAGCAATCATCTGAGTGACTTGTTTAGTTTTTTAAATGGCTGGGCTCACAGTGAGTGTGTAGAGAGGTAATTCAAGGCTGAGAGAGGCCTCCAGTATCAATATGCCCCTATTGCAAGAACCAACAATTACAAGCGAAAAAAACACGGAGTGTAAATAACAAATAAAAAACATCTGCATGCTTAATGTCAATTTAAGCGACATTTAACCAACCATCGAAATTCATTCAAAATAGATAAAAAATAAATGTGCAATATCAATGATCACAAGTAGAAAATAAAAAGTATTAAAGCACATATAAATAGAAAAAGAGTCTGCTTGAAAATACAATAATGGATCCCTGTCAATATAACAATTAGGAATCTCATTTTTTTATTGTCTCTGAACAAGAAAAGTACAAGTGTTTAAAATGAATGACGGCTGGATTCCATTTAGCTGCTTCAGTTTCAGGGTCCTGGTATTGTGCATGTTGGCTTACTGTCACACTGTCATGGCTTACTGAGACACTTGAGTTGAACAGAGCCATTGTTCATGTTACGAGTGACACCTGTGCTTTTCCTAAGACTAGTTAAAATGTCTGCTGTGAGAAAAGACCAATGGCACAATGTTAACTTCTTTTTTTTCATGAAAGTTAAGACTTAGAATGAGTATTGTCTTTTAGTACACATTTAAGATGTGTAACAGTTGTTTACTCTGGTAGAGTTTCTAGTACAAAGGTTGCCACCAAGCCTGTCATGTCACTGTGTTATAGTTGCTAATTTAACATTGCGTGCCCTCTGTTCCAGGCGCCCAGTGAGTACGAGGCCAACCCGGAGATGCTCTTCTACCGTATCACGCACCTTTCCCGCGGTAAACAATACCACATCTGGGCTGCAGCCGTGACAACTGCGGGTCGAGGCAACATCAGCTCAAAGGTCACAGTGGAGCCTGCTGGGAAAGGTGGGTCCTACAGGCGAGCCTGTAGTGGAGGAGAAGGGTAAAGGGATTTCTGTAAAGGTTACCAGGGAGAGCGCTCTAAAGATGACTATGAAACGGCAACATGATCTCCGGTACACAGATCACTTTCATCACTCTCTCTCCTTCTTGCTCTGTCTGCTGGCTCTGTTATTGATTGACAGCCGTAGTATTGATTGAGTAGCGGCTATGTTGCAAGAAATGCTGTTGTTAATTATGTGGTGATGAACAGGGCCTATCCAGTAAAATGACCCTTGGGGAGAGAGGTAGCAGGAGAGAATCAATAGAGGGGAGGATCTATGGAGAAAAGATAGACTGAAACGAAGAGGTTAAAGGAGGGGCTACACTAAAACAGCTTTTATTCTCTCAGCAGTGAGTAAAAGCCTTTCTGCCTAGGCAAACTCATTCAGCACGCAGAAGAGACATCTGAAAGTACAGACAGAGAGATGCTGAAGCACTTTTTGTTTCGTCTTGGTGTATCTATCATCATCTGTGTGTCAAAGATTCAATTTTAATCACTTTATTTTGCGTGTGTGCAGTCCCGGCTAAGATCCTGTCCTTTGGGGGCACAGTGACCACACCCTGGATGAAGGAAGTGCGTCTGCCCTGCAGCTCAGTGGGAGAACCCGCCCCCACAATTAAATGGACCAAAGACAGGTCAGAGCTCATCATATAGCACTTATATGTCAGTGTCATGACTCATCCAGGCAGATCCTGCTGCTTGCGAGAGAGAAAAATAACTTACACTGGAATTATATTAACATCTGTAACCTGTCTGTACTTTGTCAGCGAGGACTCTGCCATTCCAGTGACAGCTGACAGCCAGCGGCAGATCTTATCCAACGGCACACTGGTGCTACGTTCAGTCAAAGCAGAGGATTCTGGCTACTACACCTGCACGGCCACTAACACTCTGGGCTTCGACACCATCATCGTCAATCTGGTGGTGCAAGGTAAGAAGAAAAAACAGAAGATTGTATTTGAGTGGAACTGACCAGTGCAGGACCAGGGGAGGATGTGTTTCTGCTCTGTTGTTGAGTCACTGTCTCTGTGCCTACATCCAGTTCCTCCTGATCAGCCTCGTCTGACCGTCTCCACTACCTCCACCTCCTCCATCACCTTGGCTTGGATCCCTGGGGACAATGGAGGAAGTTCCATCAGAGGTACGCTCCCGACAACACTTTCTGTGACCAGAGAAATATCTGCCAACTTTGCAGCTGTCTCATAAAAAGGAAATCCTTAACCTAACCTAATCCTAGTTGATTTTCTGACAGAACCTTTTAACTTTGCATCACCCACTTGCTATCAATTGCACAAATGCTGCACAGTGTAAACATTGTTTCTGGGTGAGTAGTAGTCAAACTAGAGCTGATTGTAGCTGATCGTTGCCCCCTGGTGTCCATCAGATGTAGCAGCAGCAGCCAGGATCCTCCACAGTCTTTAATTTCTTGGATTAACAGTAACTCTAAATTACTTGAGTTTGACATAAGGTTGTTCTGTGTGATTCTGCAGGATTTGTGCTGCAGTATTCAGTGGACAACACAGAGGAGTGGAGGGACGTGTTCATCAGCTCCAGTGAACGATCCTTCAGGTTGGACAATCTGCGTTGTGGAACCTGGTACAAGGTCAAGTTGGCCGCCAAGAACAGTGTGGGCTCGGGGCGCATCAGTGAGATCATTGAGGCTAAGACACACGGAAGAGGTGAGGGGGTGGGAGCAAAAGTGTTGTAGATGTGAGTGAAAAGGGATTGAACGGACTATATAACTCTGGGGCCTTAAAAGAGAATACAATTTCTCATTTCAGATCTAAATCTAAGTTTGACATTTCTTTGCTGAGTTTGACAAGTCTCACATCTGGTTTTTGCTTGCTTTTCTATCCTATTTAATGTTTGTTTGAATATGAATTGTGCCTACCGCCCCTCTCAAATAATGGACAGTGAAAACATGTACGATTGTAGCGTAAAAAATACATCTTTTATGTGGAGGGAAATAATTTTCTATCTACTTAAAATGTCAGTCTAAAGCTAACAATGTGATATAATACCTATAGTGATAGTATTCTTTCCAGATGTGAAGTCATGAATAATTAACAAATAAATACAGACATACTATATTGCTTTATCTTTCTAACCTCCTGTTGCTCTGTGTCTTTGCTGCTCTTCTCTACAGAACCAGTGTTCAATAAGGATCAGCCGCTGCTCACGCACATCAACTCCACTCACGCAGGGCTCAACCTGCAGGGCTGGACCAGCGGTGGCTGCCCCATCACTGACATGATGCTGGACTTTAGGCCCAAAGGTACCTGGGCCTGGCAGAGCCTCAAGGCCAACTCTACCACACAACTCTTCCTCAGCGAGCTGCGAGAGGCCACCTGGTACGAGCTCAAAATGAAAGCCTGCAACAGCGCTGGATGCGGGAACCAGAGCTCCCAGTTTGCCACCACTGACTACGACGGCAGTGAGTGCATCCTACATCTCTGTCTCTCCATCACTTTTCTGTCATTTAAACCTCTCGCATTGAATTTCCTGTACTAAATATTTAATTTCCTTCCTTCTTCTCTCTGCAGGTACAATCCCTCCCATTAAATCAGCTCGTGGAGAGGGGGATGATGTGAAAAAGCTGTTCTCCATTGGCTCTCCTGTCATCCTGGTTACTCTGGGTGTTGCTTTGCTCTTCATTATCCGCAAGAAGCGCAAGGAGAAGAGGCTTAAACGGCTTAGAGGTGAGAGAAAAAAAATTAGAGTTCAGAGAGAGATCTGTGTTATTGTGTATAATGGATTAATCTAACACAGAGTGACAAGTTGAAACGATCATCTCCACAGCCAACTATAATCTAATTAAGATATTGTCTTCTTATAGATGCTAAGAGCCTTGCTGAGATGCTTATCAGGTAAGACACAGCTTTTATTTCCATAGTTTTTATGACTACTCTGTAGAGGAAGTAATATTTCACATCGGTCCATCTCAATGTCTTTTGGAAAAGAGACAGCAGTCTTACTATATATGTGTCATTCCATGTGTGTGTGTGTGTAGCAAGAACAATCGCAGTATAGACACTCCAGTGAAGGGCCCTCCTCAAGGACCAAGGCTCCACATTGACATCCCACGTGTTCAGCTACTCATTGAGGACAAGGAAGGCATCAAACAAATAGGCACGTGACTGCACAACTGCAACAACAACACAAATATTGTTTATCCGTGTATTTTCTAGTAGCATAATACATTTTCTTAACTGTTGTATTTCCTAATCTCTTGCAACAGGGGAGGACAAGGCAGCGGTGCCAGTGACAGACACTGAGTTCAGCCAATCAGTAAATCCACAGAACTTCTGTACAGGCGTGTCTCTGCACCACCAAGCCCTTATCCAGAATTCAGGGCCTTTAATTGACATGTCAGACATCCGCCCAGGCACAAGTGAGTGTTTCTCTTCAAATAAAGATTACATTTTTATTACATCTACTTAAGTCATAAAGATGATGTAACAGTTAAGAGTCTTCTTGACAATCAATACACGGAAACTCAAGCATTCTTTGTACTGCCGAGCTGTTCTCTGATCGCTGTGACCTCTCTCAGATCCCGTGTCCAGGAAGAGTATAAAATCAGCCCACAGCTCCAGGAACAGATATTCCAGCCAGTGGACGCTGAGCCGGCCGAGTCAGAGCCAGTCGACGGCCTCGGCAAGAACTCTGACCTCGGACTGGCGGACGATGGGCTCTCATGGCATCACCGCCACTGAGAGTGACAGCTACAGTGCCAGCCTCTCGCAAGACACAGGTGAGTCAATCTCAGCCAGTGCCACCGACACAGTGACACCGTTAGTCTTATATACTACTCTTGCTTTTATGTCATTTCCATTCTGCCTTCCCAAATCTCTTGACTTCAGTATTTTTGTGTCCTAGTTAAGCACCTACGGACTACTTACACTACTATTATAAGTATTTTTTTTTAAATCACTAAAACCACCTGGAAGCCAACATAATGAAACTAAACATGCGATTCATATGAGCTCTTATTCAACTAAGAAAATTTTTATATCTTTTGTTTTTCCAGATAAGGGTCGGAACAGCATGGTGTCGACCGAGAGCGCCTCCTCCACTTACGAGGAGCTGGCGAGGGCCTACGAGCACGCCAAGCTGGAGGAGCACCTGCAGCACGCCAAGTTCACCATTACAGAGTGTTTCATCTCCGACAGCTCATCTGACCAGATGACCACAGGTACCAATGACCCTGCGGACAGCATGACATCCCTCAGCACGCCGTCTGAACCAGGCATCTGCCGCTTTACTGCCTCACCACCCAAACCGCAGGACTACGACCGCGGTAAAAATGTGGCTGTGCCCATTCCCCACCGCGCTAACAAAAGTAAGTATGAAAAAATGAGAGTACCTGCTTTTCTTGATTCAGCATACCTTTTACACTTCACATGTAATACATGCATTAATGTTTACAGTTAATACACTTAATAGAGACTGCAGAATTTAGATAATTTAGCAGATAGATAGGTAAATCCAAAACGTTTTTATACCACTCAATAATTACTTACACACAGGTCGCTAGAATGAGTAAAGCTACACAAGGAAGCAAGGACTTATCTTTCTTAGATGATGCGTCTAAGTAATCACTCCAAGGTTGGCACACATGAAGAATCAAATCAAAACCCCCAAGTCACATGTTATAATATACTAAGGAAAGTACAGGCCATATTTATGCATTTATGCATGCCTTCTCTTGCCTGTCTCAGGTGAATTCTGCAACCTACCCCTCTACATGAAGACAGACCCATTCTTCCGCAAGCAAGGGGAGCTGCATGACCCGTGCCCAGCTGTGCCACCGCGGGAAGCCTCAATCCGCAGCCTGACGCAGCGGGCGTATCACACCCAGGGCCGTCACAAGACTCTAGACCCTGCCAAGCAGCAGGCCCTGACGCTGGGCCACTCTGGGCTGGGTAGCTTGGGTGCGAGCTCGGGCACCGCCACCTTGCCCCAAAGGACTCTCACCATGCCCAGCTCCAACGCTGCAGCAACAGCTTCCACTTCCAGCACGAGCAGCAACCCCACCAACAGTAACAAGGTGGGGGGCTCCAGAGACTCGCTGCTCGAGAGCAGCTCCTCTGCACTCGGGAGACTGCAGAAACAGAGTGCGGGGGCCTACTCCAAGTCGTACACACTGGTGTAGTCCATTCTCTTGCACAGACTTGCATTGCTGTCCCACTCCTCAGCCAGCCCCACTCTGGTATTCTTCAGTCTGGGCCAGAAAGGGCATGCAACCATCTTTCTTTAAACCCAACTAATGGTGAACTGCCCAGCGTTCTGTCTAATATTCCTCGGGATAGGTGTTCTCCCGGACAGAGCCCCAGCTAACCCTACTTCTCATGTTCACCTGGGACTCTATAAAAGAATTACTAACACCAACTAACAGTTCCAGCCGGCTGGTGCTCAGCTCCGCTCAGTTCTCGCGGGACTTGCACAGCAAACAACCAGGAAGCGATTCTGTGGTCATTTGGAAATATTGACTATAATTGAGGAGCTAAAAGCTCTGTGTTTATGATGATGAAGACTACGATAGCCAGTATGAAGCTGTGTGGCCATCCTGTCTCTCATGCGCACACACATACTGTCCTCCATGATTTGAGTATTATTGTCAATTTGCAGGACTACCAGTTAAGTTCCCCTATTCTTACTGTATCTTTCACCCTATATGTGTCTCTTAAAGCCCCAAATATCTATTGGCAGATTTTCTCTTTATGGTGATTCCAAAAGAAATGATTCAGGTTCACTTCCAAGGATAAAAATTATATCACATGAATATTCTCCACACATCTCTCTCCAGCTGAACAGTGTCTAACTTTTTGATCAAATCATGACAACCCAAATGAACCAGCTATAATTTCTCACATTACAAATAGAGAATATTTGGTATTATAAAGAATTTACATATATATTTCTATGTAGGTATATTATTGACATTTAAGTGAAATTATGACAAAGTATAAATTGTATGTACTACAATAGTGTAGTAGTATATACAGCAATTTAATGTTAATGTCAAATTTAAGAATGAGACAATCGCTCAATCATGAAATTTAGAAAAGAGCAATTTAAAAAAGGTTGGACTAAAGAAAGAAAAAGTTTAGTATATATACGGGATGTTCTGTATGTTTCTGTATGTAGACCGACTAAGAGAAGTGTTTCGCTCCTGTATGGACAGAGAGTGGCCCTTTCCAAGCCCCACGTTGAGATGGGAAAAGCAAGATAGGCTACTTAGTTTTAGTTTCAGGTCCTGAACAGGCAGACTGGCTGGGTGAACAGCTAATAACCTCCGCCTACTTTGCCGAGTGTGTGTTTGGCGGAAGCAGTCATGGCAGAAAGCCTTCTGTAATATTGTTTAAGTCTGCTCATGAGGATGTAGGCTCTTTGACTCTACGAAAGCGTGTTGTGAGCCTGAGTGGTTGGTAAATATAATAACACTCAGAAACTAAATCAGCGTTTTATGTTGGATTACAGACTTGAAGTTATGATACAGAATTAAGGCTTCTGCCACAGATACAGCAACACCTCTTACCAACTTCCCAGCCAGCCACTCAGCCAGTCTTCAATGAAATGGATAACTAGCTGAAAGAATCCCAGTCATGATGTGAATGAAGTAAAATAATATAATGTTGAGCGATGTTATATGTCAGGGAGTTCAGTTTTGAAAATTATATAATGTTCACTCAATTGATATCTTTGTTGTTGCCCTGTCTGAAGTACTGTATATGTCCCACTTTCTTTATCTCCATACCCCTCCATTTTGCTCTAATGTACATTCACACAAGAACCTATTGGAATGTCTTTTTTTAAAGCATCTCCATGATAGTGTATTGTGGTTTAAATTTATTTATCCATTTGCTTTGTTTGTTTGTTTGTTTGTTTAAGGGAGGGGGTATCTGTTAGTCTGTTGATTTTGATTTATAATATTCATTTCGATTTGTTTGGGGTTTTGTCAAATTTTTGGTTCAGGGGCCAAACAGTACTAAGGTATGTGGCCTGTGGCTAAAACCAGTTCAGCCAAGTGAAATCAGGGACTTGTAGCTCTTTTGGTCACACAAACTACTGTTGTGTATATACTGGACTGGAGTGGGTCTGTAAACCGGAAGCATTCAGACTCCCGTCCTTTTCCCCCGTTTAGATAAATTAAAGTAAAAATTCACCGCCCTAAACATACTAGATCCATCATCGCTACCTTTGTCAGTGTTGTTTATAGATTAAGTCTTGTACATAAACACAGTTTTGTATGAAGAGCTATTTTCGTCAGAATAAATCAGGGGACACATCAGGGTTGAATGCCCCAATTTCAAAATTGAAATAGTATCAAAAATAAAATATTTTACTTCTGAAATGGGCAAAAAACATTTTCTTTCCCTTTATGTTTTTGATACTAATTTGTTGAATTTTTATTCTTTTTTAAAGGTCTTTTGATGTTGTCATTTGTCCTATTTACTTTTTTATTATCATTATTTTGTATTTTGTTCATCCTAAAAAAAATCATTGCATGCTTGCTAAAAGGGAAAAATTGAAGGAAAAAATGTATGAAAATCAAAAACAAACAAAAAAAATGTTGAGGGTATCCCAAACATTTGTTTGAGTTGCTTGTTATAGCAATTGCTTGTGTTCAAAAGTACATTTTCTATGAAAAGAAAGCAAAAACTAAAAAGATCATTCTAACACCTTGTGCAATAAAGCTATCTTTCATACGTCACGGCTTCTGTCATTCTCAACAGGTTTGTTTGCATCATCTGAAAATGTTTGAACTGACACATTCATATTGACACTAAATCTAAAAATATTAAGTATATATTTTTTTATTAAAATATAAACATTTTTGTATTTTGTGTTGATGCTCCCATAATACAACTTGATGACGTCTTTCATTAGACCCTCCCTGCCTGGTAAACTGCTGTCTCTTTAAAGCTCTGCAGGCTTTTTGTTATAAATGTATCTCAATCCAAAACTAAAATAACCAGGATTAATCTTCACATGCAGGATAGTACCCTTTAAAAGTAGAGTACAGTAAAGACAAGCTGTAGGTACAAAAAAACGTGTATTCACTGTATGTAATGTGTAAAGATGAAATTGACAGCTTTAGATTGTAACCAGCAACATACCATATAATTTTTCCCAATTTACAATGTTATTTGGTTTGTATAGATATATATAGATAGATAGATACACCCATACATACACATACAAGGGAACAAGATGCAAAGTTCGGAAAAATTACAGCATGACCCTAAGCCCTTTTCACGGCAGAATTTTTTGCAGGAAAAGCGCAAGTGTTACTAATAATATTAACAATGGCTCCATTCCATTAGGTGTCAAACCTATATACTATAGAGACCAGCTCAGCTGAATGGAATGCATCCATCATTAATGTTATTAACTGCATTGACAAGTCTAAATGTCTGCCATGAAACGGAGCTATGACTGAGCAACAAAGCTAGAGGTAATTTTAGCTAGAGGGCATTTTAGCATTTTAAAAATCTGCTGCTTTTTTTCAAAATTACCACATACTACTTACCTATACTGATGGGTTAAACTACATACCGGTAGTTCCTTTTTTAGGTTTGGGCAACCAAACCACCAAACATACTGTAGTCCATTAGCATAAAGTATGTTTGGAGCTTCAGGTTTATGTTGATAGTTCAAGTGTAAGTGAGAAAGTGGTTAAGGTGTAATAGCCATCCCCATGGTGTGTTGATCAAACATGCAGGATGCACAACTTTACCAGTTTAATGGCAGGTTCTAATGTTGGGTATGTGTATGGTCTAACACAGAGAATAATCAGTTTATACACTCTACAACTGTCAAATAATAATAATAAGCAGCATGTAACTTACAGGATAGCATATTGAAGTCAGTATGAGACAATATACTTCTTCTTAGCTCTACAGCTATGCAGCCACAAGATGGCGTCAGAGATTCATAATGTCCGACCCCTGCACATAGGTTAACAGATACTGCGACGAAAGTATTGTACCAAAAGAGTGCAGTCACTCATGACGGATATGCTGTGAATAATTGATGTTTTTCAGAGTCACCTGCACCCGTGCCTAAATACTACAGCTTCTAGTTACTGCAGCAGAGATCTTTCATGTAATGTGTTGTGTAGAATTGAGCCTGTTTATTATAAGGACACTTCATGGACAGCAGTTATAAAGTGTGCGTCACAAGATTTTGCTTGGGCCCTGATTATCTTTGAAAAGAGAGCAGCAAATTCATGTCTTGTAGTAGTTTGTTGACCAAGCTGTCAATCAGGGAAAAAAATTAAACCACACTGCACAATTCCACAATGAAAACTGTGGATAATAATACCCTGTCTAGTATTTTGTCAGATGACAGCAGGGTGCAAAAAAATGTGTTGTGGGCCTTCTCGATTTTCACATAATACTGAAAATTGTAACCAGCAAAATTATATGCTTCTTTTTCTTGATTCCCTGGACCCCATTGTTGTGACAGTATTAATCTAGCTGCTATTGTGCAATTTCATAAATTACAATCAGAAAATGCATTTTTAACAATGAAGTTCCAATCTCATTTTAAACTTGAGGTTCACAAACTGTGACATTAATGGATGGAGGTACCTTTTAAATTGTTAAAACGTCTCAATGAAAAGACACAAACACATGCACCACAAGAAAGCTGAGGACAATTTTACAAGATTTAATTTATTAACTATTATACAGTTCACATAAGGCCTTCATCTTCAAACACTTTTCTCAGTCAGACAAATTCCATGGTTTGCTCTTGGTGCACAGTACATAAACTTTCACGTTTCAGCTATTTCACTTCAGTATTTGTTTTGTTCTTGTACTAATTTCATGTTTTAAAACAGGAAGAGGCTTTCATCCTTCTCCCCTGGTGTTTTTTTAAATCATGCACTAAACTTAAGTGGCCTTGAACCATTCACAAAAATTGTAAAAATGGACTTTCAATCATTGAAATACACACTAGAAATGTTTTCTACCATTGACTAAAGGGTGGTGTTCCCCAACATACAAATAAACAACCATTATAGAGTAGTATGCACTCACTTTTTGCTCATTGAACGGCAGGTTTGCCAAGGTTGTGTCAGAAGTTAAGTGATGCAGTAAGATTATATACTCCCAGGAATCATGTTATAGTGGGACAGTTGCTTGGTTGGTTCTGTGCCAGTCTTCATATTACAGCTTAAAGCTCTGAACAGTTTGAGAAGAGCCCTCCGTTTAATCCAATGAATAAGTCATAAAATGACTGACTTCCAACAGCATTGCGATTCCAAAAAGTACCAGTAAGTGATGATCCCAATTACTACTACAACCAACTAGTCTGGTCATTGCTGCAACCAAAAATCATAACAGAGCCCCAATCATCCAGAACCTATATGTCTGGTGGTCCACTTTTACTTGTCCCCATTGAAAAGACAGTGCTTATGGTTAAAATCATCAAGTCTTCATTAACAGCGCTACCACTGAAAATATGCTGCTTGATTTCCATGAAAATCGAGGACAATATGCCAGCACAAAACTAATTCACTAGAGCAGGTAAACGGCCGGTGGTGATTCCTGAATGTGTCCATTCCACAAACATGTAACTTCTACTGGTCATTGTATTGTAAAGCAGGACTAGCAGTAACAGTGCATTGAGAATACAAAACCTTCAGAGTTAAAGGTCCTTAATATTAGATGAATACAAAGAGCTTGGTTTGATAGACAGCCACAGAAACACATCCAGCAACCTATCGTGTTTCAAGCGTTTGGTCTCCATGGTCACCAGGTGGTAATGTAGAGTTATGTTATGGTATGACTAGGTTACACATTCAAAAATGGCAAAAAAAAAATTCTCCTTCACTTGACTGATGGCAGGCAATGTCCTCTCTGATATTATATTGGTCTAATTTATCCAAATTTCCCTAAACATCCACTCTGATCAACCAACAGCTAGAAAGAGGACAAACGCTAAAAGAAAACTAGATTTCACATGGCTGGATGAATGAGGAATATGTCTCGATTCAGATTTCCCATCAACCTAAAATGGGAACTCTGGATCAACTTAAACAACTTAAGTTTTTACAAAAAGATCTTGTTTCACAAGCCTGCACTGATGCCACACTCAACCACTAAACAAACAATACGTATGAACAATTAATCAATGTGGCATTCCTTCTAATTTTAACACTACACTATCAAAAAGTGCTTCAGATAAGTTTGTGGATACAAAAACAAGTTCGATGTAAACAAAGTTTGATCTGCCAGAGCTCTGTAGAGGCAATGGGTATGGCTGTTTGAGCTGTGAAATTAAAAACAATCAAGAAAACAGTATGTCAACAAAAAACAAACAAAAGAAAACCCATCTGAGGGAAAAACAACAGTGATCATTAAAGTGCATCCCTGGATGTGACCCCCCCTCCCTTACCCTTCCCTTCCCTTCCCTTCCCTCCCCATGCTGACCCCTCAAGTAGAGCCGATGAGAGAAAGGCAGACAGAGGAACCTATATGGAGCAAACTGCTGCCCAAAGGACCTACAGAGGAACAGTCTAAAAATCCAGTGGCAGTACTTTCATGAGAAAAACAAAAAAATAAAACAGTTTTACTCAGATAAAAACATGGTGGCCACAAATCAAAATTCTTCCAGCTTGGCATAGAGGTTTCTATTTCTTGGTAGTGTAGGATAACTGGTGGCTGTTGAGAAAAAGAAAGGCTTGCTGTGACAGCAACCTCTGTCCTCCACTTCCGACCTGATGTCAAATTCCAGGCATTCAGGGATTAAAAGGGCAGAGGAAGAGTCACTGATAATGGTAGCCTGCCCTGATGCACACAAATATGGATACAAATGGCAGGTTAGGGAAGTTTCTCAGACACTTCCCATCTCCTCTCTTCATAACCTATGTTGTCCATGATCAAAAATGTAGTGTGCAAGTGCACTTTTTCTTTTTTTTTGTTAGTGTTGGTGATAAGGTCCAGCATCATCATGGGCACACGCGGTTTCACTGTCTCTCACAGTGTCTCTTGTTCAGCAGGGGAATGGTGGGAGTGGGGGTGCTGGTGGAGGGGAGGGAGCAGAGACTGCAGGGGAGACTGGGGGGTGGTGGGTGGGGATTGCTGCAGGGGGCTGAAGTGTGTGGTGGTGTGCGGAGGAGAGGAGCGGTAACAAGAGTAGGCAGAGCTCCCGCTGAGGGTGGTGGTAGGTGAGGCAGGGAGGCCTGCTAGGCCAGTGGGGGAGTCGAGGAGGGGCTGGTTGTAAAAGAAGAATGCACACTGGTGGATGAAGGTCTCGATGATTGTCTGGTAGGTGCGTGTGGCAGTCAGGGCATCCATAGTGGTGAAGTCCGGCCTCATGAGTGTGGGCCAGAAACAGATGGACAAGTTTTCACTGGTCATCAAGTTCAACCTGTGCAACTGGCTCACTCTGGGGAAAAACACACAAATAGACACCAATTTATTCATACAGTGCAGAAAAAAATACATGGGTGTCTACCACAGAAGACCAACATACGGATGAAAGTGATTTAAACGACAGACAGGGGACTTACTTGTGTAAGTGGCTCAGTACATATTTGAAGACATCGTAATTCTCCCTGGGGAACTTCCTCAGGACATCCTTCATGGTATACAGCCTCTGTTCTCTGTCATTGATTTCTGCACACACAGAGAGAGTTACTGTTAAAACTGAGAGCTCACCATTGAGACCAATAAAATGTCTCTCTATACTACCATGAAAATGATTGTTGTCAACACAAAACCTCCTCAAACAGAGCCAAGCAGGTCTTCCAAAACCTTCCCTACCCTCGTCCCTCCTAAATAAATAATCTTTTTATGTTCTAGTAAAGACCCTCCCAGCCCAGCAGTGTTTGCTTACTGAAAGCATCCAATAGGTCCACCTGCAGAGCACAAGGCACCAGGGGCTCAGGCAGCTCAGAGAAGAAGCTTTTGAGGGCTCCAGCCACAGTGTTTATGGAGAAGTCTTTCTCCACTAGGTCTAATCCGTGGTCTGCACAAGGAGAATGAGAGAGTTAAAGAGATCAGATGAAATAAACCTGTCAGTAGTAGCTGTCATCAGGACCAAACAATCAACTGCATGTCACTTTCCTTTAGTAACTCTGTTTATGTTTTGATTAGACAGCCACATAATTACATGTCAAACAGCTGGTTCAAACAAGTCTGATGAGCAACTCACCCTGTTCAAACTGCCTCTGCATGCTTTCCATCTCTGACTTATTGCCACTTACGCGGTACAAACCCTCCGTATTCAGGCCTGAGGAAAAAAAGTGCAGCAGAGAAAAGGGGGAAGACGTAGGGGGGCACAGTAGGAAACAAGCAAAGCACAAACACTTCATTAGCCCCGATGTAGACGGACACATGTCAATACAGATGCAGTTTCTAAAATGAGTGCCTAACTGAATAAACCCTTGTATTACTTTCACGTCACATTCCGGTCATGAACAAGTGCACTGGCATATTTAGATGACTAATCAATAACAATTTTATAAAAAGATATTTACCTATAGTGAAGAATAAAAAAAAAATGATATGACAATTGTCAGTATTTCCCAGAATAAAGTTTGTAATCAGATTTTGCATACACCACATGCACAGCAGCACATTTTAGTTAAAAAGGGGTTAAAAGACAAAAAAACATACCTGTTGTCTCAATGAAGCGGACACACTTCTCGATGAAGAGTGGGATAGGTCTGTCTGGGGATACCACATTCACTAAGGGCACCCCAAAGTAACTGCTCTCTGGGGGCTTGGGAATAGCTGGACGGGGCTTTGGTCTTGTTTTCTGTGAAGAAAGACGGAGGACCCCGAGTGTCACAATCAGGAATAATTATGTTGATACTGTGGCACTCATTGGATTCTAAGAAAATGTGTTGCTCACCATCAGCAGCAAATTAACACTCAGTAACAAGCTTAGTGTCAAGATCCTTCCTTAGACCTTACCACAGTTTAAACATGCTCACTCAACACTGACCTTATAGTATGTGTGATGGCACTATTATACCTATAGAAATGACTGTAGTGTAGTTGTCATAAGGGCAATATCTAAGAAAACTTTAAAAACTAATTAATTAACAATTGAGCAATGAGATTATGGACAAGAAGAAGAGATTTCTCTTTCTGGATTAAAACAGGTGGTACAATACACACCTTGGCAGTTCGTCGTAGGCTCTTCAGAATGTTCCTCTTTTTTGGGTCCTCACTCTCCTCATTAACAAGGCTTTCACCTTTCAGGGTCCCAAAGTCATCTTCCTTGGACTTCAGAAGGGCTCCCATCTCGTCATCGCTACCTATGAAGCTCGTGCGAAAGCTGCTGAACTTGCCAAGCCGCTTGGAGCGGTCACGGTAAAGACGAGGCTTCACCCCAGCTGCTGAGAACTTCCTCCTTCGCTCCAGAGAGCTGCTGTCCGCTTCACTGTCTGAGCCATTTCCATTGGAGTGCATCCTGTTGGAGTTGCGGATGGTGATGATTTTGCCTTGTGTGCTGTCATGTGGTACTGAGTAAATGATCTCTTCATTGCTAGGGCGGGGTTTTGAAACAGCATCAATGGGTTCGGCGTAGTCTGAGGGGTCGTAGCCCACATCCCCACCAGGAACCCAGGTCACAGCAGAAGGTAAGGAGCGACGATGACCTAGTGTATCGATATATGGATTACGGCTCACCTTCCGGAAGTCAAAAGTGACACCTGGTTTAACTCTCACTTGGGGAGGTACTTTGTTGTTGAGTTTGTTCTCAAAGTCTCTGATATCAGAGATGACAGAGATGTCACTCGAATCTAAGTCGGGCAGGTTGTAGCCCCCACTATGAGAAGTGAGTGTGCCATCATAGTATGGTGGTGATGGCTCTACGTCATCCTCTGAATCCAGGAACATGGTGACAGGACTGGGGGAACTGCAACGTGGGGAGTACACATTTTCATTCGTGCATGCCTCAGCAACATTATCGTACATGTGTGTGGCCTCCACAATGTTGCGTTTCTCTACCACCTCCATCAAAAAAGAATGGAACATTTCTATCCTGTGCAGACCTCCCACCACGCCCCCGGATCCACAAACCACACTATTGAAACGACCCTCAATCTCATGGGCTAGCTCCTCCCCCTGGATCAGCTGTTCACAGGCATAGTTACTGTCAGTGAGCTCTGCCTGGCTATCTCCAACTGCCAACAGTTGAACTGGGATGATGTCCTGAACCTCACACAAGAAGGCACACAGGGTCTCCAGGGAGGCTTTTCGGGAGACCGAGTACACAGCAATGTAGCCGTGTACTAACCTGCTCTTCCGCAAAGTGAAGGAAGCATGGTATGAGAGCAGAGAGAGCTCTATAGCCAGTTTGTGTCCACCAACTGTCTGCTCCAGCAATACAGAGGTGCCACAATTAGACATGGGCCTGCAGTGCTGACGCATTAGGAAAGGGGACAGGAGCTGCTCAATGTCATAGGAGTCTCCACACATTAAGCACATGACAATGCGAAGGTCTGCCTCTGGGGCTGGCTGATGGGGAGAGTCTCTGAGACCCAGAGGCTCAGGGAGGAGGGGTGGGGAGCTGCTACTAAAGGATGTGCTCCTTCTAATATCCAGAAGGCCCCTCAGCACCTGGTTGATTTGAGTCTCATTGACGTTATGGCCATAGCCCACACCAGGGGAGGCAGGATCTAAAAAGCTACACTGCAGTCTCCTTGCAACCTGCTGTCCCTGTGTTATTAGGTTTAAGGCAGTTTCTCCACCTATATCCACGTACGATCCTACGCCTCTTTTAGTGACTAAAAGCAGTGATGTTGGCAGCTGTGCTAGCTGACTATCCCTTCGACCTAGAGTTGATTCCCTAAGTCGCTCAAGGCTTTCAACCACATAGGAGAGGGACTCTTTTGAATTATACAGACACAGACATCCATGAGGGGTGAAAGTGGGGGTATGGAAGGAATTTACTGGAAGACGTACATTTCCCTCAATAGGCCGCAGTGTCAGTTCATACATCTTCCCGTCCAACACATACCAGTCATCATTTGTGCAGAGAGCCCTAATCTCATTGGCAAATTCTCTGGCCAGTCCATCCTTCCCTAGTATGACAAGGTTAATTCTATCAGCCTTGGTGTCCCCAAAATGAGCTTTCACATCAAAAAAGGGGTAACACGTAGGGAACCGTGAAACTAAGATTTGTTCAATCTTAGAGTCTCCGCAGTGAGGACTACTAGGGCAGGTCTCCTTGGTTGGGTGATAGACAAAGTGGATATGCTTCAATACCAGAGCATCTCTTTCAGCTGGAAGCTTTTGTAGCGCCTTGAACCTCTGTTCCTCCCCCAAAACCTCCTGAATTGCCCCCATCTTCTCCTTGCTTGGCTTGGCATCCACCTCAAGCTCATAAAAAAGCTCAGAGTACTCCAGGAGGAGCTCCTGGAAGTCTTCTTTAGCACGATCAATGATCTCCTTCTGATGGCGGTTGTACAGGTCCAAGTACTCTGGCTCCTCAAGCCACTGGTAGAACTCTTCATTCATGATAAAGCTGCGGGCCTCTTCCCAAGGTTTACCAGGTGTGACAAAGGGAGAGGAAGCCAACTTCTGTTTAAACTCCAGCCTCATCTCTGCCCGTCTGCACTCATTACGCAGATGTTCCAGGTGGGCATTAAATATTTCCTCTGCTTCAGCAGTCTCCAGTAGGTCTGAAGGGATTCGTTCATCTTCCATGTTATCAATGTGAGATGTATCCTCCCATGGTGAGTCCTCCAGAACAACAAACCAGTGGGCAAAGTGCTGCTTGGACTCAAGGACCTTCTGTACCCCAGACCAGCTCAGCTGATCTATCTCATCCAGGTCAGGCACCAAAGAACTAAGTGCTAATGGAAGAGTGCTTAAGTATATTTTGCGACGCCTCTCAATGTGTTCCTGCTTCAGACGGTAGACATGCTGTTGAAAAAGTTTCTTGCATTTAGCTGTTCCCTCCAAGAAGACATATTCTTTGTATTCTGGGGAGGTGTTCATGCGTCGACTGGTATTTAACCAGGTTTCATTATGATTCTTTACTATACGGTTGATTAGCCATTCATAGCGATCCTTGGCAGAAGCTATCTGCTGACTCTGGAGCTTTAGGGCTTCAAAATAGGGAATGATCTTCGGCTTGCCCCTGCCCTTATCAAGAAGTTGAACCAAAGTGAGGAAGGCAAGGTCCACATTTATATTTGAGCGTGCAGATGTCTCAACTACTGGTAGACTCTTTTTTGTGATAGCAAAGGTATGCGCATCTTTGATGTAGCGTTCAACTCCTTCATCACATTTGGTTAGGACCAGCACAATCGGCTTTTTAGTCTTGCTAAGGTGACTGTAAAGGTTTGTGACAAATTTCAGCTGGTCATCAAAGTTGCGGTTCATGCCCCGGCTGACATCAACGCAAAGCAGGAAGCCATCAACCTGCAGCTTTCCCTCAGGCATTTGTTTTTGCTCAAAATCTTGCTCCAGGCCAAGCTGATCTGTACAGAAGTACATGAGCTTCTCTGCTGAAGCCAACTTGGTTGTGGCTGCCCGTTTGATATAGGGCTGCATAGCAGTGCTACGGTGTGGCTGAAACGTCTGGTCATCGATGAATTCAGTTTGCTCCACAACATGCATCCTGCACTCAGGCCCCTCCTCCAGAACCCGCGACACCTCCCCCCAAAACAGAAAGTGATCATTATTAACCACTCGACCCCCGAAGTCACTTGTACTCAACACTGATGTGTGGTCCAGGTAGAAGTCATCAGCACTAGGCCGCACAAACCTATTACACAAGCAGGACTTGCCAACCCCACATTGCCCTTTCTCTTTCTCTGTTCCTGACAAACCCACCACAATGAGGTTGTAAATGGGCGATCGGGCATCTTGTTTTTTCGCCATCATAGTCTGCTGGTGCTCATCCTGCCATAAACAGGCACTGTATAAAGGAGTTCACTTGAGTGTCTGTCCATAAAGTTGCTGATCCACAGTGGAGATAAGATTTCACGTTCTTCTTCTTTTAATAAATAGCAGTGCAGTGATATGAGCAGAGGGTTCTTTCATTCATTCCTCATATGAATCAGATCCTGTCAAAAGAAACAAAAAAACAATAAAGAAATCAGACAAACTGGGCAATCAAAACCACCAAGTGGGCAAATGTCTGACCATTAAACACAGAACATTTAAAATTATATATTGTTAAAACATGCTATTTTACTGGCAGTTTTTAGCTAAAATGTTCAACATAGCCTTTGCAAATGTCTGTAAATTTGGAT
>NW_023339763.1:16585685-16587627 GCF_004916995.1 Morone saxatilis | reverse complement strand
ATCCATTGGATATGGTATTTTTAAATTTCTTAGTAACTATGAGATCTCTAATAATGAGTTCAACTGGTTATTAGGCTCCAAATACTATCCATGATTATGGCCTTGATCATGGATAAAATTGGATCATTCGTCAAAGGCAATTAATATGCAAGTAATGTGTGAAATCACTGCATTAATATTATTACTGTACACACTGAGTTGTTATCAAACACTGTCGTAGTTTTTGGCATCATGTCCAGTCATCAGCAAAAGCATAATGAATACATTGTTACAGGAGCCATAGATCTTAGTTATACGGGTAATGGACTAAAATAAACACAAATTTAAACAAAAAAGCACACAGGCTTTTACAAATTTCATTAAATTTTCAGGCAGATTTGTTGTCCATTCTAGGGCTGCAACTATTATTCTCGTTGTTGAATTAATGTGCTAATTATTTTCTCAAATAATTTATTTTAGAAAGCTTATCAAAGTATCTCTGAGCCCAAGGTCACATCTTCAAATAGCTTGTGTCTGACCCACAGTCCAAAATCAATTATTATTCTATTACTAGCATAGAAAACTATGAAAACCAGCAAATATTCACATGTGAGGAGCTTAATCAGTTTCTGGCATTTTTGCTGAAATGGTACTTTACTTCAGATATTAAATTGATTATCAAAACTGTTGCCAATTAATCCAACATCGATCATCTAATTGATATAATTAACTAATTCTCAGCTCTGGCCCACTCATCTGACGATAAATACCTATAATACCAACCCAGTATCGAAATGATGACATTAATCCTATGAGTAATGCTGGGAGTGGTGCTCTTTAAACGATCTTGTCAGCTGATCAGTGAGTGGGGTGAAAAGCATGAAAAGAAATGATGAGTTGGCACCTCAGTATTTTTTTTAAACTTAAATGAAACAGCCTGATCTCCAAAGATAAAACCAGGGAATGAATTAACAGCGAGTCAAACACATGTACAATCTGTGCCAAAAGGACACTGAACTTAATGTTAATTCTTCCATTATTACAGCATTGATTAATGCCTCCATTATCATAGCACTGATGCAATTCTGATATAACTCATCATTTCTATGAAAGAAAATACAAAAAGAAGACCAACTGCAGAATTTCACTCATGTGTAAGATAATTCAATAGTGTCAAACATTATGACAAAAGAGAAGAAATTCTAGGATTGTAATTGAAATGACTAACCTGTCACATGAAGTGACCACACATTAGAAACAAACAGCACCGGCAGGGTCAAAAGCAACCATGGGCAGTCCACACCGCTCAGCTGAGCTAGGCCTGATACCCAAATGAACAGACAAGTTCTTGACAAATAAAAACTACCAAAACTTCAACAGCATCAAAACACAGCTCACCAAATCGCATCCTCAAACAATTTCACAACCGACTTACTAGGATAAGATTTTGTAACGTTACATGTTTGTGTTTTGTTTTTTTTTGCAAAGGATTAACAGTTAACATGGGCTTTAGGGTGCACAGAGAGGGGCTGACCACGCCAGGCCTGCTGTCTACATAATGCAATCTGCTGATAGCCTACCTTCTCTCCACACGGACGGACAACGTTTAAAGGGAATCTATTTACCCAGCTGTCTAGGGTGTAGCGCTCGACAGCTTCACAAGGAAATAGCCCGTAAAGACGAGGCGAGAGCATGAAGGGTACATACCATCGCATTTCTCCCTTTCTCCTCTCGCATCTGTCAGGCCAGCGCTTGCCGCAGCCCTCGCCGCCTGATGTGCATAAGCATAAAGCCGCAGAACACGCCGTGTGTCGCCTCAATTCACAGATAATACTGGTAACACTACAACTGGTGCGATTGGGGTAATTTGATTCACATATCCAATGCCCATGCCTGGATTCTCTTGTTTAGCATCACTGTTTTCGCTGCAATTAAACACGGGGGGTGGTGGTGGGGTGTGGGG
>NW_023339763.1:16584811-16585585 GCF_004916995.1 Morone saxatilis | reverse complement strand
AGGGAGGAAGAAATAAATATCCCGAATTGATAGAACAATCCAATTTTGTTCTTGCCAAAAAAAAGGGTTTTTTTCCTCATGCGAAATTCAGGCGTGTACAAATCTCCTTAGCCGTCTTCCTCTCGCTTCACCACGTTGCTTTTTCAATAATTATTCTGTCCATTGTTGTGCCCACATAACGCTGGGCCGGTCGCGCACACGAGACAACGGTGAGTTTGTTGCAATCGCCGTGGTGATTCGTCTGAATATTGCTTCTACTGCAACAGAAATTGTTCATGTGTCCGGATCAATTCGCGAGCAGACTGCGTGTGTGAAAGTGGTATTTCTGCCAGCTTTTCCGATAATGGCGGCGGCCCTCCTCCCCGGACCTAGTTCTCCTCTTCTTTTCTTTGGGAAAAGGGAGCTGTGGAGACAGAAGCAGCGGAGAGAGGGACTCACCCAGCGGCGCCCTCACACAACTGCAGCAGCTCGGTCCTCTGCCGCTCGCTCACCACTATACTGCATATGCGGGGCTCGTTACTCACAAGTAATCGATTTCTCGCCATTCAGACCACGGGGGTTTTCTCGCCCCATAACAACCATTTGTTATACCGAGAGGAGCCGTTTTAGACCAACACATGTCTGTCTTTGGTTCAACATTATGACTCAAAGTCGTGACTATATTATCTGTATTTTAAACGTTACACCCAGATAAAGTGGAGGTCTCAGGGATTAAAAGAAACTGTATTTGGTTTGAACCAACTTTAAAGTCCCCATTCGCTCAAAAATATGTTT
>NW_023339763.1:16574945-16584763 GCF_004916995.1 Morone saxatilis | reverse complement strand
TCTTGTTCCTACAGCTGAATGTTTGAGCTTCACTGTGCATGAAGATTTATGTGCACAGTTTGACACTAGAAAGATGTTTTCACATTCTTAGTAGAAAGTAGAAAGTTTATCTGTGCTCATAGAAAGTCTGGTTTTAAGGGGCGGGGCCTAACAACATGATTTGTGGCGTCACAAATATATTAGTGTGATATAGAAACTGAGAATGGACTTTACAGTGAAGTAGGAGACATCTTGTGTCCAGCAGGATTTTTTAATAAGGTAGATGGAGTAGGGTTTTTAATATGGAAAAAAACCACAGACTTTTCTTTTGTTGAGAAAAACAAACATATCAGATTCTCGTTATTATTCCGAGAAGACTATTTGTAGATATGTCGTCTGGAGGGGATCTTTAAGTGAAGATGTTTATGTGACTTGTAGTTATCATGTGTATGGCGTTATTAGTCAGCTAGTGTGTGATTTTAACTTATACTAATGTTACACTACACCAAGAGGAATATTAATGACAATAACTTTTATATGCTAGCTAGCACACCATTGTTTTTTTACATTGTTAACAGTGACATCATTGGTGGAAAAGTCCAACATCCAGAAGTAAAAGTACAAAATTATTACCAGCTAAAGTTACTTGAGGTATCAAGAGTAAAAGTACTAATTTTGCAGATAATCAGTCTCTGTGACTGATACATTATTATATGAGACATTATTAGATTGTTAATATGTATGCATAATTTTACTCTTGTAGCTAGCTGCTCGAGGTAGACCTACTATGTGGTGACGGCAACACTGGTACGCCCCAAGGAACTGTACTGTCGCTGTTTCTGTTCACCCTCTACACCTCTTACTTTTGCATCAACTTCGGGAACGTTGCTATCTACAGAAGTTCTTGGATGACTCCTCCATTGTCGGCTGTATCACAGATGATAGGAAGGACGAGTACAGAGACCTGATTGAGAACTTCATAGGATGGTGCGACAGAAACCACCTACAGCTCAACCCAGGGAAAACCAAGGAGCTGGTGGTGGACTATGGTGCAGCAAGAGGCCCCTCAACATGTGCAATAGGCTACTATGGATGTTCTACCAGTCTGTAGTGGCCCGTGTCATCTTCTATGAGGAGGCATCTGGACTTGTGGTGCAAACAAACTGAGCAAGCTGGTGGGGATGGAGCTGGACAGTGTGGATGCAGCGACTGAGAAGAGGATGCAGGGGAAGCTGAAAGCCATCATGGACAACCCCTCTCATCCTCTCTACGCTGAGCTGAGGCAGCTCAGGAGCACTTCAGCCACAGACTGATCCAGCCCCGTGCCCCCGCTTGGGAGGCTCATTTGTGCCATCAGCCATTCGACTCCACAACGCCACAGCACACTAGTACCGCCTACCCCTACTGACTGAGACTGTTAACTCTTAACCTGTTGAGCACAGCTCTTTTTTTGCACAATGCTTCAAACATTGCACATGTACAGATATACACAGGCATATTATATTCCACTTTATTGTATATAAAGTATATATTTTATATTTGTATTTTATTGTATTTTATTCTTTCTTTACTGTTTCCAATATATTCCCCTGTGCTGCTGTGACAAATTTTAATTTCCCCTACAGGGGATCAATTATCTGTCAGGTTTAGTCCAATAGTTCCCAATCGGGATCTGAATTGTACTACAGCACTGAGCTAAATTTGTTACATTCCACCACAAGTCCTAGTAAACTCTGTAATAAGTAAACAGAAAAACAGGGACTGTGTGGGACTGCTGCATGCACATGGAGGACCTTTGAGTTTACAAAATGTCCAAAGCAAAAAAGGAATATTATTTCAATAGAAATTGTATTCCAAAACATCTAGACAGCAAACTGTAGTAGAGGCAACCGTGTATACTCACAAGGATATACCTGCACAAGTTCACAGTACAGTACACTACCATTCAGCTCCTCCACCTTTAACAGAGGCTGGCATCAGTCATCAGCATCATATCTGATTACTCTGTGCAGGCCGTTAACTTTAGCGTTGCCACATCCTAGCGGCTTTATAGGCTATAAACTCCCAGAAATATTCTATCACCTTTGCAATGAAGGCTTAATGTGGTCACAGTTTTTACTTTCTATAAAGATTTCAAGCTTTTTTCCTACAAAGTACCTTTGCTGTGCTGTAATTGTATCCGTCTGGATTCAACGGTTCCCAGAGGGAGTTCATTTAGTCTAGGCTGCTGGGAAAAGAAAGTGAGCCAGGCAATGGATTGTGTAGTCTACAAGACTCACCTTCAGCTGAACAAGTAACCGAAACTGCTGCTGGAGAGGCATATGGGAGAAACGGTTCGACTTCAGTCAGGCTGTCCACACGCTCTGATTATTAAGTAAGACCAGGTAGGCATATTTCTATAGACTGTATGTATGTACACAGTATATACATACATACATACTTACACACATCTGTATATTACAGATATGCATGTATATATTTGTATGTGTGTATTTTTATTTTTGTGATGCACAAGCATGACAAGAACATTGTCATGCTTGTACATCACAAAAATAAAAATATACCAGTTAAATTAATTAAACCTCTTTGGCTCTACGGTGGTGGAAAAAATATTGAGATCCATTGCTTAAATAAAATTGGATTTATGACAGTGTAAAAAATACTATTACAAGGGAAATTCTGGATGCAAATAGGACATCTGTCATTGGTTTTCAGAATGATCCTGTTATAAACTGTGTGAGTGTTAGAATATAGACTTTTTTTTGTCTGTTTGTAGTGCTAGATAAAAAGTCAAGTGGTCATCAAACTCATCAGGATTCATCTGGGAACCAAATTTAATAGCAATCCATCCCTTTCACAAGAATAGGAGCCAGTTCAGTGTAATTGATATTACTACCACTAGGCAGAGCCCTAAGCCTTCCTATAATTCAGAACATCACGATCTAACCATAAGCTCATGCTTGTTATTGTCCCAGTGATCGTGCAAGGGAAGTTACAAGCATTAAACCTATTCCTTATCCTCATTGAATGTGTATATTATTATCAAACGAAAACAGACTTAGGATTACGACATACCCAATAGATATGTGTTTCTTTTCTATGTCTTTCTACATTTCTGCAACATATACAAATGTGTTTCCATGGCTTGTTGATGTATGGGGTTTTGTTTTACACCTTGGTCAATTTATAAAGTATCCGTTGTGGTGTAACAGGGATCTGGGGGATGAGAGGCAGTGGAGGTGAGAATGGGGTGAAAGGGACAGCAGATGGGTGCTGAGGGAGATCAGTACAGATGGACAATAGGTGGGCAGTATGGCGTCTCAGCCAAGGACATAACAAACAGTTAGGAATGCTAGGTTAGTGCACCCAGACAATATTCAAATATATTCTTCAGTTATCTTAATAATAGCTCTACACTGAAGCATGAATAATGCAACATAAAACACATGAAGCATAGAAGGAAGAGAAATAGATAAGTTGTTGATATAAAAATTAGTGTGACTCTGGTGAGTTAGATATGTGCTAAAGATTATCTGATACCCACTATCTCATTTATTATGTCACATGAATTCTCTCTCTCTCTCTCTGTGTGTGTGTGTGTGTGACAGAGGGAGAGAGAGAGAGAGAGAGAGAAATAAAGAAGAGAAACAACCCATTTTCCACCCCGCCCAAGTAAGTCATCATTCCTCTGTGATTCATTGTTAAATTGAAATGGAAAATCTTAGCAATTCAAATACAAAATGAGAAAAGTAGGATTACTATACTTCACACTCAAATACTGTACACACAGTCAGTTTATGACAGGCAGGCTATGCAAGGATTGTTTGGATTTCTTCCATAATATGTCAGATGTTCAGAATGAGTCTTTGAGTTTTTAATGTAATTATGTGAAATTGAAATCAGGCAGAAAGTTACATCTGCAAAATAGATTATTTTTCAATCTTTCACTGTGTTAGTATTGCATTTGACAGCAGTTGATGCAGTATGAGTTAAGGTGGGTAGGAAGCGGGTGTACCCCTTGAGAGGACGTTGGTTTAAGTCAGTCAACTCAGTCATAACATACATATTTTAACAGCAGTTACACTTTTGGCAAGTGTTAGATTCCAGTTAATTACACATAACACTTTAGGTTCTCTTTATTTGAGGAAGGAAAACCATTTAGGTAGACGTACACATGCAGGAGATACAACAAAAATTCTGAAAGGTGTAGTTCACATCAGAACTGAGCTAAAACAAATGGTCATGAAGGAATACCCTGAACATCAGGAACCCACTAGGAAGGAAATCCTTCTTACAGGAACTGCTAAACAAAGATAGGAACGCTTATTGAAAAAAACTCAACTGGAAAAAAACACAGGAGGATACATCATGAGCTCAGGTGGTGAAGATGCACTTTACAGTGCTACAGTAGTTTCTCTCTTTAGTGTCTTTTTGATTTCCTTGGCACAAGGTTAATGTGTAGTGTGTGCAGACTAGAAAAGCCAGATGTGTTATGTGTCACACGTGCTATGTCTTGGATGCCCTTCAAAGTTAAGTCAAAAATGCTGCCAGCAGTCTATCTGTGCTATGGTCTGTCTGAGACGCCTGTGCATGGTTTTGACCTCAGAACATTTCAAGTTGATTTTCTGATGACTGCAAAAGAGTAAATAGGACTTAAGAAATACCCAAACAAGCCCAACTGTGAATTTTTGGACCGAAACTGATGTTTTCTAAACCACTATCAGAGGAATAAATGCATAGTGTATTTAAAATATATTAGTTTTATTATTTATTTATTTTAAAATTACATTTTAGACACTAGCTGTCTTCTGGACAAATCATGGCCGCTTCCAGGGATCTTCACCTTGCAATGGTAGAGAAGCTTTTTGTCCACGTGACCCTGGGAGCTGTGTTGTTGAAGGCAGCAGCTGCAGAGAATGTCTTTGTTGCAAAAGTGAAGGTCCAGACTAAAGGCATTGACCGTATGACCTCTAGTTGAGAGAAACCAGGACCTGAGCCTGAAACCTGGCCTGTAAGTGGAGCACCTGGCAGCCTAGCAGTGATGCATGGTGCTCCTGTAAACATGAACTCAAATAAACTAATTTTAGTTTATACTACATACTGTACTCATTTAACAAAAAGACATGTCTCAACAATAGGCGTTCAGCATGTATTCAATTTCAAAGGTTCACCTCAGAAGCATTTGAAAGAAAAAATGTAGTACATCCTGTAGCATACGGATCACATTAATATAGAGCACTGTTATGCTTTGATAGGGGAATACAACAATACCTACCATTCTGCTGTAGTCATCTTTTCTGTGCCAACTAAATGATCAACTTTCATCTGATTGTACAAGTTTCTTTTGATTTTTGCACTCCATACAAAATTGACCTGCAGCGACTGATCATGTTAGGTAATTCTGGTGTGAATAGAGCACACACAATTGAGGGGGAATGCAGTGAGATAACTGAGTAAATTAAGGGGGGGAAAAGTTCAAATCCCCATATTCACCTGCTCGCCATATATAGTAAAAGAGTCAGGGCATCAAAGTTTTCAAGTGACACCAGTTGGAACAAGATATTTTGCATAGTTTAATGAATGTGGCAGTGTCCACTCTCCCCTGGTTATATACACTAACTAAATGCAAGGTAGGTAGTGAGCGAGCAGCATAGAGATTACTTTCTCCTCGCTTTAAGAACTATTGAGACAGCCAGAGATTGAGAAAAAGAGCGAGAGGCTTTCTCCATCTGGGTAACATTATTCAGATTCCTCAGTGTTGGATATTTGATGATGCTGGCAAAGGAAAGAGAGTGAGGCGTGGAGGCAGAGTGAGGGAAAATGGGGTGAGAGGAAAGATACGGGGAGGGAAACCTGAGGAGGGCGCTGTTCTCTCAGAGGGTCGATATGGCCTTGACTGCACTCCCCAAAAATGTCTAGAAAAGGGAGGGAACCGTAGAAGTGAGGAATCTGATGGCCCATGCATTATTGTGTTAAAGCTTCATACCTGCAGAGCTATATTATTTTGTAAGATATTTCATCAACAGTGGAAGATAGCACGCGGAGACAGGCCGTCTTGCTGGTGAAACACCCCCATAACTCACATCCCATGTGAATCTGTCTCAGCTTGTGGGAGAAAAGGGAGGGAGCAAACTAAACAGGGAGGGTAGGCAAGAAAGAATGTACTGAGATCTCATCATGTGATTTCAGTTTTTTTTCTTCTTCACTTTTTATATAGCTGCACAGTGATTACATGTTTGTAGTTTGGGGCTCTTAGCAAAATTTTCCAAACCCTCTCAGCTCTCTATTTCTCTGGCTTATTTTCCCTTGACTTTTTTTTTTTTTATCCAGCTGTGTGACGTGTGAGAGGAGTTCCTGCCCTTGTTTCATGCATTGTAGTTTAGAGGGAAGGAGAGGGACTCACCGAGAGGCGGACATTTACTTGACCTGTCAAAGGGAAGATGAATTGAAGGTATAAACAAGGAGAGACTGTTGGTGTTTTGGCCTGAGTGCGTATGCTTTGTCCTCACAGGGGAGCCAGACGAGGAGGAGGAAGGACGTGGAGAAAGAGACCAAAGCTGAGAGAAAGTGAAGTGGAGGGAGAGAGAGAGAGAAGAGGATAAGTTACCTAATTTTGTCGCCTGTAGGCAAAAGTGGATGAGGAGTTACAGTTGAGGAGTGACACGGGAGGAGGAGCACCAGCCTGGGGGGGGGAACCACCAGTTCAGCCTTCTTCTAGCAACAACGGGACAGGATGAGGTACCAAGGCAGGGTAAGATCCGGACTACTATGATGCTCCTTGATGTGTTTTCATGTTTAGCTGCACACTGACAGGATTTTATATGTGTGTGTGTGTGTGTGTGTGTGCGCGCGCTTGTGTATGCATTATCATAGTGAAGCACAAGATCCGATCAACCATTTCACTGTTTTCACTCATGGAGGGAAAAGCAAAACAGAACAATGAGTCACTTGGAGATTTATTTTTTTTCTGTGTATGAGTCAGTGTGTATTTTGGTTTCTGTGTAAGCTTTAACCCAAGCAGTCCAAAGAGGATGAACTTGGTATTTTTCCACCATATCAATTACTGGCACATCAGTGGTAAAGAGCCAGCTGTGGTACCAGAGCAGCTCGCCCTGGGACAGAGTGGTGGGGCATGCCTTATAAGGAAGACAATCCGAATGTAGTCGGCCCAGCAGAGCTTAGTCATGGGGCCTGGAGCCAAGTACCACTACTGTTAGGTTAGCTTACTCGCTGGTTGTCACTGCTGCTGCACGTAGAAACCTGCAGCTTTCACCAAAGTTCCCTCGGTACTCCGACTCAAACTCCCCATAATGCACCCAAGTACTACCAAGTCAGTGAGATCAGACTCTCGCTGCTGTAACAGCCGAGCCTCAGGTCAGTTCACAAAACTGCAAGGATTACATTGTATTCTGGTTATATCTCCATCCCACACCTGTAGCCCTTGAGGTATCGCAGCCCTCAGTGTCTCCATAAAAATGATTTTCGCATCCTTTAAGATTTCCTCTACCACAGCAGTGGGTCTGTGTTTTGGATGAGGCTTCTCATTATTAAAAGTGATTTCTGGGCCAACTCATGACTGCTGAGAGAAAACAATGTTTGCTATGTTTTTGAGTTTGTGTTTTGCTTCTTGGAAAGGCTGATCAGTGCACATGTAATGCTGTCTTTCTTAAGCAGCAGAAAGAAAGATTATCACACAATGTTTCAGACACTGGAGCGGTGGACACAAACACTGTCAGCACAGCAGCTACTGTACATCTTAATAACACCACATGAAAAGTATGAGATCTGAGGCAGATGGAAAAATTCACGCCAAAGGAGTCGGTTACAGTTCAGAGCCAAGTTGTGCTGGTCATTGTCATCCACCATGAAAGGTTGATGTGTATGCTAAACACATGGAGGTGCTTTCTAAGCTTCATACTAGTGTGCAAGCCCCCCTTGAGCTATGTGACATTATGTAATAAGCTGCAACCACACACACACACTCATAAGGGTCAAACTAAAGGAAGTACATATTCTTGTGCAATTCAACTGCACCTTCATTGGATGTCCCACAACCTAAAGCTTATTCCACTTTTGCCACACAGGTGTCATGAATGTAAGTGCAAATACATTTTTTGTTCATCAGGCATGCAAACACACCTCACACACCACAATCCATCCTCAGTAGTGGATATAAAAGCATGCATAACTGCTGACACCCACGTAGAAACATTAAGTGGCATCCACTGAACGCCTGCCCTGAACCTGACCCTAACATTCCTTAGTTGTATCCTTTGGAAAATCTGACTGTGAACTGCAATTACTATCTGTTGGAAGCCCACCTGCAGGAGTGGGAGAACAATACTCCAAGGTGAAGCAAAGAGGAGGGGGCCGCGGTGGAAGTGTCCAGTGACTTTCCTTTGCTCTCCCTTCTTGGCAATCTTCCACTGTTGTCCTCTTGTTTTTTTAAGGATTTTCCTGCATCCAGTGTTTAAAGTTAATGACCTTTTACCGGCGTTATGCAGCCAAATGAGACCCTTGAGAGGCTCTTGCATTCAAGAAAAACAGAAGTCCTGTGGAAGTCTATCCCCTTTGTTCCACTTGGTGCTAGTTTTTCTTTTTTATGAATGTTTAAAGGAAAAACAGCAGGGTGGCTTTTCTTATAAATGTATCTGTGATATCGAAGATAGCGTGCAGCTGGTTTTGCTGCAGTGTAGTGTATTGATTACACACTGAATTGTGTGTCTGGATATTTATCATTGGTAAGTATTGACTGCTGCCATTTTTATCTCTTTGTATGTTTGTGTGCATGCCTGTGCGTGGGTTGTGTGTAATATCTCACTGTAGGGCATATCTGAGAATTTTACTCTTAATTATTTCCTGTCTGCACTATGATGTTTGTCATCACAGTGGGGTTGACATGTACACACACTTTCCCAGTGGCATAGGTTAAATCCCGTCTGGTGATATAGAGCTGTGTGTACTGTACATACACGATAATACACTATCTCCCCGTCACATAATAGAAGAGTCTATCTTGTCTGTTTATCATTTGGATTCGTTAAATGTCTTCATTGTTTAATCTTGGCAAGGCTCGGTGGAACTGTTCTTACTTTGTATGTTTACAGAGTGTTGTTTTGGTGATGTGGTCAGTAAGTCTCGAGTCATTTGCCGTGATATTTTAAAGATAGTGTCTCCCTAATACGTATTGTCTCTCTTCATAAATAGATTCTATTTTGTAATATATTATGTGGCAATGATTGGACTATTAAGCACCAGATGTTAATTCTTTCATAACTGGGTGAATGTACCATGCCTCAGATGAAATGGGAATAGGTCTTTTGCACCCCTTGCTGGTCAACTGTGTAGTTACATCTACTGCGAGGTCTGTGCACTGCTGCTGAACTGTGGCAGGTGCTTCATTTCTGTACTTCTTTATAATAATGCTCCTTCTCTCTCTGTCTGCAGGAAGTGGATGTCGAAGGAAGAGTGCGCCTGGTGATGGAGAGTGCCCTGACTGCCCGGGACAGGGTTGGGGTGCAGGACTTTGTCTTGCTGGAAAACTACAACAGTGAGGCAGCCTTCATAGAGAACCTACGGAGACGATTCGGAGAAAACCTCATTTATGTAATAAAGCCAGTTTTCTTCTTATGTTCCCAAACATTTCAGTTGGTGTGGTGAGACATACTTTTTATGTGTTCTAATATTTTGGCTCAGACATATATTGGCTCAGTGTTGGTGTCGGTGAACCCTTACAAAGAGCTGGAGATTTACTCCAAGCAGCAGATGGATCGCTACAGAGGGGTCAGCTTCTATGAGATATCGCCTCACATGTGAGTCATTTTATGGTCCTTAGGCAT
>NW_023339763.1:16570757-16574878 GCF_004916995.1 Morone saxatilis | reverse complement strand
GTGTATATTGTGCTTTAAAACTTAAACTGCAACACAGGCTTTTTATAGCTTAATAAATGTACTGCAAAATGGTGCATAGCATTATATCTGCAACTAACAGTTATTAATATATTTTGTGTCAATCACTGGATCTACTAACTGTTTTAGCTCTGCCTACCTTAATATAATTAACATGAAACTCACTAGAATTAGAACAATTCTCTGTGTACTTCACATGAATCAATCATGAAAAAGAATATTTAATCACAAAAAATGTTTTACCTGCTGTATGTCTAGTGACAGACTGGCTCATTTTATGGATTCTTATATCTTGTTAGGAAACTGTATTGCACACAATGATATAACACAAATGAAGCATGTGAACTTCTGATGTAACATTTTGTTTGCGTGACTTTATTCCACCACCGCATTTCAACTGTATGTTGATCTGTAGTTAATGCTGTTTTTGTGTTTTCCCTCAGCTACGCCGTGTCAGACAACACTTACCGGGCCATGCGGACTGAGAGGAAGGACCAGTGTATTCTCATATCGGGCGAGAGTGGAGCAGGTAAAACAGAGGCCTCTAAGAAGATCCTCCTCTACTACGCAGTCACCTGCCCCACTAATGATCACATGGCTACCCTTGGTGACCGCCTTCTGCAGTCTAACCCTGTTCTGGAGGTACAGCCACTATCAGACTGATTTGTCTTTCACAATATAAGATATTATGTCTTTTATCTGAGAAATCTGAATTACCTTTGTTGTTTATAAATACTTATAAATAAACTGTTGCTTTTTCCTGGTGGATTTTGTTATTCCATTGTTGCTCTTGATTTCACTTCCTCCCTCCAATTTCCTGGCTCTTTTGCTTTGCGCAGGCATTTGGCAATGCCAAAACACTGAGGAATGACAACTCCAGCCGCTTTGGAAAATACATGGATGTCCAGTTTGACTTTAGGGTAAACACTCTCACTCTATAGAAATCATATGTGCTTACATCATACTGATAACTGTAGTTAGTGTCAGTTGATGACGCTCAAACATTTAAACCTGCTTTTAACAGTCGCTATCTGCTCCCATCTTTTTCTGTAACTTCTCCTAGGGGGCACCAGTGGGCGGTCACATCCTGAACTACCTGCTGGAGAAATCCCGTGTAGTACACCAGAACCATGGTGAAAGGAACTTCCACATCTTCTATCAGCTTCTGGATGGAGGGGATGACAACCTGCTTAACACACTGGCTCTGGAAAGAAATCCTCAGAACTACCACTATCTGGTCAAGGTGTGTATGTGGTGCAGACGTTTGATGAATTACTTGTTTTCAAACCGAGGTCTATGCAATTATACCACCAGCTGCAATGTAATATTGAATTGTCTTGTTCAGGGCAACTGTCCCAGACTCAGCTCTGTCAGTGACAAGAATAATTGGAAAGTTGTGATGAAGGCCCTGCCTATAATTGGCTTCACCGAGGAAGAAGTGCAGGTCGGTAACAATCACAGCATTGAATGACTGTAATGAATGCAGGTGACAAACTGTTTTGTTTGTCACTCTTGTTCTCTGGTTTACCACATTTGCCACATTAAAGTGGAACACTTTAAATGGTAGAGTCATAGGAATGGATCCAAGACACGCTTTTACTTTTTTAATTATATAGGGAATATTGTTTTTTTACATTGGCCAAACACCACATTTCTTATTATCATGAACACATTCAGAACAACTCTATAACTCTCTATGAATAAAATAGTGATAGTGATAGTTTTAGTAGCAATTTTTAATGTAATTTTTACTTCTTCTCAAGCATTTGTGGTGACCATTTTGAAAACTTATTCACTTACAAAGCAGAATTTCTCTGGCTCTGACTGTATTTTAATGATCATATTCTCAGTGTCTGTCACGACATTCATTTAGTTATTAAAACAGATGTTCTATGAGGTTGTTGTTAACGTTTCTTCCTGTGTCTGACCTCAGAAATTGCTGAATATCATCGGCAGTGTTCTCCACCTGGGAAACACTCAGTTTGGGGAAGGGGAGGAAGGAGAAACTTATATCACCACTGAGACTCAGATAAACAATCTTGCGAAGGTCAGACCAGTCCCACTGCTATTATTTGATGTTCAAATATGCACAAAATCTCCCAAAAAGGCATCACTCAGAACAGATGTGTTGTTGTTTTCCAGCTGTTGGGTGTTGATGGCTCGGCCCTCAGGGAGGCACTCACTCACAAGAAACTCACTGCCAAAGGAGAGGAGGTGACGTTTTCGTCCTCGTCCCTCATGTTTTCAGCTGTTTGGCGTGTATTGTACGATTTAAAAATGTTTTCATCGTACTTGCTTTTGCACTTTACAGATGATCAGCCCACTAAATTTTGAGCAGGCAGTGTCTGCCCGTGATGCCTTAGCCAAGGTCGTGTATGGTCGGACCTTCACTTGGTTGGTGGAGAAGATCAATCAGTCCCTGGCTCTGAAGGTGCAGTAACACTTCTAATAATATCTCAAAAACAACAGTGGGAATTTCAGCATCATGTTGTGGGGCAGTTGCAGTGTTGTACCACTGATTGCAGGCTGTGTACTTTATGTGTCTCACAGGATGAACTCTACCAGAGCAGTAAGGGCTCCTCCGTTATAGGGCTTTTAGATATATATGGCTTTGAGGTCCTACAGCACAACAGGTATGAGTTTGAGTTATAGTAATTAGTTAATTAATTATAAATAGTTTGTCAGTAGTTATCTCTAATGCACATGGCTTTTCGCACATAACTCTAGCATGCACTAGATCTAATTTTCCTTATATTTCTGCCTGCAGTTTTGAGCAGTTTTGCATCAACTACTGCAATGAGAAGCTCCAGCAGCTGTTTATTGAGCTCACTCTGAGATCTGAGCAGGAGGAGTATGAGACAGAGGGAATTGCAGTAAGTCCTTTGTTGTTTTAATAGTCAAAACAAGTAAGTTTGATGTATTTATTAATTAGATTTTCATGCTAACAAAAAGGTTTCGCTCTAATTTCAGTGGGAGACAGTGCAGTACTTTGACAACAAGATCATTTGTGACCTGATAGAGGAAAAGCACAAAGGCATCATCTCCATTCTGGTGCACACAACAACTCTTATGTTTGTCTCTGTATACGGTGTTGTCTTACCTTCTGTCACCGCAAGTTAAATAGTGTGACTGTTTTTTCCAGGATGAGGAGTGTCTGAGACCTGGAGAGACCTGCGATGTGTCCTTTTTAGAGAAATTGGAAGACACACTGGGTGGCCATCCCCATTTTGTCACGTAAGCATCACCTCATATAATTTTTACACACAGTACAAAGACTCTTGTAGGTACAGCTTCTTATATCAGCAAGTTTGTGTATAAGGGCTGTCACTCTTAACAAACAAATGTGCCACATATAAAACTTGCTATTTTATCGGTGATGACATTTTTACAAATTAAACAACGTAACCTTTTAGCTTATCAATAGGGCATGCCATAGGTCAAGCTGATAGTGGAGCTCCCTCTGCTGGATCACAAGGCAAAATACTTCAAATGGTCTGTTTTAAAATAAACAGGAATTTGAAAATTAACCAGTTATGAACACATTTTTTTAATTTTGAGTAAAAAGTGACTACTTTGAATGTCTTTCAGGCACAAGTTGGCAAATGGAAAAACCCGAAGGGTGATGAGTAGGGAGGAGTTCAGGCTGCTGCATTATGCTGGAGAGGTCAACTACAATGTCAATGGTAAGATGTAATCTATCACAAGATAAATCAGTTGACTCTTTTTATTCATGCATTCATTCCCTTGACGCAACATTTGTTTCAGAGTGTGTCTCATAACCAGCTGATGCAGTGCATTTGTTTGTCTCTTTTAGGTTTCCTCGACAAGAACAATGATTCGCTGAACAGGAACCTGAAAGAGGTGAGCATAATGAAAACAAGGCAGAGCCTCACCACAACCTTTAAAAACCTCTGTGTGTCTCTTGTCATTTCTTGAGTGAAGAGGAAGAGGGACATGTTGACATGTGGTTGTGTGGTGTGTGTGTTCAGGTCATGTGCCAGTCAGAAAACCAGATCCTAAGGCACTGCTTCCGCAGAGAGGAAGTGATAGACCAGAAACGCCCAGAAATGGTGAGAATACCCCCCTATCTCTCTCTCTCTCTC
>NW_023339763.1:16567213-16570717 GCF_004916995.1 Morone saxatilis | reverse complement strand
CTCTCTCTCTCTATCTCTCCCCCTTTAGGTGTTGTTTTAAATCAGGTATTTCTGTGGTCTTCAAAAGCCAACACATACACACAATTATACAGAGAGTTTCCCATAATTTCATGTTTTTTTATTTGACCTTTAGGCTGCCACTCAGTTTAAAAACAGCCTGATGAAACTCATGGAGATCCTCATGTCTAAAGAGCCATCCTATGTTCGCTGTATCAAACCTAATGATGCCAAGCAGCCAGGTACACTTTTACATCTTCTAATGTTCTTTTCTTTGTGCTCTAATTAATACATTTTGATTGATTCTACTACATCATTCTTTCTCAGGGGTTAATTATGAAATAAAATTATAAAATAATAAAAAAATTAAATTAAACAATTGTTGAGTTTTTTCAATGAAAGTCTCCCAGAGAATAGATTCTGCCCTCTGAAGCATTTCAATATGAAATAGACTGAGGGAGTGTTGGATTTGCATCAGCAACAAGAATGTTTTTTCAAAATATATAAAATAAATGAATACATTAATTTGAGGTAATTAATGGCCTTACGGCTCGTTCACACTGCCTACCTGAGCACAGCGTTTGCATGGCAGAACATCTTGCTTATTTCGGTGCCAATATAAAAAGTTGAGGTCTCGCCTATTTTTCCCATGGGGTTCCCAGAAAAAATAGTCAGTGAAAAGGATCTGTTCATACTCATACTGACAATGTACCAGCAACATGTACACCTTTCACTACAGTTTCAATGTCTATACCTGTAGAATGTGTCACAGACATGACAAACAATATAAATACAATTTTTAAACTCAATACCTCCTGTACCTGATTAAAAGCTCTCTGGCGTTTCTGTGGACAGAATCCATTCATATGTTAACAAGGCTGTAATTGTACTGCATTTCTCAAAGGCAAATTCAGTATAGAAAGATAGGGCTGGCAGCAGCACACAGCTGACACGCTGTCGGTGTAAACACTGCACGCGTGCCAGATGCAGCTGTTGAGCACTGTAGCCGACACACGCTGCTCAGGTAGGCAGTGTGAACCGAGTGTGAGTCCCTTCTTGACATCTTACTGTATACATGTGAATGTATAGTATGTACTATATTATAGTATGTGTGCCATACGATTTGCCATCCGTCTATTATTGTCACCAGTAAATGAGATCTCTCCCTGCAGGAAGGTTTGATGAAGTTCTGGTCAGACACCAGGTGAAGTACCTGGGCCTGATGGAAAACCTGAGGGTCAGGAGAGCTGGCTTTGCCTACCGACGTCGCTTTGAAGCCTTCCTGCAGAGGTGACTGACCTTCTCTCGGAATGACTTTCAGCCTCAGTGACTGTTTACTGTGTTTACTCTTATGTTCAGCTTTCTGTCATTATAATTATGTACAAATGGCCTTAGGTATAAGCCCCTGTGTCCTGAGACATGGCCCAACTGGCATGGCAGACTGGCAGATGGTGTCTTGACATTGGTCAATCACCTAGGCTACAAAGCAGAAGAGTACAAACTGGGAAGGTAATGTTTTGTTGGAGGGAGAAGGAGTCACAGACTAAATAAATGGGTGCAAACTAATCATATTTAAAAGCAGTTTGGATTGAGGCGCTCATCAAATGCCATCAACCTCAAAGTACTTGTACTTTCTGCAGGTCAAAAATCTTCATCCGTTTCCCAAAAACTCTCTTCACCACTGAAGATGCACTAGAAGCAAAAAAGCCAGACATAGGTAAGTAACAGCAATATGGATTGTAAACATTAGGGCCAGAAGAGACTCCCACTCAAATATTACCTTTGTGGGATAAATCCTACACTGATTTATGAATCAGCAGGATCTCTTGAACGCATAAATCCACCTTTAATCTCTTTTCTTTGTCGTGTTCCAGCTTTGACGCTGCAGACATCATGGAGAGGCTACAGGGAGAGAGCCAAGTACCAACGCATCAGACACGCAGGTCAGAGCACATCACACTGCTGTCACAGTTTTCTTCCTCTCCCTTACAAAAATAGTCTCAGTGTGTCCCTAAAAGTGAAATAAGTACTCACAGAAGTGATCAGGTCTATTATGTTGTGCTTTTTTATATTTTTATGACTTTGATGCATTTTAATTTAGCCTGCCAAAACTAAACTTTAGTTTGAGTTATTTTTCAGATGGTGTTTTACTTTCATTTTCACTTCTCTAAATGTTGATTTGGGATTTCTTGCATTGTTGTATTGGGCTGGGATCTGCTTTGTTTTTTGCGTGTACATATGCATAAAAATGGCCATCAGAGTTTTGAAAAATGCCCCTCACATGGTCCATGTTCCCACTTGACTGGACATTTATGTATATTTTTTACTTAATTTCACTTTTCCAACATGCTATACTAACTTTGGGATGTTTTCTTTGGCTGGTAAAAAGGTTGCCTTGGTGTTAATATATGCATGTATGTGTATGTATAGTGATAGTGATCCAGTCTGGGTGGCGTGGGATGAAAGCACGCAGGAGGGCTAAGAGGCGTCGACAGGCTGCTGATTTAATACGCAGGTGCTTGACTGATACTTTGTTACGGTTTATTTCTGTATGTATGTTTCAGCTGCATTGTGCACGTATAGTCAATTTTCTTCCTTGTATCTGTCTTTTTTTTTCAGGTTCATAAAAGGCTTCATCTACCGTCATGAGGAATACTGCCCTGAGAATGAGTATTTCCTGGATCATGTACGCTACTCCTTCCTGAAGAATCTACGCAAAAACCTGCCCAAGAGTGTTTTGGACAAAAGCTGGCCGACACCTCCTCCCTCCCTTGTTGAGGTACTAACAGCCGGAGCTACAGAGGCTCATTCTGCTGACTTACATCATTACATACAGATAAAAGTATGAATACCAGTAAGAATCTGTGATTATTAATGCAAACTCTGCATTGTTAATTCCGTGGTGCCCTACAGGCCTCGGAGCACCTGCGGAGGCTTCACATGAGAAACATGGTCATAAAGTATTGCAGGAGGGTCCAGCCTGAATGGAAGAAGCAGGTAAACTGACCACAGAAAGCACAACCTTAACCCTTGAAAGATGAACAAATATGCTAATTTTTCATCTTGCTTGATTCTTTTCCTTTGCTCTAGATGATGCAAAAGGTTGAAGCCAGTGAGATCTTCAAGGATCAGAAAGACAGCTACCCTCAGAGTGTTGGGAGGCTGTTTTTGGACTCCAGGCTGGGTACGTGATTACGTAGTTACAGTGACATCACTCACTGTCACTCTGGCTCCCAGCTAGAAATGGGCAAACACATGGAGCGTGGGTGGAGATGAAGGGGACTAAATGAAGTGTTGTTGCTGCCTGTGACGGCACCCACTTGTCACTCAAAGCATCCATTCCCTTAATTATGCATAACTTTAATCCTTAATATAATTTAAACACATGAACAGGGAATTTAGCTATAGAGATTAAACCCTTTTTTTGTACCAGGCTGTAAACATGTTTATTTCTGCTGTAAAGTTGGGCATTTTAATATGGGGGCCTTATAGAGATTAATTGTTTCT
>NW_023339763.1:16555883-16567113 GCF_004916995.1 Morone saxatilis | reverse complement strand
CCCTGTACAGCTGTCATGAGCGTTTTTTGCACCTAGCTGTAAACATGTTTATTTCTGCTGTAAAGTTGGGCATTTTAATATGGGGCCTTATAGAGATTAATTGTTTCTGCAGCCAGCTTTATGTGGTCGTTCAAAGAACTGTCACTTCCAGACACGGAGGTTGCCACTTTCATTGCGCCTGTACATACTTAACACCACACAGAAGATCTAGCAACAAATATGTAACATTTATTTTTCTATTGCTTTATATAGAACGTGAGCAGATCAGTCTCAAAGTGGTCCAGACCCTCGGCAATGACAAAGTGCAGGTGGGATTTTTTTTTTCTTTTGTCTGTGAGATGATGATAAAACTGCTACATAACCTTTCAACTGCCTTACAGTGTCTCCTTGTGCTTCTTAGTACGGTGTTGCAGTCATAAAGTATGACAGGAGGGGTTTCAAGCCTCGCCCTCGCCAGCTGCTCCTCACTAACACCTTTGCTGTGCTGGTGGACAGGACCAAGATCAAACAGAGGATTGACTACGCTGCTCTGAGAGGTGAAAACTAGCCCTGAGTGGGGAAAAGGGGCCGTTTGTGAAATCTGTTATGTTAGAATACTGAATAATGTCCTTGAATCCTTCATTTGTATTTGTATTGCTAAAGAGGATTTATTACAGTTGTTGGAGTTGAATTAGGTCTGTTTTTCTTTGACCTTCAGCAGTCATAATATCTCGATTACTGTGCCTTCTCTGTGAAGAAATATCCATGGCAACCAAATGGTGTTTGTGTCCTATGCCCAAAGAAAGATACTTTTAACTGAGAGGACATACAGATATTACAAATATTGAACCAGTTATTGATTTAACAAAAACGTTACTGATTTTTTCATTGCAATTATGTTCCTTAGTTCAATGAGTCTAAGCCAGGTTTTCTCTTTTTAACAGGTATCTCTGTGAGCTCTCTGAGCGATGGGATGTTTGTTCTGCACATGCCCAGTGAGGACAATAAGCAGAAGGTAATGGTGAGACGCAGACTCTTGACTGTTTACAAGTGCACAACCACGAAGCCAATCTAAACGCAGCTGTGTCTTCCTCAGGGCGATGTGGTGCTGCAGTGCACCCATGTGATTGAGCTGGTGACAAAACTAGCCATGATGGCCAACAAGGTCAACTACGTCAACATCAGCCCGGGCAGGTGAGGCCTGTCTGACTGCTTCTCTATGTTGGTTGTTGCCAACCTAACGGTACTAATCTCCCTATCCTGTCTTTATTTGTTTCCTCCCGTGCGGCGTGCAGTATTAGGTTTGCTGTGGCTCGAGGCAAGGAGGGAATCATTGATTTCGTCAGGGGTTCAGAGCTAAAGGTGGCCAAAGGCAAGCGAGGACATCTGCTAGTGGTGAGTCAGCAGCAGTTCTAATGTCATGTGTGGAGCCTGCAGGGAGGACGGGTTTTTTTTTTTAACTGTATTAACATTTCGGCCAGCTGACTGTTCGCTGTGATTTCACTCTGCAGACTGCCCCTCGGATCAACACCACATGAAGAAACGGAAAACAGCAACCAGACAAACAGTAATCCTTTTAGCTAACCGGAGGATTGCCACGCAGAAGTTTGTAGTCTGCAGCATGATACCACAAAGTACATCATCATTATTACAAGTGTTGCAATAATTACTGCTAATTATTTTAAAGATTAGAAAATCATACCATGAAGTCGCCACTGTTCCAAATGCTTCATCTTTTTATTGTCAGTGATAAATAATCATACACAAATATATTTAAACACATCAAATATAAAAATGTCTTCTAATGTAAAACACTTTACCTCTTTATTGTAAGAAAAATAAAACAAACCACTTTGAAATAAATAGCATGTTAATAAATATATTAATAAATAGTAAATATATCTTTGGAAAGTCCAGTAGATTGAGGGCTTGGGGGAAAAACAGGATGTTGGAAAGAGTTCTCTCTGCTCTGGCAGCTTATTGCTAACTTACAGTTAGAGCTAAGACAGAAACTCTGGGAAATACCCAAGAAAACCCATAAATATGCACTAAAACATCATATAAAAAAAGCTTAAATGGTAGCTCTGTGTAAAGTGTTGACAACACCACTGCAGCACTGATTAAAGTTATCACGTGTATTCCAATTTTCTGTTAGATGCTGATTGTCAGTTCAGCCTTTGCTTCTTTTAGCAGTGTGCATGTGTGTGTTGTCAAGGTCCCAGTGCTCTTTCAGTGCTGAGTCATGTGTGTTTTTGCAGCCAGTAGAAGAAAGTCTCTTGCCAGTTTGGTGAGGTAAAGATCAAGATCCCTCAGAATGATGTAACCCTCAACTCGGCTGTCCCACACCGTCTTAGACCTGGTTTCTGGGTTCAGGGGTGCCCGTACTGGAAGAGAGGTTGGCCTCATCCTAGAGCTCTGCATGTAACTCATCTGGATAAGAAAGCAAAACAGTTGATCATCAGACCTTGGTGTCACTTCCTCCAAAGTGTGCGTGTGGGCTAAAAAGGGGACAAACCGTGGGTGGATTTCAGTAAGAAGACTGTGGATACCTGATTGCTTACTTGGCTCATCAGGTCCCTCAGGTCCAGCTGAATGTGCTTGATGCTCCGAGGTAAAGCCCCGACTCCCGCCATCTGCTCTTTCTCCAGCTGTTTTCTCTTCCACTCCAGCATATTCCAGTAGGTCTGCATGTCCCTGAGGGCAGCATGCAGTCGTTCCCAGTCCTGAACGCACAACGAGAGACAACCACACAATTACATAATCAAAATGTTGCACAACCCCCTTTGAAGGCCTGAAGTTCTAAAAGGGGAATTCCGCTCAAATTTTTACAAGTTTTACACCCTGCAAGAGCAGAGTTTCAGACAATGTCATTAGGTTTGTGTTTTTTTTAATGCCCATAATGGAAAAAAAATCTTTTTGAAAAATTAAAACAATGGAAGAAATTCTCAGAAAACTTTTAGAACGTTTTTTTTCGCAATAACAACCGCAGTGTGATTTTCTGTGGGATTGTTTTGAAACACTCAGACAGATACTAACCGTCAGTTTTAGCCAGCTGTAGAAATCTGTAGAAAGTGATGGCAGGTCCTTCAACTGACGGCTTCTGTCCTCAAAATCCTGATTTCCCAACTGCTGCTCCTTCTATTGAAGTAAACAGTAATGATGAAAGATTTATGGATAGGGAAAGCTAATGCTGGATGTGTGCAGAGCTCACAGTGATTAACTGTTTGTCAGGAGAGCAGAGAGTTTTCAGCACTCACGTATTTCTTCTGCAGCTGCTGGACACGAGTTCGGGTGGACCTCGTGAGACGAAAGGAATAACTATATTTATTCCTCTGGAGGTCTGGAGATGGAGCAGAGGACTCCACACAATTCATTATACAGCAAAGGAGGACGAGAGTCTGCAACCAAACAGTCATCTGAAACAGAGACATGACTAGAGTTATGGGCCGTTTAAATCAAAATGATTTGCTCAGCTGCTTTTCAGGCATAAACCCACTCAGATCTGTCACTTCTGTGACTCTTCTGACTGACACTACGGTATCACTTCCAGCACACATTGGGCATTCCGAGGCTGAGTGTCTCTTTATGGGAACTTAACTGTACTAACCATATTTAGTATCCAAAAGGAAGTCCATTAATATTTCTGAAAGAAAAGCCACCCCCGCCGTCCAACCCCCACAAAACGACATCCCCAAACAAGCTTTCTGTCTTATGTAATTCAGTAACACAACAGCTGATCTGGTTGCACATGTATGGAAAAAGACATTTTTTGATTCCTCTAAATGGTTTCAGTGTGGAAGGAAGCATTTTTTTCTCCATTTCCTGTGGTCATTTTATTGAGTTGCATCTTGTGTCGTTGGTGCAACACAGTCTTCTTGAAGAGTCAACATGTTTCTCATTCACTAAAACCATGACAGTGATCTCTAATGATGTTGACAACCAAAGTTCACTCAGTTCTATACAAATAAACAACAGAAAAGTTATGGGAACTGAATTTATAATGAATATTAAATGTTGTCAAGCATACAGGAACATTGCTGCTGTTTGACAAGCCTGTACTTGAAGTTTGACGTGGACTTAAGCGTGTCCAAGACATACAAACAAAATGTTTCCCACAAATTGTTCCATTTCTATGCACTGCCATAAACACGCCGTCACTACAGTTGCCTGCTGTGTTGTTGTTTTTTGTACATATGCTCACATGGTGATACAGAAAATAATTAAAATATGAATTGATATAAGTAGATAAAGATATACATTTCCCAGGATAACATACTTAAAAATACTCAAACCCTCAAACTCATGTAAAGAATGTATTATTTTTAAGCTTACCTTGGAGGAGCGGGAGTGAACAGTGAACTCTGAGCAAGATGAGGTAACTTCATGCTATAGTGAGTCTGTACAGTTTATATATTTGTCTTGTTCTTGCTTTCGGTTTCTATCAGATTTGGAGTTTTTTCTTTTTTTCCTTTTTTTACTCTCTCAGCATCTTGCGGTCACTATAATTCAGGCAGGAATGAGTAAGCTGAATAAGGAAATGCATTGACTTGTTTTTTTTTCTTCTTCTTTCTCCTTTTTTGGTTATATTGCATCTGGGGAATGGGTGTTTTCACAAGCACTAATTAAAGTTTATTATACCTATTATCTAAAGTGACACATAATAAACAGTTTCTACCCATATTGTGTGATTATGCCCTTTTGTCTTTAAGTACTGAATATGGTTGTGTATTCAAGGATGCATCACCTTTTTACTTTTATTTATTCATAAGTTAAATGTCACACAGACACACTAATAGACAGATACAAAGCAAATGCTTTAATTTTTAGGGGTGATATTGCCAATCACAATTACAGCAATGTGTATTAATGAGCACTGTCACTGTTCAATTAAATAAACAAACTACTTTATTCATGCAGAGTTTCATGACATGGTCATTTAACTGTGTACTGAAAGTGGCAAGCTGTCAGAAACTGCTAACTTCTGAAACTTTTTTTTTTCAAGAATCGGTGAGTTCAGTCTTGACTGAGCATCTTGAGGGAATATTTCGGGAGTCCCATGATGTTGATGAGTAATTACTGACACACAGTTTCAGTGATTCTCACAAAAGCAAAACAAAAAACAGGCCCCTATCATTAAGTTTTAATGTTTGCCAATTTCTGTTTCTCTATATTGTACTCTCTCCATTAATTTTTTTCCACCACATTCTTATTTTAGCCTCCTCGCTTACTCTACGGTATGTTACTGAGATTAGAATACATTTTAAAATGCCATTACGGTAGTCACCTACAAGACCATCCATGGTGTGACTCCAGCCTTATTAAAGACATTTTAACCCCTTACAGCCCAGCCAGGGCCCCTAAGATCAGCTGACCGAAACCTTTTAGCTGCTCCACTGACCAGACTCATTTTTACAAGATGGTCTACACCTAACAATGTTTTACTTTTTCATTATTGCATTACTTTCTTGTTTCCTCTTTATAGTACTATTTTATGGTGTTTTACTTTTACTTTATTGTCATTACATGTTACATGCACTTTGATCTCTTTTAAATTCAAGAGTTTGCTCTTTTTTTAGCGTTGTATCTGCTCTATATCAGATCATTATTTTACGAGACCACCCCCTATAGTTACATCCTATTTACCTATAGATGTGATTCTCCTTAACTTAGATTTTACCAGCTTTATTTGAGCTTATATCTTTTAGTTACATTTCATTATGTATATGATGTTATTCCTTTTATTTTGCACTTACACTTATATATGTGCTCTCATGCTCCCAATTTGTGCATGCATCTTAATATATACTTTATATCATCCTGATTTTGTATGAATCTTTTTAGTTCTTGCATTTTCTTTCACTGTTTATTTATCATTTATTTTCTATTTGCTTTTATTGTTGTTTTTTAATGCATTGAATTATGTGAAGTTGTGAACTTGTTTGTTAAAAAGTTATCTTAAATAAAGATGATTATATTATTATTGTTGTTACTGTTATTATTATTATTATTATTATTATTATTGTTATTAGTTGTGTATGTATGTTTCTCTGGGTCTAAAAAACAAAAGCTGGCGCTGATTACTGGACTCTACCGAGGCATCATTCCTAACTTTGCTGCTGTGCAAAATCATTGTTATTAAGGAAGTCATTAAAGATACACCTTGTCATAACTTCTATATGCCAGTTACATTTGACTGTATGGCCTTCAATCACATCTCTAGGCCGAGTCTGGAAACAATATATTTTTTATTCAGTCTAATTCTGCCATGTTCATAGTACAATTTAAAGTGTTGGGTTTGTATTTTTGGTTTTCCTTATGGCTAAAGGAACAGCTCACTCTTCCAGGAAATTATGCAACCATGAGGGGCTTGATAAATTGTTGGAGGTAAATTCCCAACCAGAGATAAATCTAATGTGTGGGCTACAACATCGGAAGTCACCCAATATTCAAAGGAGTTACAACTGAGGCGTATAAAATGTTATTAATCACCTCCATGTCTTGTCATCATAATGAAAATTAAACAACTGTGTTAAAGCTTTCGTGTACTGATCACTGAACTAGAAGGAAATACTGAAAACGTGTGATAAACCATATTTATCTGTCTATTTATCTATTTATTTATAAAATGTAACAATTTAACAATCCTGCATTAAACAACAAGAAGGCCAAACTTTTGAATGTTCTGGTCGATTCTTTCTTCTTTCTTTTCTTTTTTTCCACTTTATTCAGTTTGTTTATATTCAGTCACTTGGATGTCAAGCAAGAATTGATGGCCTGATAGACTGCACTTCTTTGATTAAACCTAGATTAAATGTAAAAATCATCTTTCTTGAGTTTAATGGCCACTAAGCAGTCTCTTCTCAAACCCACACTGACTTGATCAACAGCAACTTGCTTCTTTATTTTTTTTTAAAGAATAATAATTTTTTTAAAAAATGGTATTGTTTAAATCTGTGGAGGATTTTTCATGTTTTTTAGACAACAGTTAAAGTTAAAATCAAATAATAACACTTAGATTTAATGACACATTTCTCAAAGTCAGTTTTTGAAGTTAAAAAAGTTTAATTTTAGACACCATGTGTGAAAAAGAATTATAAAAAAATATAAATAATATACATAAAGAGTGTTCAGATTCTCTGAATCTGCAAGCACGACAAAAACACATATCTCATAATGGGGTCAAGTAACAATATAGGTGTCGGAGAGGGCAAAGATGAGATAGTTTTGTGAAAATTCCTTTGAGATTAGTCCAATGCGATTATTTTTGAATATTTCTGCGAAAATCCCTCCTCAAGAGAAACACTAAAACGTTAGTAGTTTCAACCTACCTCTTTGTGGTGTGCAGTTTCACTTTTGAATATCAGTTTTGGGTTTTGCTTGGCAGCAGGAAAGTCAAGACAGTTACTTTAAACTGAACTTGTCACTGTCACTCTGCAGGGTTCAAAGCTCACTCTGTCTGCAAACCTTGAAGCCATAAAACTATAGATAATACAGTCTGATTTACAGTTTACTGTTTTCTGATTGCAATTATGTAAACTTGTATGATCCAATTAAATCAATTAACCTCCGACGTGTTACATTTTCCTTTTGTGTTATCGTCATTCTAGGAATGGATGAATTAACGTTTTGCAAACAAACATTTTTAAAAAAATTAATAAAATGAGGAATAACATCAGAATAATTGAAACTTGAGAATGGGAATACACTTTATTTGGACAGTATTTGTGACATTTCATAATTGTTGAAATTCAAACATTCAGCTGTTTGGCTTTGACTGTAGATTGTTTAACAAATTACCTCCAGAGCATGTGTGACAATTCACGAATGTACCTACATATTCTCCCAATAATTTTGAAATTTTGAAATAATAGAAATAATTACAATACATATAAAGATTTGTTGTTATATATGTTTCCCCACTGGTTAAGTAAATGTTTCCTTTCTTTCTTATAAAAGTTGTTAAATATTCTCACAAGTTGTAACAGTGGAGTTACATACATTGCCAGTGGTTCCCAACCGGTTTGCCCTTTTCTATCACTGAGTAAACTAACAACCTCTGACTGAGCAACGTGTTTCATATTGTATTAAAGGCTTAACAATAACAGTACAGAATAACTGATAAACTGTACAATTAAGCCAAATAGTGAATGCAATAACTGCAGGATGTTTGTGTAAAACGAGAGATTTTGAAGAATTCTGCACTGTTTCCTGTGAATATTACATCAGAGATGAGCTTTCCTGATAATTCTGTGGACTATTTTTATACAATTCCCTGTCTGTATCATGTACTTTTTTGGTTTTTTACCAATGGTACATACTTAATAGATGTCTTTTCCAACAGATTCAGTGTTTCCTTCTTATTGTTCTGTTAGGTCATTGGTTCTAATACAACAATAGTTCTTAGATAATAATCTAAACTTTAAAAATTTCATTTTCAATTTCATTTAGTTTTCTTCACAGAAATGACCAAAATGCTGATATACAGTCCAACTGTGTATATTTTTTAGGTTTTCTTACATCCCTTCACATCAAGAAGGCCTCTTGACCCCCCATGAGGCTTTGGTGACCCCCAGGTTGGGAACCACTGTATTAGGCTGATATTCAGCTGACTAGAGTCAAATCCTTTATTGCTGTTAATTAAATATAATTATCATTTCCCCACTAAACAAACCCAAAGTAGACCATTGCCTTGTCCATGCAGTGCATTCACACACGTTAGCCCAGAATATAAGCCACGTATAAACATGAAGTTGATTATCCCTTACGTTACCAGCTAGCATTTGTAGATTTAATAACTAAATAACTAAATAATTCAGAGAATATGTAGATATGTTTATGAATTGTCACATATAGCTATAGATAAACATCTAGTTAAACAACTGACTTGTTGAATCTAAAAAGCTGTTGAAAATGTACAAATACATATAAAATATATGTTGGAGGACTACCTACTACCAAAGCAATTATGTTATAGTTTACAAACTGTATCTTTTTATCTGGCTTGATGAAGGTTAGGGTTAGGGAAGAACAGGCAGTTCAAAACAAGCTGACTTCCTCTCAGAAAGAGAAAATGCTTAGTTGTTCTTGAACTGTCATGATGTGGTCAGTAGAAGGGGAATGGGTGCATAAGAAGAAGGGCTTCCCTCATTTTCATAACCTATTCCCCCATTTTCCTTTTTATACAGTAATGTTCAATTCCCCTTGTGCACAATTTACTCTCAGTCTATTTTCGGTCTCATTCATTTGTGGTTTTAGGCATCCCTTTTAGTTTTGTTATGCATTTCCTTCCCATTTGAAACGGTATTAAGGTCCAGTTCTCTTATTCCGCTTATGGTAAATGAATGTTTCAATGTTTTAATCACGTCTTCAGCTAGAATAGTTGTGAGCCATTTACTATAGATATTTTCATACATAGGTATTTAAAGGGTTATACTGTTGTTTTTAAAAAGTCTAAAAAGTACAAATAACAATTTTGCAACACAGAAAAGCACAAGTGTAAATAATAATATTAATTAGCTGAATTCCTTTTAGATGCTTCAGTTTCAGGGCCACTTGAATAGAAATGAGCCATCATTAATATTATTGATGTTACTGTGTGCTTTACCAACTATGACCATTATAAAAGGACAACTAAGCTATATTTGTTTTTTAGCTTTTTGGCCCTATAAAGTCAATAAAACCTTCAGAACTTTAAAATCCTAATGCTGATTAATATTTAAGAATGATTTAAATTCTAAATAACAACATGTATTGTCTGTCTTCCTTGGGTGTGTACTTGTTTACAGAAAAATAACACACATTGACCAAATTGCTCTTACAGATGGCTGGAGGCTGAAATGATGTGTGTGGAAAATGAATAATTGATTAAACGGGTGAATAAAAAAAAATATCTGAAAATCTTGTTGCACAGAAATCCCATCATGTTCATTATCACATGGAAACGTCTGCTGATCAGTGACTGCAACATACTTGTTTCGGTATAAAAGTATATGGAAATGTTACTGTTACTGTTAGTGTTACTGTTGCATGTAATACCCCCCTCTCCGTCTCTCTCTCATCATTTTCTGTCCGAAACTCTTCCCATTTAATTGTTTTTAAAAAGATCACTTTTGATGAAACCAGTGACACTATCTACAGTATGTACAGTAACATTTAAGAAGCAGAATGTATCATAATCGCACAACAAACACACACATATGCTAAAAAAAACTTGAATTCCATTTTATATATGATGAATGTGATGTTTACACACAGATTTAAAATTAACATATTAAAATATACATTCAAAAAGGCTTTTTTTTACAAAGTTGCAACATGTATATAAATGCAGCCTTTTTAAATGAAGATCCTGCTCACTGGCATCATTTTGACCAAATAATATGTTGTACATACATTTTTCCGTTACGTTATAGGCTGTAATAACATCAGGGGTCATGGCAGGCCAACAGAGAGGCAGCACACACGAGGTAAACAAGTTACTGCTGTTTCTCACCTGTCTGACAGAGTGCACCGAGTTGTTTGCTTGAAAGCCTTGACACAACAGAGACGTTCTGATGTGCAGAAGAACAAAAGACAGCTGCACAAAGTTTAGTTGTGACAACAACACATTTCTGACCTGGCTCGTGCAGTTGACCTGGTATAAACAAACCAGGCTTTCTATTTAGTTTGGATCACTTTAATAAAAGAAAGGGTGAGGGTGTTCAAGTCAGCCGAATTCACTGCTGGCTAAGACTCTTCGGTAATTTGTACAGCTTCATACTGGGGTTTTTAAAATGTGTTAGTTTGCTGTTAAATTGCGGGACACATGACATTATCTATCACAAAGCATTATCTTTGCACTTCACTATAAGACCTTTATAAGATCATATATAAGTACATTTAAGTTTCAGTTTAAAAAAATGGCACAGGTAAGGTTATTTTTTAATCAAATAAATGTTGATAGGATTACGTTCCACGCCTGAAAAATATCGAATACTTCTGAGAAAAAAGAAAATTACCTGAGAAATGAAATAAAACCTTAAGACGTCATCAATCTAAATCCAAAGTCCCCTCCTGGTGTCTGAAGGGGATCTTTAAGGGTATTTAGGGACTTGCAGCCATCCTGCATCCATAGCAGTTACAATTAACTTAAAGTAAGGAGGAAGTACTTTATACATGTAATGATGGTCCACGGTCATTATGGAACAGAAAGTCAATGTCTACAGAAATGTTTCAGTTTCAGACAGACACAGGCTGCATCCATGTTTGACTA
>NW_023339763.1:16547713-16555783 GCF_004916995.1 Morone saxatilis | reverse complement strand
TTGAGGAATAAAAAATCCTATTGACTGTCAATTATCGACTATTTATTAAGAAAAAGAACAAAAACAGCATATGCATAATAATTTGGAACACAATGTATAGGCTTCTTTCAAACTTCAGTCTTCATGTCAGTTCAGGACAGGACACACCCCTTAACCACGTCATCATTAAATTTCATTGTATAGCAATATTTCCCCCACATGAGCCTTGGTTGCCCTCCATCATCGTTCCCACTTGACCTCCTCTTTACATATGACCGTCTGAAAGGCATTTTTGAAAGCGTGGGGACAGGCAGAGATAAACATAGCTCAAAAACATCTGAGGACAGCTGCATGATTTCCAAATAAAAGATACCCTAAGAAAACTCTTTTTGTAGGTCACCACCAGCTGGGATGGGCTAATTTTTTATTTAGACAGCTTGATGTTTGAAGTCCAGCGTCCTGGGTCTTTTTATGCAACACTTATTGACCAAATTGGTCTTAATCCCTATAAAAGCAGCAGTAACTTTACTGAAAGCTAGATGCGCCTTGGGTTGTTTTTGCCATCTCGAACTTTATTTTGTGAATCTCTCTAGACCAGGAAAATGTATGCAGCTGTAACGCTCTTCGTCTTCATGTGCTTGACTGCCACCACCCATGCAGATCACCATCAGCCTTGCCGTAAGAATTTGTAGTTCCAAACTTTTGGTTCTTTTTGTAACTTGATTTTGAGTTGACTGGGCTTTATAGGTAGCGTTCACTACATTACAGTGAACAAAAGTCAAGGGTTACATGATATTATTTATTATATTTTGTTGTCAGCATGTGCAAGACCTATCTAACTGACACTGTTGTCTTTCAGATTCACCCAATATGACAGGATTTATGAGTGTGGTGAGTTTCAAGACTAACAGATCAATCATCTGGTACTTTTATAGCATTTTAAAACATAGCATTAAACTCTTTCCCTCTCTGTGTTGATGAATATAACCAGATGAACCTAAAGGGTGAAGTAAAGGCGTATGGTGCATTCACTTATGATTCGATGGGCAAAAAACTGCGGTTCAGATCAAACGAGAGCTACCCCACAAACACATCAGTAGGTTTGGAGCTACTGATGTTTTTTGATGAGGTAAGTGACTTCTTTCTTTAGACAAAAATGTCACCGTTCACTTGATGCTGTTTTTGCTGAAAGACATCTGAATCTGTGTCTTCGTCTGGCAGGGGATATTCTACGAGATCGACAGCAAAAACCAGAGCTGTGAGAAGAAGACACTGCACTGCACCCTGCACCCTCTGGATATCCCCGATGATGCAACGTTTAATGTTGTGGTAAACAGTGGGAGTCCAACCATCGAAGGGGAGGGATTAAAACTCAATGTATGGACAGGATCAATGGCGGACTCAAAAGGTGAGACAGATGCTATAAGATAATACATGTGCCTCTTTTTGAGAAAGGGTTTTTGTGGTGACATTTATTATGAGCTAAGTGTTTTCCATCTTTCTTTTTTTCAGGCCACTACTCCATGTTTGTAACCATGGGATGTCTCCCTGTGACCACAGTCTACTTCTGCGAGTCCACATCATTCCTAATCAGGTTGGTATTTTTTTATTGTACTTAAGGCAATTAATAAATAAAGGGATATTTATGCAGCTTCTGTAGTATGTGATGGTGGCACAGGCTATAACGAAAGTAACTTTTGTATGACTTCCTCACAGCACCATGGACGTTGAACTCGAGATCAAGGATCCCGATCTCCTTGTGGTGCCTTCCTATTGTCTGGGGCTGCCTGTGGAGGAGACACCAGAAGGGACAGTAAATAGTTTCCTCAACGAGTTCATGTAGATGAAACCTCGCCAGCAGAAAATCAAACCCCTATCCAATGTGGCCTGCCAGAACTTTAGACTTTTCTCTCCTTTTCATGTGTGACTCGAGTTTTTCGTGTGACACTGCACTACATCACATCTGTTTCCATCACGTCTTCCACTCCCCAATGAAGATATGGCTTTGAATGGATCATACTGTATACATACATTTTGATATAAAGGAAAGAGATATGACATGGATTATAGAATTAGTCATAATTACTAACAGTTGGTGGCTTTTCAAGTTGGTACTGCTTACAAAACCTGTAAGATATGATTAATGGAACAATAAAATGTCAAAGCTGTCAAAGGTGTGAAAAGATTGTTGTTTTCGTCAAAGATCATTATTATTATAATATATTATTTCAAGTGTTTTGACATAACTTTGTGAAACTTTTGGACAATGTTTGGAAGAAACACCAAAACAATTCAGAGCTGTAGGGCTGGATCAATCCTCTTGGGGCAATTAACCTCCAGTTCATTGACTCTCTTATTTAAAACTTAATTATCTTTTACACAGATAAACAGTAGCATTTGGTTTTTGGTAATTTGGTTAAACACAAATTAAGGAGTATAAGTTATCAATATCAGCTAAACATCATTTATAATCTTTAACTTTAAAAATGTAACAACAGTGTTAATATAAGTATGATTATTATTAATATCAGTGTGATTATTACAAAATGCAACATGAATAAATCAGTAATATTTGCAGTAATACTGATAATAATATACTGAGCTGTATAATAAGAGTTTTCTGGTCTGAAGGCCAGTCTAGGATGTATGATACGCTCATAGCAGCATCAAGGCAGACGATCAAAACAACAAAATGTAACAATAAGAAATGATCAGGGACTTAACTTCATTACACTCTAGTGATCGAGAAACTAACACCCCATTTTGTGGTTACCCCCATTTACATATTTGGCGGATGAAATAACAGTAAATATCTTGACTGTGAACAACATACTTCTCCTTTTTTTGTTCAATCAAAAGCAGTTCCCGAAGGCAACACAAAATAATGGGTGAAATTTTACATGTTAATTTATGCATTTGTTTGAAACTTTTACCACTCTGTGCATTTGGGGTAACTGCACTTACGCAGGCCAATTGTTCATCAGGTTCAAACATTTATCCACATAAATCCATGTAAATTAGTGAATTATATTATCATATATTAGGGATATGTAGTAAAAATAATGTTTTACTTTTGTTTGTGACAGTTTATAAAACTCCATAGGAGTACATAATGGATAAAACAGGAGGGTGGCGTAGAAGAAACAGGTGACTTTGATCTCACAATTATTCATATAGGGGTGATGTTGTAGAAATGGATTGATAAACAACGCACCTCAAAACAGAAGAAAGGAGCTCCTGATGTCTTTATGTAAGCAAATCAATAAGCCAAATGAGTCACCGCCAGCCAATTGAGCAGATCTCTATCTTAATTTATCGTAACATTTGTCTGTGCAATATAAAAATACATGAGTGAAATCTGGGCTGTACCTCTCCACTCACAGAGACACGCAGATAAATGTAGGGCTTTAATTTACACTAAACTTGGTGATCTGAAAGCTGCTGTGTTGATGACTCAAATATTGTGTAAGCTGACTGTCAGTCAAGCTGTTGAACACACAGGAGAAATGTCAGAAGCTGCAGAGCACTGACAGACATGAGCCCTGTCCCCGGCAGTTCACGGTGCCGCCGACAGGTGGTGTGTGTGCTGCGTGCATAACAACGAAAACACAAACTGTGCCTTGCTATGTTAGCCACCACGGAGCTTCCTAACGTTAGCTAGCAAATTAAACGATTGTTTTTCAGATTGGGGAAATGACCGTTTGTGCAGGAAATTAACGAACACGTCCTCTTTGCAAAGTCCGCGACGTTTGGATTATTTGGTTTCAGTCCGTCTTTGATTTAAAACGAGGTAAGTTGTAAAATGGCGGATAGCTCACGTTAACAGCCAGAGTTTGTCATTGATGCTGCTGTAACGTTACTGGGGAGCTGGCCACACGCTTGACATTTGTGTTAACGGGTGTCGTTGACAGAGAAATACAACTTCAGCAGAATAAATTAGCAGTAACTCAGTGAGTGACGGCGACTTATCCTTCCAGCGGGTGTTAAACAGCTAGTAGTCTCGTTAGCCAGCTGGCTACAGCTAACGGCAACGCTAGCAACTAATCCGCTGAAAAACGTACCAAAACGCTAAAGTGAAAAGCCAACCCTAACGTTCGTGTGTCGGCGTGAATAAAGCAGTCAAGGAGGGCGTCTAAAGGCAGCTTTAGGTAGAAAAACAATAAAATAAAACAAAGATAATGTCTCGGCTAACATATCACATATCAGATTAGCTCTGCTTGGCACACGTCAGAGAGAACGGAGAGTGGAATCAGCAGCTTCTGGAACATCTGCAGTTTGTAGTTCGGAAGTGTACAACTGCGCGTGTCTCACTTGTTCTGGGGGATCAACTTGTTTTAGGTTCACAGTTTTAAGGTTGTGGCTCACGACGAGCTGCCACCAACACTTTGGGAGAGTGTTTACGTTGCTCGTCTGAGACAGTAAGCGTTGATGCTGCGGCGCTGGAAACCAGTAGACGTTTCTATTTCTGGTCCTCGAAGAGTTTGAAGTCAGGACAACCGTGTCATGTTTGCGTTGCCTTTTGGGATCGCCCCGTTCCAGTGTGCGGTCATTGTGTAAACACGCCCCCACAGATCTCCCTGCTCTAACACTATCTGCTGCTCTTAACACTATCTGCTGCTCTAACGTTTAAAGTTACCGATAAAGTTGCGAAGCACCGGCACCTGCATACTTTATTTGTCTGGATCAATTGCATAATGTCGTTATTTAAAGTAAATCCTAATTGTGATCATTCTAACAGTCAACACAAACCTGGATGTGTACAATAATCTGTGCATACACAGTCAGATGGAAAGAGCAGGGTTCAACTTGAGTCCTGCACACGGTGTCCCAGTTTGAAAGACCACCCACACATGCCTGATCTGTGGAGAGGTTGTAAATAATAACATGTCAAGTTAGTTCCCTTTACTGTGACAGCATGAGACCTTGAGCACACTGTGTATTCTGTATTGATTTAATTTATGTTGTGATTAAACTATATCTCAAGCATACAAATGATTTAGTCTCATGGACGTGTGCCATTCATTTACTGCAGTACCGGTGTGTTACACTGCTCTGGTATTATTTATAGATAGATTATCTGCAGTTTTGAGATAATCGAAATCGGCGTGCCCTCATGAGGCTGATGAACTAAAAATATCTCCTTGTCCGTGTGGCTGCTGTGGTTACAATGTTAGCGCTCCCCCTTTGTGAGTTTTGGGACGGTGGTGAAAAAGTTAGTGTCCAACAACACTTCTGCCATCCTAAATGACAGCAAACCAGTCTAAAACTGTTAGGGTTAGGGTTGTAGATATATTATGTTATAATAATGCAGTTGAATGGTGTCACTTCTGACATACTGTACCCTGCTCTTCCTATTGAAATATATCTGAACTCTACAGGAAACACCAATGTATTTTTCTGTTTCATTAATTAATAAAGATTGACTTTCCTTTGTTTTAATATCGGTATTATATATTGGCCAGTGGTTGCCCTGCTCTCTAAATATCGGCATCAGCCACTGAAAAACCCATATCAGTAATGGTAAAACCACCTACTTATGGTTATGGGTGGGACACACTGTCTGTGAATGAGGCTACCATGTTTAACACAACACAGTATCACCCATTCTGATATCCACTGTTCTGTGTAGCATTTCATGCGAGGAAGAACAGAAGGTGTGATTTTAGTATAGTTATTGAATTCATTCTCACTGCCCAGCTGCAGACACTCCCACAGTCCTCATATAAAACTGTGCTTGATTAAAATTTGCAATGCCTTTTGTACTGTTTTTTTTTTTTTTTAGGCTCCCTACACCTTCTCACCAGTGCTGGGCCCATTCACACACATTGTCTATAGATCTCTCTGAGCAGCAGTCAATAAACCCAGACTGTTTAATTTACTATGATATTAAATTAAGTAAAACATACATAACATATTAAACATGCTTACAATCCTTTATCTATGTGATGAATTAACTAGACATGTTTTGGTGTTTTTTATTCTATGATTAATAAGCTTGACAAGCATTCAGTTGTCAGAAGTGACATCAGTCATCATGCTGTTGATAAAGTAATTGATTAAACTACCTCAGCAGTAGGTAGTAATAAAAGAAGACGGATGACAAAAATGCAAATAAAATATGCTACCTGTATTTCCAACGGTGCAGTTTGGGGGTCAAAAATAACTGCTATCTGAACAATTTGAGATGAAAGCAGCATTTGTAAGTTCTCAGTGTGTAAAATTGTGGAAGGTAGTAAGTGCAGTGACTGAAGTACGCGCTCCCATTAAGCATGTAACAAAGGATTGGTTGTTGAGGAGTGCTCTGAACATGCTGCGTGATTAAAGTAGGTAAACATTGAAAAATGTCAGACCCAAAGAGGACGTCTGGTCCTAAACTGAGAAAAGCAGAAAATCTTCACATTTGAGAAGCTGGAACCAGCACATGTGTGGCATTGTACATTACACTTGACTATCAAAATTGTCTATGATTCATTTTCTGTTTATAGACCTTTTTGTGTTAGTAATAACAGTAAGGATGGCTCTATTCAAATGTCCCAGTAATCCGCGACAGTGCTGCAGACCAGTGAGCCAGCATGCACAATACCAGGACCCTTAAACTGAAGCAGCTAAATGGATTTCATCCATCATTGTGCTTGTTCAGGCGTTTGTCTGTTTAGCCTGAAGAATAAACATACATATCGGTGAGAAACACTGACAAAAAGCGACTTACAGTGCTTTGCTATCAGTGTAGTTATTGCTTAGCTGACCTTAAATGAGCCACAGCAAATACTGCCTATTTTTCTTGGCTTTTATCAAACATAATATCTCTGCATGCTCATCATCATCATGGCATAGACACATATATCAAACAAATGAGGTGTTTGAGCAGTGCATTGCCAGGCTGGTGTATCATAGCACCTCGTGCTCCTTTTGACAATAGAAACAATGTTCTCTTCATCCCTCGCTCTTGAAACTGAGCCCTATATGTGATGTACTGTGATTTGTGTGTGAGTTATTGCAACCAGTGTCTCTGTTGCTGTTCATCAACAATCTCTTTTTGATTTGTCCAGGTGCAGCTGAGAAGATAGAGTAGAAGTAGAAGCCACCTACTCCAGCAGATCCAGAAAATGTTAAAGAAATGATAGCAGCGCAGGATTTGCACACAGAGTTTCAATTTCCTCAGTAAGCATTGCATCACGGAAATGTATTAAATGTCTTTGAATGTGTTGTATGTGTATTTTCTCCCTAGCAACTTAAATGTTATTTTTATGTATTTCGTGCTTGTAATGACTTCATGTGTTGTGTGCAGAGAGGCAGAATCTCAGTTGTCTTCAGATACTGACCTTGAGGATCCTGATGGAAAAAATGCCAAGACAGGAAAGGGCCTGGTACGTTTCTCAAACCTTCATTTATTCATTGTCTATGCCTCCATGTTTAATCAGGGTCATAGGTAGACTTGAGCCAATCCCAGCATGCATTAGGTAAAAGGCAATCGAACACCCTGGCCTGCTTCCTAGTTAATGACAGGACTAGCACATAGTAGAAGCAGTGTGATTTGAATAGGAAATAAGTTATTGCCCCATCACTTGTCTGCATCAAATGTCTGCAATCAGATTCAGTTCCTCATTGTGACTGATTCTTTTAACTCCCAGTAAACTGATAAGCTATTCACTCTCCATACGATGCTCACTCACTGTGCTCATAGTTATGATAAAACAATAACGCATTTTTATCTTCCATTTAACATCTTCCGCAACAGGCAGCCAGGAAAGGGAAGAAGGCGCTTGGAGACAAGGCCAAAGGTGGGGGAGCGGGGAGGCTCCCTGGTCTTGGCCGGGTGAATGGCCATCATCAGGAGAACGGGATGGAGAATATGACCTTGTTCGAGGTGGTCAAAATGGGGAAGAGTGCCACACAGGTGGGTACACACTAGTGTGGTGAATAAAATAACTAATTATTTTGATTGGTGTGGTAGCTGTGGGTTACATTTTCTAGACATTGATTAAATTCTATTAGGGTTGGTTTATTGGGACAGCATCAGTGCAGTGATATTTATTTTAAGTTATTTTTGGGCCTTTTATTGCCTTTTTTTGATAGGGACAGCCGAAGATA
>NW_023339763.1:16544961-16547684 GCF_004916995.1 Morone saxatilis | reverse complement strand
CGCAGCAAAGGGCCACAGGTCGGATTCAAACCCTGGGCCGCTGCAGCAACTCTGTATATGGGTCGCCAGCTCTACCGACTGAGCTAACCGGGCGCTCCAGTGCTGTTTTTTTTGTCTGGCTTTTGATTTGTCATGTTTTATTTTCCAGTCCGTTGTCGATGACTGGATCGAGGCATACAAACAAGACCGGGACATTGCTCTCTTGGACTTAATCAACTTCTTCATTCAGTGCTCTGGCTGTAAAGGTAAGTATCTGACATGATGCTAAATATTTAGCAGGCTGGGTGCGTCAAAGCAAATTAATACTTTGCGTTAATGTCATATAGGTGCTGTGAGCGGAGAGATGTTCAGACATATGCAGAACTCCGAAATCATCCGAAAAATGACAGAGGAGTTTGATGAGGTGAATCTAACCATGAATCTGTGCACCTACCAGCATGGGGGATGTTTTTAATGTGGCGACATTAGGAGGATCTAACAGTATGAAACAAATGTGATGTTCCTGACCTGAATTTGACCTGAACCTCTGCTTCATCAAACAGGACAGCGGCGAATATCCATTAACTCTGTCAGGACCACAGTGGAAGAAATTCAGGATAAGCTTCTGTGACTTCATTGCGGTTCTGGTGCGCCAGTGTCAGTACAGCATCATCTACGACGAGTACATGATGGACACGGTCATCTCGCTGCTCACCGGCCTGTCTGACTCGCAGGTCAGGGCGTTTAGACATACAAGCACACTGGCAGGTCAGTTTTAATGCGCATGTTTCACTTCGGCATTCTGCAACTGCAATTGTACGGAAGGTGTTATTCCTTCAGGTGTGTATCTGAATTATGTCGTCTTTGCCAGCCATGAAGTTGATGACAGCCTTGGTGAACGTGGCTCTGAACCTGAGCATCAATATGGACAACACGCAGAGACAGTACGAGGCGGAGAGGAACAAGGTTGTTGCAAAAAGGGCCAATGATAGGTTGGAGCTCCTGTTGCAGAAGCGTAAAGAGGTGAGAAGAAAAATAAGTTGTGGAACACTTTGACAACTAGACTCTGACTTTCACTCCACTTAAACAGTAAGCCTTATGGAATATATTCAGTGTTTCTCTCAAATCTGCCCGTGGTTCGCGTATCATATCATAGATGCATTCACTTGCACTGTACATTTTGTATATTTGTTTATTGTTCATTCTGTAAATGTTTTTGTGTATCTGTCTATATGGGCTTTGCTGGTTGGATGCTAAACTGCATTTTGTTGAACTGGTACTTACTGTGTGCAGTGGCAATAAAGTTGAGTGTAATCCAATTAAGTATATATTGAGCCTCATGCAAGAACCGCTTATTCGCACAGTTTCAGTCTTACATGTTTGATTCCTCTAATTGTTTCTTATCACATGTAGAATTGATCTTTATGAGAACCTCATGAATTATGTGTTCATGGGGGTGTGGCTTTCTCTGCAAAAATGGACCATTGCTTTGTGAAGTTAAGGCTGCCTGTTGAACTGTCAAATATCTGGAGTAAGTTTGTGTTACATAAAAACACAATCACAAAGAACAGTAATATTTTTTCTAATAAATACAGTGGATGAGGATGGATCAGGAGAGAGGCAGAGAAAGCAAGTGAGATGCACATTCATCAATTATCAGAGTCAGATCATTTATATAATGTATAATATATTGTTTATATTGTTTATGATAGACGTAATAATCAGTGTGTTTTCTTGCCAGATTGGCAGAGTGAAAAAATAGAACAGACGGTGAAACTATTGCTGCAGACTGCGAGCCAGACACTGTCTGAACAACCCAGCTGGTTAACATGGTCGCAGAAAGTGGCAGCGCTTCAAACCGCTCTCCATTCACTGAGAGGAAGGGACACAGTTAACAGCACCCCAAATAACCATCACTCTGACAAAACACTCAATACAGAGTGAGTCATAGAAAACAAGACTTCCCGCAGATAGAAAGGAATGGAAAAGCAGAGGAAGTTAATAGATAATTAGATTATAGTAGTTATAGTTATGAGTAAAAGTTCTCTATGTGGAAAGAATTGTTCTTGCAGCTGCATTTCTAACCTTTTTTAACTCAAATGTAGCTTAACCATGTCACGACCTGCTACTTGAGAATGCCTTAAGCACAAATATTACTTAGACCACCACAGAATTTTACCACTTACCATACAGTGGTAGAATTAGATTTTTAGATTTTATTGGCATATTTCAGCATACCAACGCGTGCAGTTCAGTAATTGGTAGAGAAATCGTCTCACTCTGGCAGCTGCCTCAGGTTCTTTATGCAGGTTGCTGTCCATCATCCTCTGTTGCACAACAGTGTCAAATTGCCTTCTGTAGGCTATAATACCATTAAATATCATCCCGTCTAATATCTCAGTGTCACTTCCCCTTGAAGGCTTTTTGTATCAGTCATGAACCACTTTGCCTTAGAAAGACGTTATAGAGCATTTACCTTAATGTTAAGTCATTCCCTCTTTAATTCTGTGATGATACATTGCATTGCTCTGATGACACGTCATCGGCAGCTGTACTATTGATATTTTCTAATTGTTTGTTTGGCACTGCTAAATTTGTTTGCTGATTTCTGACAACAGGACTTGAAGCCCTGCGGTGTGAAATTCTTTTTACCATTTGATAACGCTTTAGTGAAAACGTTTTCCACAAACGGAGCAGTACAGCAGTACAGTACAGTACACAACGTTATACTTTGTTGTTGATCG
>NW_023339763.1:16484036-16544861 GCF_004916995.1 Morone saxatilis | reverse complement strand
ATCAAGATAATTTCTATAAAATCCTCTATTGGAGAACTGCGTTTATTTGTCAAAACGTGTAGCCACACCAGGCTTTTAAATAAGACTTTAAATAAGAATAGGGACCCTGCTTTTATTGGAAGGTTTACGGTACTCAAATGTTCTTGCATGAGGCCCACAATATTTTAGTATTGCCTGTGTAGCCAGTGCTTCATATAGCTTAATTTCAGTCCTAAACAATTAAAAACACATTTACTCCTGACGGCTGAAAATCCTCACCAACAAATGTTTTACTTCTGTTTTGGGAAATTACTTAGTTTTTTAAAATAAAACTTTATGTAATATTTGTGGCCCATTTTTAAGGCATTTTTAATTACTGTGTTGGTCATTTAAAATGCCCTAAAAATGGTTGTTGGTTGAAATTTGTTGAAAGTAACAAAAAAAACAGAATAATGCCAGCAGTGCTAAATGGGAGCTCTTTCCAGAAAACCTCTCTTCATACTTTTTGTGTTAAGGGAAAAGGGAAGTTTTGTTTTGGCTGTATTTAAAACATATCACTTTGTGTTTGTCTTTCAGCTTCAAGAAAATCAAGATGAAATTGAAAACATGATGAATGCAATTTTCAAAGGAGTGTTTGTTCACAGATATCGGTATGTGAATCCTTAATTGACTTACACATACTGTATGTTGACTCTGAGATTTCACTGTGGTGCCTCTGATCACACAGTCTTATCACAACAAACAATCACCTCTCTGTATTCATTTGTGGCTTTTAGGCGCCCTCTAGTGTGAAATTTATTTCATCACCACATGATTTTAGTTTGATACCTAACAGCTCTGAACAGTTATGTTTTGGCCTCATTACTGAATTTAATAAATTCTCTTGTGTTTGCCAGTGATGCCATTGCTGAAATCCGAGCTATTTGTATAGAAGAGATTGGAGTATGGATGAAGCTGTACAGTGACGCCTTCCTCAATGACAGTTATTTGAAGTACGTTGGCTGGACAATGCATGACAAGGTGAGCTCGTCAGGCAGTATCTGTGTTCACTTGAAGTTCCTCTATTACTGAAGTGAAAAAAAACACTAGGAAAAAGACAAAATTTATTGTTAATTAATTCAATTAAATGTTCTTTTAAATGCAGGACAGGATTATGATTATTATATGTTTATAAATTAAATCATGATGAGAGATGCATCCATATCAGCATAAGACCAGCAGAACCCTTAACTGTTGGAGGACTTAATGTTACGTAGTCCATATCATATTTCTATCAAAAGCTAATCAATTGTTTTGGCTGTGGCAGAACAAGCAAAAGAAAGGCAACTCTTATAAACGTGTATCATTATATTTTTTAGGTTTAATTGGGTTGATGGCAAAGTAACACCTAAGTTTTCAGTTAAAATATTTTATATAACATTTTACATATTTCTACTGTGACTCCAGCAAGGTGAGGTACGGCTGAAGTGCCTGACTGCCCTGCAAGGCCTTTTCTACAACAGAGAGCTCGGTGCACGACTGGAGCTCTTCACAAGTCGCTTCAAGGTGAGCCAGCAGCCGTATCGCTTCAGTACCAGTTAGAGGCTTCTTGCACATCATTAAAATGTGTTGGAAATGTACAGGTTCTTCACTTTTTGTGTCTTTATATGCAAATAACTAAAGAGCAATAACATAGTTTTGACCTTATTATACCCATGTATGACAACTAATGTTGTAGCTGAGATACTGTATCTGAAACATAAAGTTACTCTCATTGGCAGGACCGCATTGTGTCTATGACTCTGGACAAAGAATATGATGTTGCAGTGCAAGCCATTAAACTACTGACACTTGTCTTACAGTGAGTAACCTCCCCTCTTGAATGGCATAATTTTGCTTTTGAATTTGCATTATGAAGCCATATTTTGACACTTTTTAAAGAGTAGAGAGTTTATATTTGTATTTTCTCCCTGATCCTAAAAGCTTCTATGTGAACATTTTAAACGAACCGTCTCACACATTTACCTTTAAGTCTAATTCTAAATGCTCAACCACAAAGTCATTAAACTGATTTTTGTTATTAATATAGTATGTATTTTACGTAACAGGAGTAGTGATGAGGTTCTGACAGCAGAGGACTGTGAGAGTGTGTATCATCTGGTTTACTCAGCACATCGACCGATCGCTGTTTCAGCAGGGGAATTTCTGTTTAAGAAGTAAGTGTTTTATTGCATCTTTTCAAACTATTTATATTAGGTCACATAACATGATTGAAGCCGGTTATAGTCTGCTTGGGTTCACATTAGTTTACGTTGGACTCATCTTGTTTCACAGCAAGAACAGAAGTGCAAAGAAATTGAACAACTACCTCCCTTCAACAGAGCTTCTAAACTCTAGACTCCTTACAGAAATGGCACTGCAAAATACTTGTGTAATGTACATATAACCTGTAGCTTTACAATCATGGATCATGCAAACAGTGAAAAGCTATTTTGTTATGGTATTAAAATAAATATAATGGAAAAAACTGGGGAAATCACAAAATCTGGTCATTTGTCTGGTCACCTGCCTTAAGCGGGCTTTTTTAACAGCATTTTGTATTGTGCTGATTGAAGGCTCTTCAGCCATCAAAGTCCTGAGGAAGAGGGATTGCCCAGGAGGGGCAGGCAGAGCCTCAATGGCAGCCTTATCAAGACTACTGTATTCTTCTTCTTGGAGAGCGAGGTAACCAGGCCTTTGTGTCTCACTTCTAGATGTTAATCCAGTGCTCATTGTAATGAAAATGTCCTTAAGAAGTCTGTTATTCTTATTTTGAGTTAAAGTCTTATTTAATAAGATAATTGCATTTGCTTCAGTTTTTTAAATAAAATGTTATCCCACTCCTTTACTTTTACTTAATAGTATTTAAACATTTGATGTTTTGCAGCTCCACGAACATGGGGCCTACTTGGTGGATAGCTTGTGGGAGTGTGCGTCAGAGCTGCTGAAGGACTGGGAGACTATGATCAGCCTGCTGCTGGATGAGCCTGTGCCAGGGGAAGAGGGTGAGTGTTCACTCTTTCAGACAAGTACTAGCTCACATTTCCAGCACCANNGCAAGTCCTTTTATGACATTGTCCATAACTTTTTGTGCCGTGATTTTTTTAGCCCTGACTGATCGCCAGGAGACGGCTCTAGTTGAGATCATGCTCTGTGCCATTCGGCAAGCCTGTGAATGCCACCCTCCAGTAGGCAGAGGCACAGGGAAGAGGGTGAGTGTCTCAACGTGCTCGACGTAGAGATTAATTTTCTTGGATGATTTCATGTTGTTAACATGGTTGGGTTTTTGTGTGTGGAAAAGGTCCTGACTGCGAAGGAGAAGAAAACGCAGCTGGATGATCGGACACGGATTACAGAGATGTTTGCAGTCGCATTGCCTCTGTTACTGGCAAAGGTGATTGACTTTTGTTGCACTACAGCTAACAGCTATCAGAGTTGGGTTGTGTATTTGGGTGACAGGTTCTTAAACATTCAACGTAACTTCTTCCTCTTTTCTTGTCTTAGTATTGCGTTGATATTGATAAGGTGACCAATTTGCTACAAATACCAAAGTACTTTGATCTTGACATCTACACAACTGGCCGGTTAGAAAAGGTTTGTAAATTTTTACATTAGTCCTAGATCATGCAACATGTAAATCGCACAGTCTAAGAGAAACAATGTTATGTGCTGTCTTGTTCCCATAAAGCATTTGGATGCCTTGTTGCGGCAAATCTGGGAGGTCCAGGACAAGCACACAGACACTGAGGTCCTAGAAGCCTGCTCTACCACCTACCACAATCTCTGCAACGAAGAATTCACCATCTTCAACCGTGTGGACATCGCCCGCTCCCAGCTTCTCGATGAGCTTGTAGACAAGTTCAATAGACTCCTGGAGGACTTCCTACAAGAGGTGGGAGCTATGAGATGTTTCTTTTTGCATGGATTTGAAAGAAAGAGTGGATGATTTTACAGGTTTGATATCTTGTTTGTCAGGGTGAAGAACCAGATGAGGATGATGCCTACCAGGTTCTATCAACACTCAAGAAGATCAGCGCTTTCCACAAGTAAAGCAACGTTAAAACTTTTATGCTCATGTTTAATAGATTTATTTAAATATATAATATTTGTTGAAGACAAGGGTTTTCTTGACGCATATGACATTTGCGTTAATTAGTTATTATGTGTTATTTATCTGTTGTGTTCTTTTTGCTTCCAGTGCACATGACCTCTCTAAGTGGGATCTCTTCACCAGCAACTACAGACTACTCAACACAGGTCTGCAGAACGGAGATATGCCTGAACAGGTATCGCAGCCTTAACAATAGAGTCTTCTCTATCTTTGTTAGTAACGTCCCCAAAATGCTAAACCAACTATTTCTGTCAATCAGTGCCTTTACATGCACTCAAGGTTACACACTTTCTGTAATCAGGGAACAGGATTAGAAAAACTTGGCTGTGTATATGGGTAACAGGGTTTATAATTGTTTTTTCAGATGACAAAAGAGAAAGGAGAGATAATTTCCAACTGCAACTGAAACTTAACTCTTAGTAGCCACTAGTATTTGAACACTATTTGTAAAATTCAGACACATTCGAGCTGTCTTCTGTTACTAATACAGTTCTAATCTGCCAGCAGTAAGGTTGCTATAGGAAAGAAATATGATTACTGACCTGCTGCACTTATGACTTACAGTGAGCTCTCCGATTACCTGCATAACCTGATTTCTCTGAGTAACCTGGTTAGTTAACGACATATAAATGCACGGACTGTGTGTAAAATTACTTACTTACTGCCTCCTACCCCCCAGATTGTGATTCACGCAATGCAGTGCACACATTACATCATCCTGTGGCACCTGGCGAAGGTTTCAGACGGCAGTTCGTTAAAGGTATTTACCTGTTGGTCATTACACATTTTTTGGGACTTTGAAAAATACATGTATAAGAAAAAGTGTAAGTAAGATATTAGTTAAATAACAAAATATTTCTATGCATACATTTGTCAAATAGTTACATAGTTACATTGTTATCATGACAAATAACTACCGACTGGCACCAGGTACATGGAGTACCTTTTACACATCTTTTAATTTTTACTACTACTATTATTTTTCTCAAAGACTGATTTTGGCACTATATTGTCACCTAAAGGTTTCCGTAAGTAGGAAATTCCCATCCAGAGCACAAGTTTCCATCCGGTGTAGCTGGATCAAACTATGATACTGACTCGCTGTGTTTTATCTCATCGTTTGGACTGCTGAACTATAAATTAATATAGATCTATTCACTTACAGGACTGTCTAACTATTTGCTCCTTTCAGGGTGATATGGTGACCTTGAGAAAACAAATGAGAGCTTTCTGCTTAATGTGTCAGCGTTACCTAAACAGCATCAACACCGCAGTTAAAGAACAGGTGGGATTACGCTGATAGGACTGTTCTATTATCCCTGACTTTTCCACATGGACATTTTAGTACCACTCAAAATTCGGTTGGTTGGTATTTTTTATAAATGCTGAAGTGTTGTGTTTATTCCAGGCCTTCACCATACTATGTGATCTGCTATTGATCTTCAGTCATCAAATTATGTCTTCAGGCCGGGAACAACTGGAGCCTCTGGTCTATACGCCAGACTCTTCTTTGCAGGCCGAGCTACTCAACTTCATTCTGGATCAAGTGTTTATTGATCAGGATGATGACAACAACAGTACAGGTCAGAGTCCATCACCATTGTGTTAATTAACCACACTAAAATTTAAAAGAGGAGACATTCACTGCTAATGGTTTATTTTGTAATATTTGTAATATATTTTTCAGATGGACAGCAAGATGATGAAGCCAGTAAAATTGAGGCTCTGCACAAGCGAAGAAACCTTCTAGCTGCCTATTGCAAATTAATCATTTACAATGTTGTGGAAATGAACACTGGAGCAGATATATTTAAACAATATATGAGGGTAGGTTCAAACCTCTTTTTAAAATCAATTATGAGGAATTCCTCCTGCCCCGCTCTTCTTGTTAACAGTATTACTTTTCTTTCTCCTTAGTATTACAATGACTACGGAGATATCATCAAGGAAACGATGAGTAAAACAAGACAAATCGACAAAGTGCAGTGTGCAAAGACACTCATATTGAGCCTGCAAGCGGTAAGATTGTTTGCACAGGTAGAGACTTAAAGATTAGATTTGTGTACCAACAAATCCAATATGAAAAACATTCATGTTAATCTATGAGGCATCATTTTTTATAAAAGGTTGTTCCAGTCAGATTGAATTATATTATATATTATATAATAAATTGGGCAACAACTGACTTAAGTTACAACAGATCACAAATGTATTCAGTTTGAGATTTAGACCTGTGGGTCTGTGAAACCACCTGTAAAGAAATGTGGAATCAATTTCTGTTTTTTTCTTTTCTTTTGTAGTTATTCAATGAGATGTTGTCTGATCTTGGCTTCAATGTCGACCGCTCATCATCAGCCTTCTGTGGCATAAAAGAGCTCGCCCGGCGCTTCTCGTTGACTTTTGGCTTGGATCAGTTGAAGACCAGGGAGGCTATTGCCATGTTACATAAGTAAGTAACCAGACTTTCTGCTTTGCATGCAACTCATTCCTACAATGACATCTGTGTTTTAATGATAAAAGCTTTTCAGCTGTTATTTCTTTCTGTATTTGTTTTAGGGATGGAATTGAGTTCGCTTTTAAAGAACCCAGTCCCCAAGGAGAGGGGAGTCCACCTCTCAATCTAGCCTTTTTGGATATCCTGAGCGAGTTCTCTAGCAAACTAATTCGGCAGGACAAGAGAACAGTGTAAGTTTAAGCTACGAGACGTGTGCCGTGGTTTGTGTTTGTGATGAGCATTGAGTCCGACGAGGAACTCTGAAAATGTCCTAACTACGACTGTTGTCATTCTGGCACTTCTACAGTCACATGTATCTGGAGCGATTCATGACGTTTCAGATGGCCCTGCAGCGAGAGGACTGCTGGCTGCCCCTCATCTCGTACAGGAACTCCCTGCAGGTCGGAGGGGACGACGACACCATGTCTGTCATCAGTGGAATCAGCAGTCGAGGGTCCACCATCAGAAGTAAGAAGTCCAAGCCAGCTGCTGCTAGCAAACGGAAACTGCCTGAAGGTGAGCAATGTTGACATCACTATACTTTGGTAGATTAAGATTAAGATTTACTGTTTGTACTATATGAATTGTATAGGAATCCATTTTTACGAGTTTGTTGTTAATGTTCCTAAATGTGTGGTAGTAGTTGTCAAATGACAAACAGATACAATTGTTGTACATGCGTATTTCAACAATGTGTGTCATTAGGGAAAACTGATTCTGAGAGGCTCCTCCTCTGTAAATACAAAGTATCCTGTCATTGAATTAATTGTTTTCTGTAGCAGAAGAGAACAGCTGCAGCAGCAGTGATGCAGTCTGGGTGAACCGTGAGCAGAACGTGCAGACGCCAGTGATGATGCATTCGCCCCACCTCACCTCCACTGTACTGAGGGATCCAAAGAAGATGAGGCCAGAGGACAGCTACACGGCCGCATACACCATGCCAACAGAGCAGCATCCCCATCAGCCTGTGCCTCCCCAGCAGCAGCCACACCATCACCCCCAGGCTGCCATTGATTACAAGTACAAAAACCTTTCTACACATCTATTCCTTCACCTTGATTACTTTTGTTGAACTATGGGTATTATGAAATCATGTTAAATACTGAACACTGTCCCCGCAGTACCCAGGTTACTTGGATGTTGACACAGAGGCAACAAGCTGAAGCCCGTCAGCAGCAAGAGCGGGTTACCATGCACTATGCCAAGATGAGGAACCACATGCAACAAGCAATGTGAGATGGCACATCTCTTCAGAGTTTATTAAATAGATCTGAAATGTGGAAGAAAGCTGGAAAATGTTATCGTTTTTAAAATAACATCAAGCCAATAGATAGTATGTGAAAAAACACTATGTCCTAACACGTGTTTATATGTGTTCCTCAGTCGTCGAGGCTCTGGGCTCATGGAGGATGATGAGGAGCCAATCGTGGAGGATGTGATGATGTCATCAGAGGACCGCTTGGAGGACATCAATGAGGGCATGGATTTTGACACAATGGACATTGACCTGGTAATGTACACCTGCACTAACTGATTTCTTTGGCCACTTGGGGGCAGTGGAAACATGTTGTGAGCACAGCGTCGACATATCGTCACCTTTTAAAGGTTATATAATATGCAGTTGTCATTCTATACAGTAAATGTTACAAGCTCCTCAACACATTTGAACTGTCTGTATGCTCCAGTCATGCTTTACTGGTAGCACATTTTTTTCCTTCCCTGTGGTGCCAAATCTTAGAATTTGCACATCGGCATGATTGTCAGCAATTGATTGCCACAGTTATTAAGTATTGTATATAAAGTTAAAATAGCCTTTTTGGTTCTTATTCCTATTGCATTTTGTGGTGCATTGTTCTGACTGAGCTGTTATTTTTCAGCCAGCATCAAAGAATCGCAGAGAAAGAACTGAACTAAAGCCAGACTACTTTGATCCATCTTCCATCATGGATGACTCAGTAAGGATTTTCCACTTCTTATAATACAATTTACTTAATTGCTTCTTTTTTAATTTTAATATGTAAATGTGATATTTGGTATTGTACAGAGGTTGTGGGTGGCCAAGGTTGCTCATCATTTTTATCTTGAGGTAACTGAGTTTTCTAATTTTTTTAACTGTTAGGATCCCTAAAAGCACAGTTAGTCTCCCTGGGGTCAACAGACATTAAGTCCACAAGATGTCAGCTGTATAGTTTGTCTTAATTTAGACAATAACAGTGGTATTGTGTGTTTGTGTGTGTGTGTGTGTGTGTTACTAATGTTACCTCACCAAAAATCCATCTTTTGAGTATCAAATACTCAACTCACTCTGAAACATTTGTAGCTTTCTCCATCACAGAAGCCGGCAGTGATCGATAGAAATTGCAGCATTTCCTCTGGATGACTCTGACAATCATAATGGCAAAAAGCATAAAAATTGCTAGATTAAAGTAATAAAATCATTGTTCACCCAAATACGAACAGACTATATTATATATATATAAAATACTAGTTTTTTCTTGTATATTTAGGCTAAAATTGTTTTTCTAATATTGTGGATTTCTAAATTACTTTCTTGTATGTCTTTAGGTTCTCAATGTTTCTATGTTTTAAAACAAATTGGATGCAACAAGGAGAATGTGTTCTCAAAATCCTTGGAAGATCCGATGGATGATGAATGGACTACTAGAAATGGTTTGCGAGACACCAATGTTTGCCTCTTCAACACTTTGTTAAAATTTAGAGGGGGAGCTCGAATTTGAATTTTATTCTGATATTTTCACACACTGGACTTTTGTCACACTGCAGCAGAAATGTTTCTGTTTTTGTTCAGTTAATCTAAAAAAGAACTTTATGTTTGCTTTCACGAAGGTGAAGCAGTACAGACATGTGGCAGTTGCATGGTGAGGGGACAATAACAGATCAAAATTCAAATTAATAATATATACCTTTAATCTTTTTCATTCAGTAGACAAAAATTGTCTGATGTAAATACATACTGGCCAATATACAGGAGGGGTGAACACAATTTCATGAACACCAGCGGATAGAAATATAATAGCCCTGCAAAGTAATACTACCTTTATGATGCTTGTAGGCTCGTTGTTGAAACACTATGACACTGCACTTTGCCACAGAGGTGTTAATTCAACTCTATGATAATTTTACAGCCATATTTTTGAAATGATCATAGGCTTCAATCCATGCCTCTGTGACACAATCTAAACAGACATTGAGCATCGTGAGCTTCATAAAGACAGCATTTATTGCAGTTCTATTGAATCTGACTGCATTACATTGTGAAGGTGTCGGTGATATTGCGTTCACTTGCTGTACTTAAACTGTAGACTTTGGCATGGCATGTAGCCATATATCGAAACATGTACACAGTAAAGTATAATGTGAACTGGCGTCTCATACTGTTCAAAGGCCTTGCCACAAATGATATACGACATTCTCAGATTTCTTTGTGATGGTATTTTTTAGAAATGTACGTGTTCTGCTTTTATACCTTATAGATGACTTTGATTTATAGATATTTTGTAATGACAATCAAATGTAAATTAATGGTTTCTAATCATGTTATTTCACATAGATGCTGAAATAATCCTTTTTAATGAAAATGATTATGTTACTATAGATATGGCCAGCTGTTTGTATTTTCTTTCCATCTCTCTATAACGAATGGGTGCAAATTAAGGCATTGCTCAAATGTAGTAATTTGACAAATTTATGGCTGCATCTAAAACTATTTTTTAATATTGGGAGCATTCACAGTCTCATACATAAAATTGTGACTCAATCTTAAATGTGTAATCTTTCCTATATCTTGACTAATTTTCTCCACTGTATAGTATCTAATAATATCTAGTAATACAGACAACCCATAATTACAATCTTTAGAAGAAAGGATTTGAGAAATGTTTGAGAAAGATGTGTGTTGTTTTTTTTTTCCAGTTTGCAAGTGTGCAGAGGAATTCTTCAATTCACCAATTTAGTTGATGTACCACTATTGCGTGTATAAGACTTATAGATTATTCTGAATACAAAGTTTTAGAATTCATTAGTCAACTATTATAGTATCAGACTTGTATATTATACAGTTACAGATGTGTAATATATTGTGAATTGGTGCTCATTTTATATTTGCAGTTTCTGTTTGCTTGAAATTTTAGGGAAACGTTAAATAAATAGAATGTAACTATTTGAAGTTAACCTTCTAATTTGCAAGTATACATAAAATACATTGTTTTGTTTGCCTTTCAATGAATCGTTGCGATATTTCTTTACCTCTGTGTGTTGGCCTGGTTGGCAGATTCAGATTTTACGGGAAATGGTGTATTCATATTGTAGTTAGAAACAAATCCCTAATTTTCTCAGAATCTCACTATAAACTGGAGAAACAGATCACATGGTATTGAACATTACCATATACATACTAACTATTCATGTTAGGCAGATGAGAAAAATACATCTTAGAATTGCCTGTAAAGTTACATTAATCATTTTGGATCTTTTCTGTTTTGCATTGAACTGCTGAAGATGTGCATACGTCTGTATGTTTACACATATTTAAATATTTGTGTATATTAAATTTGTGTTTTTATTCTATTTTCAACGTGCCCATTGCATCCTTTAAGGTTTGTATTTATGTCTGGAGATGTAACATGAACAGAATAAACCCTCTGTGACTGCGTGATGATTTTAACACCATGGCTGTCGATCCATACTTCCAAATTAGGTGTGGCCTACAGGTCAATGAAAATTTGAGGGATTTAATAAGAAATACTTTATTTATATTCTTTATGTAACTAACAACTTTTACCCATGTTTCCCATATGTAATAGTTTCTCTATTTCTAGCACACATTGTTCAGATTAAACAGAAACCATTGCTTTACTATAGTTTGTTCAGGTAACTCCTTTAAGCACAAAAAAGTAGGGTTTGAAATCGTGTTATTAAAGGGTAGCTAGTTAACAGGCTTGGGGAGTAACAGATTACATGTAATTGAGTTAAGTAATCAGGATACAAACCGTTACAAAAAAAAAGAGGTAATCAGATTAGTTACATTTAGTAAAAGTGGGCTATTTAGCAGGATTACAATTTTAAAATACATCAGGTTTTCACACTAAAACACAAATAGACTTACTTTAATACTTCTTAAAGCCGTTTCCTTTGTCTCGTTTTTATTAAAAAAGCAATGAAAAGTAATCAAGTTACGTTACTTTTAATTTTTTTTTTTTAAACATAGTGAATTAGTAATTGTACCAGATTACATTTTTAAAGCAACCCTGCTAGTTAATAACACTTTAAACCCTGACACAAGCAACCAAACGTTACGAGTGTCTAAACTCAACGAGTTGAAGTATTTGGACCCAACTGGACCCAGAAGTGCAGCCAGATGGTCCCAGAACCACTCATTGAACAGAAAGTTCCGTATTAACAAAGCACCGAGAGGCAGCCCGTCGTGTCCCACCATGCAACAGTGAGCTAGCAGCAGCTAACCAGCACATTTGACCCTGTGAGTGCCATGATGATGAATTAGACATCCGGGCTGTGTGTATGGAAGATGGCGACACTTATCCTCCCTGGTGAATGGATCAAAAACTGGGAAAAATCAGGAAAACACGAGTTGTGAGTAAACGTGAACTTCAACGCGGTGTCAGGGGTTGTTGTGGGTTTATCGGGGTGTTGTTTGATGTACGCCAACTCGTAAAAAAAAATACGTAGCTAGCGTGGAAATGTAAGGCCATGTTTGAAGTGTCTGCTGGGGCTAAAATAAGCGGTAACGTTAGCCAGAGAGAAAACAGCTCAGGAGGCTCGTTAAGGTTAACTAACGTCGCTGTGTGAGAAAATAAGCCAATGGTCCAGTTGGTGTTTGATTGTGAATACGGTAGATTTCCTCCCTTTCACGTCCGTCAGTGAAAGTTACTTAAAATGTAAGCAGCTAACTAGCTATGGTTACCTGCGTGCTAGCAGCGTCGCTACCTTCCACCGGACCTTTCTTTTCATTTGTAAACAGCTAGCTTCAGCTAGTTAGCATCCGTGTGTTAAGTGTTAGCCGACTCTCCGGCCGCTTCTAAAGTTCGTGTGATTAGCTATCGTTACCTGCCGTCACACAATCGATTATTAAAGTCCACTTGGCATCGAGTAGCGCAGTGTAGCGGTCACAGTGATCAATAGTGGAGGGAAACGGTGCGTCTTGACATTACGTTAGCGACGACATATTCTAAACGTTAGGTTGCCTAGGTAATGCAGTTTAAAAAATAACGACGGCTTTTAATTATTTTGTCCCATAAACGTTATCTTCTGAAAGGTGAAACCTACCGGGGCCAGGAGGCTGTAGTCGTTACGTTACAGTAACGCTTTACCTTGTCAGCTAACGTTGATCTACGTTAGTTAGTTATATGTGTAGCATCGCCTCAGACGACAGGATGGGTTAGCTCGTTTTATCACTCTTAAAAGAGAAAACGCGGAGTGAATAAGATTCTCACTCATTTTCCTGAGCGCAGAGACACAATAGGCTGCGAGCCACTATTAGTGGTTGTAGGCCTTACATATTTAAGCAAGGCCTTGCAGTGAGATGCACCAACTCAAAGTACTTCATTCTTAGTCATGTGCACACAAGCATTATGTCTGTAGCTGATAGCACTTCTATTATATTAAATAGGCTAGCAGCTTGCAAAATGTTCTATCAAGAGAAAATTAGATACATGTATTTAAATGATGCATGATATTCCCTTCCTGTAAAGTCTGTGCATCGACTGTTAAATATTTCATATTTAACGTGATCTGGTCTCAGTTGCTGTGCAGAATATGCACACTATGAGATGAAGCTGCAAAGCTTCAATCGACCCAGCTGCAATACATAAAGTGTTAAATAAATGTTCAGTTGAAAAAAAAGAAACACATTTCCCCTCCCACAAAACAGCTAAACACATGATTGTAGTGTAAATCTTCCAGTCGGGGGTCTAGGTTTAAGGTCCAGTGTCAGCAACCCCTACAGGCTTTCTGTCACTTCAGGGATGCCATCCTGTGCAGTGACATCTTTGTGGTGGGCAGCAATTGAAAGGGCAATTTCCATGTGCCTATGATCAAAGTGTCACGTTGTTATTACATAACCACTGTTTTTCTGGTCGGATAAGGTCTTTTCTTCACAAGCTGTCTGACATTATTGTCGGCATTTGGATCTGGCTGTGTCTGATATTAATCAATTGTGCTAGTGAAACAGTGGAATTAATCAGAGTCAGATCACCAGGGCGTAAAGTTGATTTTAGTGCTGTGTCTTTTTTGCTTGAAGTTTTGAAAGTGGCCTGTCAACCTCATCTGCGTTCAATAATGCAATGTTTGACCACAGGGCACTCGCACATTGCCGTTACTTTGGCGCCATTGAGCATGTCTGACTAACCATTGCTTTGTTAGCATTAGTCTGTCCTCCTCGCCAACTATTAACCCGAATTTGCACCTTGAACCAGTGGCAGAGGTAGTCAGCTAGAGTATTGTGGTGCTTTTAATTCAGTGCTTTCAAAGGAAGACATTGAGGCGACACAAAGTGCCTGATCAGTTTGCCTTTATGCTAGTTCTTTGATTCCCATTGAGTTGTCAATGAGGACAGCCCTGAGTTAGTTCTTGTTCTGACAGCTTGGACACATCTAGGTTGGGAAATGTTTCTCATCCAAGTTTCTCATTTTATCTGGGATATTGTAGATGGGGTTGTCAGGGTGGGAAATTAGTACCAGCCACCGGCAGAACGCTGGTAGATTTCAGACTCAGACTATGTTAAACCCATGTTATCTGTTATGTATATTTTATATATAGGCAGTGGATTGTCATGTTTGAGTGGCTCAACTGACCAGAACTTTGTCTACTTACTTTATAGTGTACAACTCTGCAAAGAACTTACAGAAAAACCAGATCATGGAAGTGAGGTTAGAGGTAAGTTGTTATACACACTCACAAACTACATTGAGTCTCTGGTTTCTTGAAATACAGCTCCACTGCAGTTAGCTTTCACATAATATGACAGCTTTCAGTCGAGTTGTGACTTGCAGATAACCCAGTCACACCAGTATGTTAATTTGTTGTTCAGTGTCACCATGACTTTCATGTTTCACAACATAAGTGAGAATGCAAACTGAAGTGTTTTGATCAAAATAAACCTGTATAAACAGTAAGTTGTTTTACACTTTACTTCTTTGAAGTTGGTGAACAGTAAATGCAGTCAGTTCTATGTGTTTCGTATTAATACCCAATTTAGGTCATTTCACACAAGTTATCCTGTCAGTTCTGTCAATTGAGTTTGAAATGAATTGTGTCTGTTTACCCCTCCAGATATACAGACGGCCTTATATGAGCTCTGCTGGCAAGTTGTACAGGGGAACCTGAAGTTGGATCTTGCCGCCAACGTCCTTGGGGACATGATGGTACAGGATGTTTTTTACTTGAGGGTTAAAACAACATGAGACACATAGCAGTGCTTTAGCTTTTCTTCTTCTTTATTCTTAAATTGGATCCCCATTAGATTCCACAAAGTGTTCGCTAGATGTACATTTTCAAACTGACAAAGCTTTTTTCCATATTTGTTACCTGTTTTAATTCCATTATGATAGGCGTATGCACAAAAAAGGCCGTGTGTTTTTTCTGGCACCTGATGGGTTCAGAGTCTGTGAAATGTTTGTCCTGGTGGCTTACTGGGTTCAGGCTCAGTTATAGTAACTTTTGTTTTGCTTCCAGGAACTCCGAGATGACATGCCATCAATTTTAGCAGATGTGTTCAGTATACTAGGTAAATGTGGGTTTTTATTTTAAACATTAGGGTTTTGTATCCATCTCTTTGTATCTCTTTTTTCAAAAACATATTTTTACTGTCATAATGTTCTTCAAAATTATATCTTTCACAGATTTAGAGACTGTTGCGTTGGAAGAAAAAAACAAACGTGATCATTACACACAACTGGTGGGAGCATGTGTGGTAAGGATATTTCTATATTAATATGTGATTATTTTATATAACTGACAGAAGGGCTGCCTAAAGAAATGTATTTGTATTAAAACTTGATCATTTGTATGACTTAGCCTTTCACTTAATTGCCTCTTTTGGCAACTTTGGATGTTTATACCACTGTCTGTTGGTGTTTTAGATGCATTACATATTTTTATTTCCAGGTTTGTAATAAACTACTAAAGCAATGAATTAACTAGTTGTTTTTTTTTATTTCAGATTTTTGTTCCAGAGGCCATCCTGAAAGAGAGGCTGGATCCAGAAACCCTTGAATCTCTTGGACTTATAAAACAAGCCCATCAGTTCAATCAGAAGATTGTAAAAATCAAGACTAAGCTGTTGTAAGTAATAATAGTAATTCACAGTTTAGTAGAGATGTAGACATACATCAATAGAAAAGGGAACACTCATTATGCTTCATAATGTGTACCCAATATTTATGTAATCTTTTATTTCTTTTCAGTTACAAGCAACAGAAGTTTAACTTGCTAAGGGAGGAGAATGAGGGCTATGCCAAACTGATCACAGAGCTTGGCCAAGACCTCTCAGGAAACATCACCAGCCACCTTGTACTGGAGAGCATCAAGTCCCTCATAGGTACAAAACAAGTCTTTTTCAGGGTTAATGCATTGCAACAATCTTGTTGCGCAAACGTTGAAGTTGCGCAACCAATTTGTACGGGGCTTCAGACTCAATTTTGCTGTTAAAATGCCTGCAGTCTTGAGCTGCGCTGTGGTCTGCACTGTTTTCACATTACTTTTTAGGCTTCATCCACACTACTACTCTTTTGCTTCTGGTTAGACTGTCGGATTATGCATTAGTGGTTTTCCAGCGGAGTCTTCCCTTGTTACTCACGTAACAATACAACGTGCATCCGTAGGGCTCATTTTTGTTGTCGCTCCATCCACTGCACAACAGCTAGATAGCATAGACAACAAAGTTAGCAATTGCTGTAACGTTAGTTTGTTATCCATGTTGTATTAACTACTGGTTCTCAAGGCATGAGTCGCAGATGCTGTTTGTTTTGTGTTTCTGTTACAGGTCAGGGGCATGACAAATCAGCGAATGACATGTGGTGACTGATAACAACCAGTGATCATTTCTGTATTTATACAGGGCTTTCTATTGCCAGATGCCTGCATGTCACAGGAATTCTGTCCCCATATATTACTTGCCAGTCTCTTACACCTTCACACCAAGACTGCCGTCAGTCTCTTGCAGCAAGAGTCAGTTGTCAGCACTGTGGCCTTCAGTGGCACTGTGGCCTTTGGCACAAGCTGTACTCATTAACTAAAGACTCAGTGTTCTTATGTGGTCAATCTTTTCATTATTTATTTAATCTGCCCTTTTATTGTATATTATGGTCTCAAATGAACTATTGCATTTTCTTTTTGAAGCCCCTTGTGACTTTGTCTTTAAAGTTTTTATCCTTGTGTGATATAAATACTCTTTACTCTTTGATCTGTCCTTTTTCTCCAATTGCCTGCTTAGTCTTCCTATTTCTTCTCCTTGCAGGATGTTTCAACTTGGACCCTAACCGTGTTTTGGACATAATCCTGGAGGTGTATGAGAGTCGATCTGACCAAGATGAGTTCTTCCTGTCTCTCATCAAGTCCTACATGTGTGAGCCACTCACCCTTTGCCACATCCTGGGTTTTAAATTCAAATTCTACCAGGTGAGAACATTAAGAAGGGGTCAATGCTTAAATGGCAGAAAACAGTCTGTCCAAACGACACATATTGGTATTTTATTTGTCACTGATATTTGATTTTAGTGTTAATAAATTGATTGATTTCTTGTGTCTTTCTTAAGGAGCCCAATGAGGAAACCCCCAAGTCACTTTACCACATTGCTGCTGCTCTGCTTCACCATAACCTGATAGAGTTGGAAGATCTCTACGTACATGTAAGGAAAAAGAACAGTTTGAGTCCTGCCAAGTGCCACACTTGAAATCCCTATTTCGTTTACATGTGTTACTCAGAATTTGGGAATATGAGTTTTGCAAATCTAAAGCTAGAAGCTGTAATTCAGTCATGTCTTAATTAATTTAATAACTATAAACTATTTATAACTAATTTGTGTGTCAAATGTATTCACTTCACTATAATATTACACCTTTGTGTCAAATACAAAATGTAGTGTAATTTCACCTACATCAAATTTGAACCATTTGTAGTATACTTTGTCCCTAGACTGAAAACTCAGCTCTTTTGGTGCCACTCTGTCATTCCAGCTCATGCCACTAGATGCCACCATCGTAGAGGAACACAAACGAGACATCTCAGAGGCCAAGCAGATCGCACGCAAGTTGGTCATGGTTGTGTTGCCCTCAGAAAAAAGTGAAGACAAAGAAAAGGATAAAGAAAAGGATGAGGAGAAGAATGATAAGGTATTGAACCATATCTAAATATAAGCCTGTTCTGGGGGAATGCTGTCGGTCTGGATGGATGTGAGAGTGATAGATGAACAGACAGTTTTAGCACGACAGGAAGGAAATGGCACTGAAATGTTCACTTTTTCAAACCTATTTTGCATCACCTGAATACAAGTTATTATCAACATTCAGATTTCTTACTGATAATATTAAAATTAAACATTGACACCAAATGGTCTGAATACCACTACAGTTAAGGTTTAATAAGGTGTTAAATATCAGAAATAAAATATTAAGACCTGTGAATTGTTACGTTTACATTTTTCTGTCCAAATTGTCTCAGATACTGGTGTACCTTTTAAATAATCATATTTTCAGCTTTCACAACAGGATACGTTGATAGGAATTATTTTTTTCACTTTGGAGTATGACAGCAGCAGTGACAGAGACACCATGCTGATAAATGATATCAGTTTTACTTAATTGTCCTTCATTCTCCGCCACATCAATCCCTCTTTTTTCACCTTGTTTATCAACCACAACACAGTTATTGGACTTTCTAAGGACACTGAGCTGCTGTGACATTTTGCGATAGCTAGGCTATGTAGCTCGCCTTGTGTGTATATCTGTGAAAATGATGGACAGCCTTCAAATTTAGTTATTGTCATTTAAAAAAATAAATAAAATTAGGTCAGTGAATGTGACCCCTGGTCAGCAGCTGTGCTCAGTTTTACCACTGCTCTGAATGCATTATTGAATGTTACTAAACTTTTCTGTGCCCACAGCCACCTGATAACCAGAAGCTTGGACTGTTGGAAGCCCTACTTAGAATTGGAGACTGGCACCACGCCCAGAGTATTATGGACCAGATGCCTTCTTTCTATGCTACTTCTCATAAGGCCATTGCACTGGCTCTCTGCCAGCTTGTGCACCTGACTGTGGACCCTCTTTACAGAAGGTGCAGATTTTTCTATGTTTCACTTACTGCACACTATGTGTAACTCAGACCAGAACAAACACAAGTACCTCTTCCAGCATTTCACGCATACAAGTTCAGTAAAAAATGTAGAATGAATAAACAGGCTTTGACACACGGGTCTGTTCCTCACAGGGCTGGCCTCCCAAAAGGAGCGAGAGGATGTGTACTGCATCCACTGAGGAACAAGCGGGCCCCACGGCCTGCAGAGAGCTTTGAGGACCTACGCAGGGACACATTCAGCATGCTCTGCTACCTGGGCCCTCACCTCTCCCATGACCCCATCCTCTTCGCAAAGATCATTCGTCTGGGCAAGGGCTTCATGAAAGAGGTACGAAACTGTAACCACTACATCGCTTTTATCTGCACCACTGCCTGAATCTGATTCTGACTCATATTTGGTGTCCTTTGCTTCTCAGCACCAAAGTGATGGCAGAGCTGATGTCAAAGACAAATTGGTGAGTATAAAGCTAATAACTTTCTTAGAGACTATAGGACTGCTCTGTATATTATTATTTATAGGATTAAAACACTTGTTTTGCTTTAATGGATTTGCCAGGTATATAACTGTACTATATATAACTGTGTTCATTGCAGGATACACTATTGAGTTGTTTCCTGAGCATTGCAGACCAGGTGCTACTACCTTCTCTCTCTTTGATGGAGTGTAATGCTTGCATGTCTGAGGAGCTGTGGGGTCTCTTCAAACTCTTTCCCTACCAGCACAGGTGAGATCAACACACACGCTCACTACATGTGGCACTGTTTAATTGAGTCGTTGGATAGTAAATCCTCAGGCAGTGTTCCAGGATGGTGTTTACTAGCTGGCAAGCAAAGAGTAGCACGCACAAGCAAAAATTGAGTTCATCAAACAATGCTTGATTGTTTAAAATGCATTTTTCTTTGTTATTTAGCAAATCATCTTTTCTGCTCCCGAATAATGCGAGAGTTTTATTTTTAGAGCCTTTCTTTGAACATTTTGGCACATTGCTGATGAGCAGTGACACTCAACACGCCAAAGGGTTTGTTTTTCGTTTTTGATCTGTGTCAATTTGTCGCAGCTAATAATACAACTTCTTTACTTACTGACCACAGTAGCACTTTTTTCACTGTTTTGTACACCACACTGTGCCAACACTGTCAAAGGAAGGATTAGGAACTGAAAATAGATAAGTAGTGCAGTTCCTTTATGCTGTGCTGTGTCTGTATTATACAGTGGGTAGCTCTTAATGCTGAATTTTTTTATGTATCTTAAGGGCTTTTAAAATATATCTTGACATTGTGTATAACACACAGACTATTACTTGATCTGTTTTTCAAGAATAAGTCAACTATAGCAGCCCTTTTTTTATTAAACTGGATGGCTAAATGCAAATCAGGTAGAAATTGACCCTGCTGTTTGGCAAATAGTCACACACTGTGAGTGTTTAACATAATGCTAGACAGGAGGTGGCTATTTCCTATTCAAGGACTGTTTTGAAATGCATGCTTTGTAAGCAGACATCATGTTTGGTTTCTGTTAAAGCTGTTTCCTTAAAGCTTACTGTGAGAAATCTGTGGATTTTTACAGCCGTTAACTTGTACATTCTTGTTGCCTTTCTATGTCCCATTCTGTCAGTGTTTCCAAGTATGGATGTCTCCCTCCATCCAATCTCAGAGATCGGTTTTGGGGCCGATCAAAGCATTTGTTAACTGATCTATGTTTGCTGTATTGAGCTTTATTGACTTGATCCTTTGTTTTACGTCAGCATTCACACAGCTGTTTATACTCGCAAAGCTTTCATGTACCGTGCAGGATATATAGACAGTTCATTCAGGTAACTCAGGCAAAACTGCACTGAAGCAACAAACACTGGGGAGAGAAACTCCCTCCAGACAGCGACAAGGCCAAAAAGATTACACAGAGTTAGCCGTCTATATTTTAACAGCTTTCATGCATGATGCAATGCAGAGCTATTTAATTGTCAAGCACAGCACTTGATTGACATTAATAACTTTGATGTACTTGAAGTGTGCACTGTGCTCCTGCATTATCTAGAAAAAGACTAAAGTATTAGATCAGGCAGATACTCCATGACTCAGAATGGATCAGGGGCCAAAAAAACTCGATCGGGACATCCCTATTTCCAAGTACTGCTTGCGTGGCTAAACTTTAAACTAAAAGTTTGATCGTGCTTCCTCTATCTATGCTCCCTCAGGTACCGGTTATATGGACAATGGAAGAATGAGACCTATTCCAGCCATCCACTCTTGGTTAAAGTCAAAGCTCAAACTGTGGAAAGGGCCAAATACATTATGAAGTAAGTCACTTTGCAGAACCAGTGTACCATTACTGTGTCATCATTGTTCTTTTTGTACCTTTGGTTGACTTTTGCTATGTCTCCAAACCTAACACCACTTTTGTCCTGCATGCTTAAAAAAAAACATACTGTGTCTGTTTTCCCTGCATCACACATAACCTTACTGTCATCGGTAGTAAGTCACTTCAGAGGGTGGACAATAAATTCCGCTTTGAACACGCCACACTATCCGCACAAGTTCACTGCCATCAGAACATAAAGGCCATCTTTTTTCGTCTTACTGCTTCTCCTCCACAGAAGCACCCACTTCATTTGCTAGTTCACCCTGCTCACAGTAATCTTCAAATTCCATTAAACATCTGGTATTACTGTTATTTTCCCCCATATTCATATCTGACTTTAAAAAGCCAAAGCAAATAACCTCTGGTAAGACTATTAGCTTTATGTCCACAAAGTCACAATATTTGCCAATTCGATAAAACGTCACTGGGTAAAATAAATTAGATTTGATTTGTAGAAACATGCAGGGATGTGTTTTTGTATTTCACCGGCCACCTCAAGATAAGCTGTATTAAAGGATCAGTTAAATCCAGGCAGAAAAACAGTCAAAAATGGGACATGCCATAGTTTGCTTTTGTGCAGTCAAGTAATTATTCTAACTCTGTTCTGCTATTGAAGAAATCGATGACAATACTTTTATCTTAAGCTGACAACCATAAGAACATTTTCCATTTGCTGTGAAGCTCACAGAAGTGACTGTTTTTGCTTCGAGCACTCTTTGCATCGTCTTGTGTTTTTAATCTGCTGCTTCCTGTCTTGTGCCTTTTTCCTCTTCCTAGGCGGTTGACCAAAGAGAATGTGAAACAATCTGGAAGGCAGATTGGCAAGCTGAGCCATAGCAATCCCACCATCCTCTTTGATTATGTAAGTGTATTTTTCTGTGATTATTTTATTTCACTTTAGTCTAATTTTGAATGATGTCGGCAAACTACAAAGAAATGAATTACAGATTTGTTTGCAGGAGAAAATGTTTCAGTGTTCTACAGCAAGTAGCACCTTGCTCGCTCCCTATACCAGTTGTATTTTTCTAGGTCTCGCAATAACGTCTGCTCTGGAAATTGCTTACACCTAGTGCTTTGTTTACAAATTGGGCTGTCAAAAGTTTAGTAAAAGCAAAAATATTGGGACTGTGTTTCTGCTGCTACTGACAAAAGTATTCACTTTGGGTAGACTTTTCCGGGTAGAACCACAAAACGAGGTTCATGGTCTTTAGCATTTGCAATCATTTTAATACAACATTCTTCCTCCTTTTGCATAAAATGTAAACAGCTGAAACATTTTATTATAATTGTAGCCTTACTATCTAACTACATTTAAGAGATTTGGATTTTGCTGTCTCCCACTGTCTTGTTTGTATTAGCTCTATACAATGCAACTGCTACCAAATAGGAATATCACGAGCACCGATACTTTGGTACCAAAACATTTTCCAACACAACTCCTTACTATAATTGAGTTAACTCCCCAGATTTGTGGATATTAAGGAGTGTATGCACTAGGGCTGGGCGCTTTTTTCGTTATTCTAAAATTTGATTCGTAGTTAAACACGATTTATTTTTAGTTAAAATCGGTTTTCTCTTGAACTTCCACAACACCGGCGCTCCCTTTGGGCTCCCGTAGGTCAGAGTGCGCTGACCCCTCGCCCCCACCTCTCCACAGATAAACAATAAACAAACGTCCCCAAATCAGGTCAGGTATAATGTATATCCTCAGTGGTTGGTGAGGTTTTATCCCTTCCTCTGTCCTGTTGTATATCAGATGCTGTCTCAGATCCAGTGGTACGACAACCTCATCGTTCCAGTAGTGGACTCCTTGAAATACCTCACATCCCTCAACTATGATGTCCTGGCCTGTATCCTAAACTGTTCTTGTGTATGTGTAAGTGAGAGAGAGAGTGTGTTGTCGGAGGCAGTGGGGGGGAAGCGTAAAGGGGGCTTCTTTCTTGTTTTGTATTTTGTTCCACTTAACTATGTCTTCAGATTGCATCATTGAGGCTCTGGCCAATCCCGAGAAGGAGAAGATGAAGCATGATGACACCACCATCTCCTCGTGGCTTCAGAGTATGTGGCTTCCCAGTTAACTGGCCTGTTACTGGACAGCAGTCACATTATTAATTTGCATGCAAAAGGAGAGAAACTGTTTGATGTTTTAATGAGTATCTAACATACACCTGTTCCACTTGTCAACAAAGGCCTGGCAAGTCTGTGCGGAGCTGTGTTCAGAAAATACCCAATTGAGCTGGCTGGCCTACTTCAGTATGTCACCAATCAGCTAAAAGCAGGGAAGAGGTAATTATCTCTGAACAACAAAAAACAGCATGACTATTCCTGGAAAATGTGCATTGCTTCATCCGTCCCTCCTTTCCCTGCAGTTTTGACTTGTTGATCCTGAAAGAAGTGGTTCAGAAAATGGCTGGCATTGAGATCACAGATGAGATGACCTCAGAGCAGTTAGAGGCTATGACTGGAGGGGAGCAACTCAAAGCTGAGGTATATAGACTCAAGTACAGTTATCATTCTTTAATGCAGCCTCTTGAGCGAAATCTTTAAGACTAGTTTGACCAGTGCTGCACCTGAGCTCGGGTCATCATGGATGTGAATCTTTTAACAGGGTGGCTACTTCGGCCAGATCAGGAACACTAAGAAGTCATCACAGCGTCTGAAGGATGTGCTGCTGGACCATGAATTGGCCCTGCCACTGTGTCTACTCATGGCCCAGCAACGAAATGGTGTGGTTTTCTTAGAGGGTGGAGAGAAACACCTCAAACTTGTTGGCCACCTCTATGATCAGGTATGCACCCTCTCTCAGTGTGTTAGTCTAATGGATCTCCTTATTTGGCAACAAAGTAAACAAATGAATGTCTCTGAATTTGTTTATCTGATATAATTATTTGCATTCCTGCAGTGTCATGACACATTGGTGCAGTTTGGTGGTTTTCTGGCCTCCAACCTTAGCACAGAGGACTACATCAAGAGGGTTCCCTCCATTGACATCCTTTGTAACCAGTTCCACACTCCACATGATGCTGCCTTCTTCCTGTCTCGTCCAATGTACGCCCATCAGATTTTGGTGAGTGGACTACTGTCAGAGCTTTGGTGGGCATCGCGTCACATTTGGCGTGATTTGAGATTGTAGTTTTTATAATCAAGACAAAAACTTTGGTCTAGGAAGAATGAAATATTTTGATTTAGAATAAATAAATGGAGTCCTTACTTTATGTTCTCTACTCACAGTCTAAGTATGATGAGCTGAAAAAAGCTGAGAAAGGCAACAGGCAGCAGCAGAAGGTACACAAGTATGTGGCAGCCTGTGAGCAGGTGATGACACCAGTGCACGAGGCTGTGGTGTCCCTCCATCCGGCCAGGGTCTGGGACGACCTCCGCCCTCAATTCTACGCCACCTTCTGGTCCCTTACCATGTATGACCTGGCTGTTCCACACGCTGCCTACGATCGTGAGGTCAACAAACTCAAGACCCAGATTAAGGCCATCGAGGAGAACCCAGAGATAGTGAGTAGTTGGTCCACAGCTGTTGCTAAACAGCCTTATCCTAAACACCACTTGTGACCATTTTTACATTTTACAATTAACTGAAACATTTAGTTTACAAAAAGCAGCCAGTGCAAAGGAGTGCAAAACTCGTATAAGAGATCATGTAGAAGAGTGTCAATTATTGGTCGTTGTGTGTAATTATGCTGTAAATATTCTTGTGTTTCCTTCCAATGTAGCCTTTGAATAAGAAAAAGAAGGAGAAGGAACGCTGCACTGCCCTGCAGGAAAAACTCCAGGAGGAGGAGAAGAAACAGCTTGAGCATGTCCAAAGGGTTTTGCACCGCCTCAAATTGGAGAAAGACAACTGGTTGTTGGCCAGTAAGTATCCTAGTGTTCATGCCAGTGACATTATTGCTGCATCTTACTTTGCGTATGTACAGTTTTCTGAATTGCTGTGACTTTTCTGTTGAGAGTAGAAAACATTCATTTGAGTGTGATCAATCAAAACTGAAGCACCTTTATAGACCAAAATATACAGTATTCAGTCAACCACACTAATTACAAAAAAAGTTAATATGGTAAAGACAAAGCTGACGAGGTTGTTGCAATAATCAAAGGATCAATATTTGATATATTTTTCATTTCCCATCGGTCTCTGTTACTAATGCATTCTTGAATTCTTACCGACAGAATCCACAAAGAACGAGACCATAACAAAGTTTCTGCAGCTCTGTCTGTTCCCTCGCTGTATCTTCTCTTCCATCGACGCCGTGTACTGTGCCCGCTTTGTCGAGCTGGTCCACCAGCAGAAGACACCTAACTTCTGCACCCTCCTGTGCTATGACAGGGTAAGACACTTGTATACAGATGTACTCAGACTCCTGTACATTTATGATAACGATGATTAATTCAACCACATTTTACAGCAATCTCCATAAAGCTAAAGAGTGCTTTACAAGAAAAATAATTAATAATGTGATTAATGAAGGCTCTAATTTGGTGCAGCCAGCAGAGCTTAAGTAGTCGAAATATCCATTAAAATAACACTAAAGAATAAATTGAAGTGTCAAAAATCCATTGGGCGGTTCAGCAACCACTCAAGTGCACCATCAAATTAAAGCTTGAAAAGGACGTTTGATACCTGCTAGGTATTTAAAACCATCTTTGTCAAAGTCAGAGACCACAGTTGAGTGCAGCTCTAAGATGATGAGAAGCTTTGACATGCCATCTGGCAAAAGCTATGCAGACTTTGTGGCTTTTCCCACATCAGACATGTATTAATACATATATTCACATTGTCTGCTTGGAACAAGTATTTGTGTCTGATGTTTTTGCCACATTAAAATCCTTAAAAAAGCATCTACTCCTAACTCATTAAACATTCAAGAATCTATAAATATGCAAATTATGTTCATTTAAAAAGTTCTCCTGCTGGACACAAGATGTCTCCCACTTCACTGTTAAGTCCATTATCAGTGTATGTGCACTGGCAGTTTCTATTTCACGCTTGTATAAGTTGCAAACTGGAACGGGATTGATTTCCAAACTATTTGTGATGTCACAACTCACGCTCATAGGCTCCGCCCCTTAAACTCTGATTTTCAATGAGCACAGAGAAACTTTCCACTTTCAGCAGCTGAATGTTAAAATATCCGTCTAGTGTCAAACTGTGCACATACATCATTCTGTACAGTGAAGCTCAAACACCCAACAGTAGGAACAAGAGTGGAGGGGAACTTCAAACAAACACACTTCCTTGTGTCTCTCTGCAGGTGTTCTCTGCCATCATTTACACTGTGGCCAGCTGTACTGAGAATGAGTCTCACCGCTACGGACGCTTCCTCTGCTGCATGCTGGAGACGGTGACCCGTTGGCACAGTGACCGTGCAGTCTATGAGAAGGTTCTTGTCCAGTTCCTGTTCTTTACAACTGTCAGTTATTTATTTGTTGCATTTTCTGATGTAACTGAGCTGGGACTAAATATGTCTCTACGTATTGTGTTGTCATAGGAGTGCGTCAATTATCCTGGCTTCCTGACCATCTTCAGAGCGACAGGCTTCGATGGAGGCAACAAAGTCGATCAACTAGATTATGAGAACTTCAGGCATGTGGTGCACAAGTGGCACTACATGCTGACTAAAGTGAGCTGCCCTTCTTTATCATTTTTTTTTTTTTCTTGAAAATTCAGTGTAGATAATGGCAGTCCAGAGCTCTGTGGAAGGTGTGTATTTATCTATGATCATGTCTTCAAACCATGCACGTCTCTGCTCCATCCAGGCTTCAGTTCACTGTCTGGAGACGGGAGATTACACCCACATCCGGAATATTCTCATAGTCCTTACAAAGATCCTGCCCTGCTACCCCAAGGTCCTGAACCTGGGCCAAGCGCTGGAGTGCCGTGTCCACAAGATCTGCCTCGAGGAGAAGGACAAGAGGCCCGACCTCTATGCCTTAGCAATGGGGTAACACAGCATTGTGTGCTGTTCAGCTCTCTGTGGAGTTACAGTTAACATATATTATGTGAAGTGTGGTAATAAAATGGAAACATGGGAAGATGGGGCCCCCCGAGAAAAAAGTAGTATGCGTCACGTAATTAATTGAATTTATAGATGTTTCATTATAATATCTATTCAGACACCTGTTAGTGGCAAGTGGTGACTGTAACCAAGATGTTTAAGCTTTATTATAAAAAGGGACGGTTAGACAGGCTATTTTAACAATTTGCAAGATGGTCATTATATTTTTAGCTCTAGAATGGACGTGTTTTTATTAGTATTAATCAGTTGACTTAAATCAAAAATCAAAATGATCTGTGGATACTGATCACCACTTACTGTACATGCGTTGCTTGCGTTTATTTCTAGCCAAATATGCAGGGGGTTTGTAATTGCAGGAAAATGTTGTGCTGTGCTGAATGACCTGAGTTTTCCTGTTTCTGTCTGAAAGTTATATTTTATTTATACTGTGTGACATTCAGAGAAGTTCTTTGGTGGTTTTGTCTGTGCCCTGTGCAAACCCTTTATGCATCTTACAGTTATTCAGGTCGGTTGAAAAGCCAGAAGGTGCACATGGTCCCTGAGAATGAGTTTCACCACAAGGAGCAGCCAGCGCGCAGTGCCACCCCTGCCAGTCAACAGAACGGCCCCGGCAGCACAGGCAAGCCTGCCACCAGCACAAGCAAGACAGAGGAGGGGACGTCAGAGGACGGCGGTGAGTGATTAGAAACAAAGCTGCTTTGAATGCAGTAGCTCAGTTTTAGATTTGTTGTTTCATATTAATTGCTTTTTTTTTTGTTTTTTATCTGCAATATTTTTTATATATATATAAAACTGCAATTGCCATAAAACTTCAACATTGTGATTCTTATATACATATATATGCTTTTATATCTTCAGTTTGCAACGACATACATATGTTGCTGTACTTATTTAGCACTTAACAGTTGCTACAGATCCTAATATGCATGTGAGTAGTATTAAAACCTGTCCTCATACAGATCTTGGTTTGTTTTTATGTAGAACGGGGCAAAGATAAATCTCAGGGGACCACAAAGCCAGTGAACAAAGCCAACAGTGCAGCAGCCAAAGTGACCACCAGCAACGGGAACGGTGCTCTCAACAGGTAGGCATCTTGAGAGCTGCTATGACCCTAAAATAACTTAAACAAAGCTAAATATATATATACTGTACCTTTAGTTGAGATTGTCTGTAAGTTTTGTGAAACAGTATTTTAATATAATTTTGTATTAGGATCTTTTATGAAACCTTCTAAGTAAAGGAAAATTCACCCTTTTACAGCACCAAAACCGTTAAAGAGCGGGACGACAAAGAAAAGAGCGGGAAGGAGAAAAAAGAGAAAAAGGAAAAGACACCAGGCAGCACTCCTGAGACAAAGGCGGAGAACCGTCGGGAGAAGCAGAGAGACGAGAGAGCAGGGAAGGAGGAGCGGGCGGCACGTGAGGGTAAGGAGAAGACCCCCAAGGCAGACAGGGAGAAAGTGAAGGCAGAGGAGAAGAGCAGCAAAGACGACAAGACCAAAGCCGGCAACGGGGAGCCCGCAGAGCCGTCCAGGGAGCGTGATGCCATCAAGGAGTCCAAGAGCAAGGAGAAAGGAGACAGGAGTGCTGTGGCCGGGACCCTCAAGTCACCAGTTCCCAGATCAGAGTCAGCCGAATCTGAGAGGGGTAAGGATCCTTTCTGGTTGTTTGTTTCACTGCTGTGTTCTTCACAGCTCTTTTAATGTATGGAAGCATTTTGACTGCACTGTCAGACTGCATACCGCCCGCCCCTTTCTTTTTTCACAATATTGACTGGATGGATTTAAGTTCATGAGAAGAAGGCTGCTGCTCTGCTATTTTGACACATTTAATTTGACACATTAAATAAAGAAAACTTAAGATTTTCGAAATGGGAAATTTTCTTGCCACTTGCACGTCTGTCAGGCAGGACTGGATAAATGGAAGCTTTTCTTGAAGGTTCATTGTGCAGCTCAGTTAAACACACATTTCCCCCTTCTTGCCTTTACAGATCACAAAAGACGAAAGCTCGACAGTCACTCTTCTCCGTCCCACTCCTCGTCTGTTAAGGTTAGTATGGCTTGAGGAAGGCTGTGCCCGTTTCTTCTCTATCTGCCGGAGCGTTCCCTGCCGTTGCACATTCCAGCAGCCCCGAAGATCACCGAGAAGAGTTGTCGTACATGCGCAGGCATGGCATCTGGAAATCCCAACCAAATCCATGGGAGTTGGAAAGCATTCCATGGACATCGGCATAATATTTTGCAGAATTGGGAGGAAAACCCCTCAAGGACTTAGCCAAGAGAATATTGTATATATTGAGTATTTTCATATTGAAATATTTATCTATTTTCATATTAATGAAAGCAGTCAGTGTGCCTTTGGAAGAAAGAATTTTTTTTAAGCATTTCTATATACCTTGTGGATTTTTTGCTTTTTGAGAATAATATCCACCTGAAGTAAAATGGCTTGCCAAATCAAGAGCTTTCACATTTTCCAATGGCAAAGATTTTTTTTAAAAAAACACTGAGAGCAGTGTTTTACTACTTGAAATGGTGTCCAAGATGGTTTTCCCTGTTTTTGCGAGCTGAGAAGATTCCCTGGTTAAAGTGATGTAAAGTATTTTACTTTCTCCTCAACGTGCCCGGATCCAGCGCAGAGTCGGATGGTGTCCAGCAAACCACTCGGCTGTAGGAGCACCTCTCTGCTGCGGCTGAGTCATCGGTCCCCCTTCTATCTACGTTTGTTAAAACGGCCTGCATGCAGCTTTCACATCGCAAGATGCGTGTCCAGTCAGTCCTGCCGGCTTCTACAACGCTATCCCCACAACTACAGCCATCAGCATCAACAGTCGTACTACCTCCTGGCAAGCATTCAGTGGGAAATCAGAGCCACCAGCAACTGAGATCAACTGAGAAAATGAATGTCGCAGTTTTGAATCAGCCAAAAATGCAGAGGAAAATAAGCCTGCCCCTACAAAGAGAGAGAGGGAGGGAAAGAGTGGGCGAAGCCTGAATCATCTGGAGCGTTTCCCCAAACCGCTGGAAGCTTGTGATAGGTCTTTATTTTACCCTTCCACCAGAGAAATAGGCTCCCTGTGTCTTATCCATTCCTGAACTGTAAGTGACAGCAACAGTTACCTATGTAGGGATGCAGTCAAGCACATAAGAATTGAGTGATTTGTCTTACACACACAGGCACACACAAACACACACACACACACACATTATTTACAGCACGTGCACTTTAGATGTATTGAATACCAGCTGCGCTGTAGGACTTTTATATTATGCCGACTGAACTTGCAGACATGTCTGTAGTTTTATGACTAGCAGTTATTCATATATGCTCAGGGTTTTTCTATTAAGTATTGACATTCCAGATGTTGAGCCTATGAACTCTCCTCTATGTAATAACCTTGTCAAAGCCTTAGTCCTTGAAGGTCAGAGGTCAAGGGAGAAGTATGCTGTTGGTCCGGCCAGCCCAGACTCCCCCACCCCCCACCCTATTCTTCCAACTCTCTACTGCTGTCTGACAACCTCCTCCCAACCCCCACCCCCTCCCAGCTCATCTGTCATCTCCATTCATCCCTACAGGACAATAGCAACGAACCCAAGGAGTCCACATCCAAGGTTTGAACTGACTCTGCTACTTGTAACTTCTCTCATATTGTCTGTTTTGTGTACAGCTGCTGGCAAGAAAGAACTCATTTTAGATGTCTGTGATTTTCTCCATCTATACATTTTGTATTCTCACACTGTGTAGGGAAATAGTAATGGATTGATTCATGTGTTGATGACAGTTGTGACATCAGTCGAGGTCTTTTGGCCACTTGGAGTCAGCGGAACAAGCTAAAACTACAAAAAAAACTACAACTGACATATCATCGCCTGTTAGCAAACAAATAATTTGTTTTACACATCCAGCAAACAGGAAGACCAATATAAGAGCAATATCCAGTTTCTGCTCAGGTTTCCACCAATTTCTGGAAAAATATCTCATCAGTCGCGAAAAAAAGTTTACCACCATGTTCCTTAATTTATTCCATAATAGAATAATAATTGGACACAAATGCATCAAAAATCATATTATAGACCTAAATTGAATTAGAAAAATGCAGAAATGTTTGTTTGTCACAATATTGAATCACATTGGATATAATTAGAAAAATAAAACTAACTGACCTAAATTAAGTACAAATAGAAAAAGTAATAATTGCATTAGTGTTCTCCCCCTTCAAGCTAATACTTAGTAGAGGCAGCAATTTTAGCTTTGTGTCTATGTTTGTATCACCTCTGCACATCTGCACCCTGCACTTTTGTCTGTTGGTCAGCAGTTCTGATTCATTCGTCTAAGACAAAACATGAATTCGTAGGAGGTTGGATACTTTGTAACCAGTTGGGTTTCACTAAATGCTCTCCATTATGATGAAAAACAAAACCAGTCTGAATAGCATGTGCCTGCTTAGAACCATATTTGTTAGAAATCATTTATATCCAAATCATCATATATGTACTGTACACTCCTCCTAACTCCTGCTTTTACTGGGAGCAAACACTGACTAACTAACACGGTGCCAGTACAGTCAATGGCATTAATTTAAAGCAGTGTGATAATAAAATCACATTATTTTGGAGACATGGAACTGCAATGACTGTTGTGTGCCTAAATCATGCTTAAATAGCTTTTTGGAATTGGACACGGCTTTATTTGGCTTAGTGAATCAAAATCATTCAGCTTGATCAATACTGGTAACAAAACCTCCCAGTCTGACCATCATTAGTAGTGCAACAATAACAATTCCCAACGTGTATGTATATTCTTAAAATATGTTTGTCAGAGACAGGTGTTTTTTCCAAGTATTTAAAATCTCAGTAATAGAAAAGGGGTATGACATGTTCATAATGTGGGTTATTTATTTGTAACATAAAAATGTTTCTGTTTGTCTTGTTCTGTTCATACATAAATGTCTTTGCAGCACCACATCAACTACAATTCAGTAGCCCGGTCCAAGAGCAGAGAGAGGGAGCTGGAGAAGAAAGATTCAGACAACACACAAGGCCGTTCCAAAGAGAAGAAGGAAGAAAAGGACCGTAAAGAAAGGAAAAGAGTTAGTATTTACCGAGACTACTGCACTTTTTCAACCCTGGCCATCCAAGTCTTTTTACATACCTCTTGTTCTAAACTTTGCCAGTGTTTGTATTAGTTGGACAAAGACTAGCAACAAGGAATAGGTTTAATATTTTTGTTACCACCATTAACGTACTGTATGCCTTGTTGTTTTTCTTTTAGGACCATGCTGTCAACGACCGTGAGACGAGCCAAGAATCCAAGCGTAAAAAGGACGAGAATGGAACCAGTACGTCTACTCTCAACAAATCTGAAGTAGCCATTCGCCCGGCAAGTACAGTGCAACAAAGTGCCTAAACAAAATCTTCTCTTCCCAGATTCCTCCAAAAACAGCAAGAGCACGAGTCCTTCCTGTGACTCCCCACTTTCAGCTGAAAAAGAGAAGAGCAAAAGGTCCAAATCATCCAGCAAAGAGAAGGCAGAGTCTGTGAAACCTGAGAGAACGTCCTCTGGAGGAAAAAAGGTCAACTCAGCTTGTCCCCCTAACCAGTGTCACACTCTCCTGATCTGTTGTTGATCTGAGTACATGACCGTTCATCCATAAACTTTGTAGTCTCATTGTCCTTCATCTAAGATAGTCTGACTTGTTCAGTTAAAGTATGTGTTTTCATTGCTTGAATAAAGCTTTATTTCTATTTCATTCCATCGTTTTAATTCATACGTTTTTGTGTTCTTGTGCCACAGGAGTCCCGACATGATAAAGAGAAATCTGAAAAGAAAGAGAAGAGGGACAGCAGCGGAGGAAAGGAAGAGAAAAAGCAATATCCTTAAACGTGGCACCTAAATCATAGTTATGGGTGTTTTGTACTGTTGAGTTTGAATATTTTGGTATTTAAAGGTATGGAGTCAATCAAAATTTTTTTTGAACTTTGCTGCATCCGTTGGCCACATTTATGGTCGTCACTGACGATGAATTGACTTGTTTTAAAAGACGTTTGTGCAGTTGTGCACCAGTGTTTAAACGTGCTCTCAGTTCAGCCACTCATTGCACTAAATGTGTCTCCCGCTAACCGTTATGAGAATGACCTCCATTTTTATCTATTGTGTCTCACTAAACACACTCGGATGCAATATCGGTTTTAAATTGCAGTAGATTGCATTGAGTAGCCAGCCAACAGGACCTGCTTATAAACATAATTAGTACACTAATCGTCAGCCTATAACCGTTTGACTTTTATTTGAGCATTTAACTGTAAGTTAATTTCTGTCTCCAATAAAGCTGCAGCCGCCTTTGATGCAATGTGCCAAGCTAAACGAATGATTTACACATTGGTACGCTTCACAGGCGTAATGAAGTTTTTGTCTTTTACTGTAACGGAAAAAAAGATCAGGACTACATCACGTTACACCGTGTTGGATGGCACCCTTTTAATACCACAGACCCTGTAAAAGAAGAGGCCTGGATGCTTCAAGGCTTTGTCTCCTTCCTATTACAGATGTTTTTGACAATCAATTATTCAGTACTTGTCAGCAATTCAGCCTTTGATTAATGTACCATTTCCCTTAACAGTCATACTCATAAATCCTCTGACAAGCACAGATAATGTGCACTAATCAGTGAAGGTAAGACGCATTGAGCTTCTTTGTACACGTTTGATTCAATATCTTTATGGTTATTTCATGTATTTCCTCTCCTCTCTGATCTGCTGCAGAACTGGAGAAGCTGTGTTTTTATCTGCGAGACATCTGCAACTCCCTCTGTACTATGTTGTTAACTCGTATTCTCATTTCTGCCTGTGTTGTTTTGCTGTAAACTCCCCTCCCAAGTGTTGTTAGCTGTAGTTATCTCAACGTACAGATCACCTCATCATTTCCATTTCAGTATACAGCAAACCAGCTGAAATGTTTATCTTTTCTTTTTTTTTATTACTCAATATGGGCACAATGTGCTGCTCAAATCACATTGTTGTTACTGTGGTTACTGTATGAAATGATCGATTGGTAACACCTGATCATGGATTCAATAATCTCATGCTTGAAAATTAGTATTTTTTTGTATGTTGTCACAGGCTTTGCTTTTTGCTCATTTTATTGGAGTTAACATGCTTTCCATTCTCACTTACCTCATATCCTTTTTGAGATACTTAGATACTTTTTATTTATTTATCTCCACCTTTTAATCCGAGTAAGACAGTAGGTGTAAGTGAGGAAAATGATACAAAGGACCAGTTTGTATATTGTGTACAATAATAAAGAGAGTAACATGAAATTCACATCATGTTATTTCTTTTTTCTTTTCTTTGTTCTTTTTTTTTGATGTCCCTTACAGTCCTTTTGTGGTTTTGTGTTAATCAAGTTTTTACATAATTTATAAAAATGCCAGTTCGATCTTGATTCAAATGTAGAATTGTAAAGAAAAATCCAACATAAAAATTCTGATGCTCTGTACTCCAAATACAACTTTCGAAAATGACTTTTGGAGATTTTATCTGCTGTACTCAATGAGTGTAAGCTTTTTTTAAAAAAACAAAAACCAATAAATAATAGTTTTCCTAGTGTGCCACTTTGATGTTGTCTGTTACATTTATTCCTTTCCTTCCTCACAAACAGGCAGCTGACTGTCCACAGATAAGCTACTCAGCGGTTGTGGGAACTGTGTTTGAATGTCTACAGTGTGTACTGCAGATACGGTGATGGTATAAACAGGCAGTTTAAACTCACTCATCCCTCAACTTCCATTTTCATTGTAGCCCGTTGACCCAGTACACTGAAGTACATTTAGGCCATCAGTCTTACAGGCCCAGCTTTACACTCGACTGGAAGTTTTTATTATGGATTTAACTGAAGTAAAAGTTTATTTTTACCCTTTTGTTGTTAACTGAATCCAGCTCTGTGTTTTAATAGTCAAACGATTCCACATGTATACAGGGCTATCACTTTATTTTATGGGTCCTATAGTTTCTAAATAGGTAGAGTCTTGTAGTCAGTGTCGAACGTGTCTATAGGTAAGCATTCAATTACAATTGAGCAAATGTTGAGCATAAAGTTTTTTATAATTTATAGTGTTTTTCCCTTTTCAGTGATAAAGATTTTCGCAGTTCTTTGCAGAAATTCCTCTGAAAATTAACATCTCTATAAATTCAACATGACTTACTAAATGCAAATGACTCAGAATGTCCCTGCAATTTGAGCCAAAAGCTTTATTTCCATAAACACAAGTTATAAGACTTAAAGAGAAAGTGTAGCTAACACATTCTTTTAAAATACCCTTTTTCCTAACATGGTAACCAGTTTAAAGTTAGTGTAACCAGCGCCATCACACATTGAAAATACTTCACTCAGTTCCATAAAAGACCTCCCTCCACACTGTCTGTTCCAACCAATTCAAACCTGTTTAAATCCCAATTTATTTATGGATCATCACAAGATTCACGTTTTTGTAATTATAGTTATAATAAGAAGATTAAACAAAAACAGTTTAGAGTTTCTGCAATTTTCATGTTAAACTTTACGATCTAAAAATAAAAATAAGTTGCCACGTGCAAAATACTTTATCATTATAAATTACTACTGCACTACTGTGGTATTATAGTGCAAGTGGTTATTGTATGAATCATTGTGGGACAAATGAAACTAGAGAAGCCAATTTCTGAAGAAACTGTATGGAGGACTAAAGCTGCCATTATAATTAATTACCTAATAAAGAAATGTAGGAATAAAAGCCTCAATTATCAAATTAACGTGTGTGTTAATTTACAGATTAAAATGTATGCACAGAAATAGAAAAAAAATATATTTCTGTATTGATTTTCATATTTAATTATCAGTTTATTCTTTTTTATTTTGATTTTTCCCCCCCTATTTATTTATTTTATGTTTTTTTCGCATATGTTAATAAGAGGGGCATGTCTTTACTATCCAGGCATTATCAATCAAACACACAGAACTGTACTGCGGTGCTGGCTGTGCGAGACTGCACTTCTCCCCCCTGAGATCTAGCATCAGATCAGAAGAATGGCTGCCAGTCGCTCTGTGTCGGAGCTCCTCCTTTGATCGTCACGGCGGACAAGAGCGAAAACCAGAAAGGGGTTTATTTGTTGTCATCTGCCTGAACTAACTAGAAGTTGTATAAAAATAAATTTACAGCAACTTCCCTTTCTGAGGTTTGAGCTCTCCGTTAATATGAGTGTCAGTGCCGCAGTTGGCTGGTGCTTATGGAGCCGAAAGTGTAAGTCTGTTGGCTTCTGTAATTAACATGTCGCGACTGGCACACATTTTCTTACGTGTATATATGTATAAATGTGACAATGTGAAGAGAAGAGAAATGTTTTTGTGTAAAATGTTCACCTATATTTGGAATCTTCCTGGTACAAGTGGGCTTCCATACTAACATTTCTCAATATAAATTTGATGGAAGTTGCCAGTCTCACAACAACTCTATAATAAGACCTGCAGCAGAGCAAACTAATTGTTCTGACTGATAAATTACGCTTTTGTTAAAGGTAAAAAATGAGACAGTGACATTCACAGTGAGTTTATGTAATTGTTTGAAAAGATAAAAGTCCAAAAGATGAATATAAACCTGCTTTTATTAAGGAAATGTAATAAAATCCTTTGACCTCTCCATGGAGGTTTGTTGTGTCCATACATGCAACTCTCATGGTTGAGGTACAGTTACAAATGAACTGGAAAAACTAAAACCAAACTGGATCAAATGTCATTATCGGACACTAACTAAACCAGGGTCCATTTTGAGTTGCAGTTTGGTAATACTATCACCAAATTCACATGCACTTTATCTGAGGAGAAAAGGATGAGAAAGATCTGATATATTAAACAAATGTAGGCGTACATGGTTTGTAGCATTTGTAGGTTGTTTTTTTTCTTCAGTTTATAAAAAATTCACTTATACAAACAGACAAATGTTTCATTTGTAGCTCTTTCCTCAATGTACAGTTCACCAGCTCACCTTCTGCATAATGCATAGACACAGAAAGCTTATCACAACCAAAGAAGCTATGGTGTGTTATCATTTACCAAAAATGTTGAGATTCACAGCTGCAGATACTGCATTTACATGAGAACAGCTTCTACGTGTGTACAAAGTGTAAACCATAAGCTCAGTTAAACCATTTGAATATGCTGTTACATAAAAAGGGGTCACTGTCCTAGTCCCTAAGGATTTATAATGATTTCAACAATATGGCACTAAGTGATTAAAAGCAGACCTCATTTCAATAAAAACACGGTCTTGTTTCAAAATAGTGGCAGTTGAAACAAACGTAGTCTCACGTGGTCGATTTAAAAGAAGCATCTAAGTGAATACAGAGTCAGTTGTATATGATTTCCAACAGGATTTGAAAATAACACCATCTAAGCAGTTTCAGATGACCACAAGTTTCATATTATTGATATTTTCTGAGTAAAAACCGGGGTACAATGTTGTCGCTTTAATTGATGCTTACCCTATCGATTGATGCTTGTCCTAAATATGAAACTGAAAATAGTCTTATAGTAAAACAAGAAAATGAGTTTACTTCACTAAATATAACATTTATCCAACTTAAGATTTCACCACAAAAATATGTCTGTTAAGGATTCAAAGGACTTAATAAGTACTCCAGGACGTTTGGATTGCAAATCATGGCTTTTTTTTTTTTTCTTCGTCAAAATAGAAAACTACTGAAATTACAACAGTTCATCTAATTGTCATTTGAAGCAATGTTTTGCCCTAGTTCCGCTGATTTTATTTTTCAAGTGAATTAAATTTTAATTGCATTGCCATGACGCCAAAATGCTCCATAAGGCACTACAAGAGGCAAATCTCATGTTTCCAGAAGCAAAAGTCCTGTTGCGTCATTGCCCTCTGTTAGTGTGACGGGCCTCACAACCCAGAATGAGCACTTGTTGACTTGTAGGCTTGTGTCCAAGCTGATGACAAAGAAGGCTGTTGTCTCCAGGATGCCAGCCTCGGGGTGTCGGGGTCACACAGAGTGGCTGTTTCCATCCAGATGCTCCAGTGGAAATTGACACACTTCAACTCTGCAGAGCCAAGACATTTACAAAAAATAAGAATGAGATTCAGCTGCTGCTACCACTGTAAATCATTCAGCTAAAGAAAACGTAGGTTCCCCTGCTGAACTCTAGTTGAATAATTATACAAAGGCATCTCATGAGTTTGCTAAACTTGAGGAAGCGTGTTCTGTAATAAAGTTAAGATATTAAATTGAACTGTTCAAACACACATTCGAGTCATATATTCAACACTAACCTTCATCATGGTTTGCATTGGTTTCATTATTATGAAAAGAAACAACCATGACTTCATTCAACTTGTATGAAAGTTTCCATAAATATGTTTCATAAGTCGTTATTATAGAAACTTAATTTGATGAGTTGAGTGAACTGACTTCTCAGTGACAACAGCTAGAAAATATTGTGTGTGAATTAACTCTATTAAAATGAATACAGCTTATATATTGACATTAAGTTATTGTTAACATTACTTTACACCACTAGATTCCTGTATGATGTTTTACAGTTCTACTTTATGTTTGACACAGCATGGAAACAACATAAAAAGGACATACCCTCTAGATTTTAACACTCTCTGTCCCATACACGTTGTAGCCTTCACGGTACGTGGCGAAATTCTGGGTGTTTGCCGGAGGGGCTGGCTTAAAGTTTTGGGCATTCTTTGCCAGTTTCAGTCTTTTGGTTTCTTGCCGTGACTTATAGCAGAACTCTATCAAAGCCACAGTCATAGCCAGGCCAAGCCCTCCAACCAGAATATAGAAGACTCCTGCCACGTTGCTCAGGCTTAGTGCACTTGTCTTGTCCTGGGGGAGGTAAAGACCACCGTTAAGACTTTTTTAACTGGCACTCTGAGGCTGACCTCTAACAACATGTACACCCACACCAACATGAATCCCATATGTACATCCTGCTGCACTATGACTAAACAGTAGCTCTGAGGAGGTTGCTAATTGTGTCTACAAAACCCTCTGAGATGTAGATGCCTAATTTAGCCTACAAGTGAAATAAACTGGAACAACTTAAATGTGTTTGAACTCCTCCTGTCAAGTTATTTATACTCTAAAGAGCTGAGAAGGTGAATGTAGAGAGAGTTTCTATCTATCCTGCTGTATGGTCTCTTTACGAGACCACGTCTAGAGGAAGGCGGTCGTGGTCGTACAGGTCTACAGATTAAACCCTCAATTCACTATGATAGCTGCTCAACTTCAACACACTGCATTTGTACAATCAAAGTGGCAAGCTGTGGAGGGCGAATTGAACCATTTTGCTGCTATTAAAAGCCAAACAGTAATATTGAAATTAATTTATGTGAGTTTTACCATTTGCAGTCTAACCCTAGGGGATATTTTTCAGCCATAAAGGCAGTAAATATAACTTAATATAGCTTAAAAATTATGTTAACTGGCTTATAAACTTCTTTACTATATGAAAGAATGAAGGGAAAAAAAGTTCCTTACTGTGACACTCCATCTATGAGACATGACTATTAAATACCATTTGACCACTTTGTGCTCAGATGGTATTTAAAGGTCAGTTTGGACTTTGTCAGAATAAGGATGTCTTTGGGAAACTAGATGGTCATATTGGAGTTAATGTGCAGATTGCATACAAATGATGAAGACCACCAATAAACTAAATTTCAATAAAGGTTTGGATGACAAAATAGCAGTATAATGGTTTCAATTCTATGATTCAACTTTTCAAAATTTTATGGTTATGGATAAAAAATAGTGTGTAATCATGCTGCAATTTTACAAATCTGGAATCGTCTACATACATTAGTAATGAAGTCATGTTAATGTAATGAATTATGAGTATCAGAGTGCAAATAAATTAGACTATGTGTGAGGTAGATCTAGGTTTTTCACATGTTATTCTGAGGGCAGACAAGCAAGTGTTCAGATATATGTCATGTCCTGATTAACATGTCTGAGAGAATGTGTGCTTTAGATGTTTGCATATGAACAGTTAGGTCAAAATGCATTTTGCAATCAGTATAAAAAGACCTGCAGCGACTGACCTTACTTCCAGAGTCCTTGGTTCCACATTCACCCTTATCGTACCACCATTTGTTTTTCAGCTTGTCTAAGATGCCTTGTTCACTGAGTTTCAATACTGCAAGGTTTACAGGAGTTCTTCACGTGGGAAATAACATAAATAACATTATATTATGTTATTTTATGTTATTCAACTTTTTAAACTACTTTATACTGTGCAAAGCGATAGAGTAGGGTCCTGGCCAACACATCACAGATAGCAAGCAACACTACAGTATATATATATATATATAAATATATGACCTTTCATAATCCATGACTACCCTAGCATGCCAGACCCTACCTATATCGCTTTGAGTAATCGGCACACACTGATCACAAGAAGAGAAAAGATTTGAACTTGCAGAATAAAGCAGCTGCTGCATAGCTTTAACAGAATGAAAGAAAACAGAGGCAGTAATTGCTGAGGGCACATTTCTGCTATGGGCAGCCTTTTTCATGTTTAGCAAGGTGGATCTAACAGGAACCCTTTCTTGACTAACAGACAAAACACAGCAATTCAATTTCATTAACAGTAATTAAAGGCTAATGTCTCACAAAATGACCCCTTTAAATCACATGAGCAGATTGCCCAAGCATGGAGAAATATCTGTACTGATCATTAGAGCTGAAATGCTCATTTGGATCCTGTTCCCAAACTTATGAATAAAGTCTAAAGTGATTTTGATTAATCAGTTTATCTATGGATAGTTAAGGGTGTTTCTGAATCATTACCAGCCTGATGAGGTCAAGAAAATGTGGTTGTAGGAGTCTATAAAGATCCCTGATGAGGAGAGTCATAATTTGGGGTTTTTGTTTTGCAAGACATTACGCTCGATTTCCTTGACTGATAGATTTCCAGGCTTATTTCCTTTCAGAAAAAAGATCAGTGTTTGTAATCCAACATCACCAAATATATTGTATTCACCACTGTATGTCAAATAGAATACAAATCATTTTTTTCGGGTTATTTATACAAAAAAAAGGAACATTAAGAAGTCATGCATGATGTTAAGTGGATGATCTGCAATCCTGTTCTCCAGTCAGAGCTCTTCAAAAGGCAAAGTTATGACGACAAAGGCAAAGAACAAATTAGTTGCATGAATTTAAATGTAAATTTGAACTATAACACACAGCGGAGCAGGGAGGAGTGAGGGAACATAAAGTTTGTACTAAATGGTTGTTATACTTTATGAATCAAACTAGTTGCAATAAAAATCCTACATACAGTGATCTGTAATTGTATTATTTGATATGATTATATTATATGGTGCATTTTAGAAACACTATGAGGGTGAATTGGAAACAAAAAGGCTTTTCAGGCGTTTTCATCCGTTTGGAAGCAACAGCTAAAAATTGTCAATATTTTATAGTAATTGTTTTTAAGGGTACCTTATTCAACGCAATAGAATGTGGCTACAGTAAATGATTCAGTGGCAAATTTACATTCATACAGTTTGAAGTAAAAAAAAAAAGTAACTACAGCATTTTGGAGTGGAGAGTGATCTACTTGACTTTTCTCGTTATAATAAATTATACAATCTGCTGGTCATCAGATACAGACCCAGGCCTCAGACACACCACCAGGTGGTGGCCATGGACTTTTGAATAATATACTGAATTGCACTATCCAGGTTCACATTTTATAACAATCAAACATTTCCTTGTATCTTTTTCTTATCTGAAAACCTAAATAATAACAGAATGTCCATATATACTGTAATTATGTGAACCTATTATAAAAGTAGCTGGAAGGACAAGATTGATGTTTGATCATCATCATTGTGTGTGGCAATATAAATTACATTTAATCATAAAAGATTTTAGTGCTCAATAACTGTAATCATCCCTGCTGGAGCCTTGTGGAGAAATCAAAGGGACTTCAGAGGTAAAAACAACCACTTGTTAGAAACACTCATTGATAATGGAGAGAAAAAGGAAAAAAGCTGTGCATCCATTTCCCTTTTGAGTCTCTAAGCACCTTGGGTTTGTAATTATTTTGGCTTAGAGACATAAAATCACAATATTAAAGTAGTTTTGGTCTGTCGCCCGTTGCAGTGAGGTCTGTATTGGTAAATTACTCCACCTGACATTTACTGTCAAAGAGAAAATCACTGGGAGCTGTCCCAAACCTCTGATGTAATAGCAGTTCACAGTTCCACGCAGAGTGAACAGATAAAAAAGGGGATTTATCAGACCAGGGTTTACTCACATTTACAAAGAATAATCAGCTCAAATTAAAGCCAAAACCAATAAGAATAATAATAATAATAATCTACTGCCCCTCCTGCTACTAATTGAATTTCTGCAGCACCATTTTACAAATAGATAAAAAAAAGGTTATGAAATGTGAGCAAAAACAATTTCATTAACAGATGTCATAACATTGAAACTGAACTGTTGTTCAATTAAATCCACAGCTAATCTGATCTACAAATTATATTCATATGTACATACAGTCAATACTGCATATATCTGTAAAGATAATTCACTTAAAGCCTCATTTTTTTAGGCTTTTGGTTCATAGTTTACATTACAGGGTAAATAATACAAAATAAACTTTAAGTTTCAATGCATACAAATATAAATGCATATAACATACATTTGAATACATAATGTACATATAATGAAATTAAAAATAATTTTATATAGTCTTTATGTTTTTTCAGCATTTTATATATTGAACAATGACACTGCCTACCTACACACATTTTTTAATGTATATATTTAAATTGATTTTTAATATTTTTATCTTCTGTATATATTATTCTTATTTTTACTCTTGTTCTCATTATTGTTATTGCACTCCAGACTTTTCACTCATTCGTTTCAATGCACATATTGTATGAGCCTGTGACAAATTAACCCTTTGAAATCTTTTTAATTGAAACTAGTTCAGTGCCTCTTTCTGTATGCCTAAATCTTAAAACTGTAACGTTAATGGAAGAATATACTGTGAAAATGAGAAAATAGTAAGTATAAGTACTCAATAGGTCAATAGGGAGCTCACGTTCAAGACATATCAGCCACTGTCTGCTCTCACTTCTACATCTCTCTGGTGATTATCTGCAAAGGCTCATTAATTATGCATCCAGTTGACCAATCAGATTTCATTAAAATGTGACACTATTCTGACTAAACCTTTTCCAGGAAGCAGATAAAAGTATCTATGTCTCCAAAGAGCTTTGATTCTCTTAAGGACTAAAGCTCCTCAGAGGGTACAAGTGAAATGTTTTAAAATCACTGACTCATTTTGAAAACTGTGTTAAACACATGCATGACAATATGAAATATGATTTTGGTTTTTGTCAGAACGGTTGTTTTTGGTATTAAAATTATGAATAAAAATAGTCTGAAACCAACCCTCTGATTAAGCACACAGGGTGGACAGAATATCAGGAACACCTGTGCAATCTATTACAATGCAATACAACAGCTATAAATCTTACATTTGTGAAGTTTAATAATTGATAATGTTCAGGTTTTTGTTGAGGCTGCGCCAAAGAGGTATTGATTCACCTCTGTAGTCATAGTCTGTGTTGTCATAGTATTCCCTTATAAGACCTATAAGCTTCACAAAGATAGTATTTATTATTGGATTGGATTGGATACATTGTTCAGGTGTTTCTTTTATTGTGTTCACCCCCTGCACTGTTCTCAGTCTCAGTATAAGGGTCGACTTAAGCTCCGCTCTCTCTGATTTAAGTCACATCAGAACTTTACCCTTCAGTCTGTCTGCAAAACAAGAAAACAGGATCTAAAAAAACACATTCATGAGCATATAAAATAACTCACATGAAAACTGCATGCACAACACTGACTCTCATGGCCAAATTAAGACATAAATCACATACTGTATGTTGTTAAATTAAATAAACATCATACAGTATAAACTATAAATTACACACAAGGATGTAAAAGTTTTAAATCATCCAGCTTTGTTTGGTTTTAGTGAACTTGTATAAAAATAAAAACATTCAAATATCTTAATTGATTTCTACTATATATAAATGTAAATGCTGAATTTGATTTCAGCTGATTAATGGTAACACTTCATTGATTCAATGTTATGATGTGAATGTCATATTTTTTCAGTGGTAGTTACATACAATATATTTCCATCCTATAGTTAAATTACCCACACGTGCATTTCTGGAAGTGAAATAAGGACAAAGAAATGTGGCAGTCAGATGTGATAGTGTTACACTGTCCATCTACTCTCTTTCTAACCGAGGGATCGAGGCAAATTGCTAGGGAAAGGAGACGGCCTCTTTGTGTTATCCCACTGGTAGTATCCATATCCTGCTCACTCAGGAATGGATGACTCGAGTCAATAACAGCAAAGTTTGCCTTGTCTCTTCTCTCACAATGTGCCAAGTGTACTGTGGCCATGATGCAAGCTGAAGAGCAGAGACAGAGATGGATCCACAGTTGGGCTGTTACTGCGCCCTGGCGTCTGAAACACAATATCAGGGGCCTCATTTCTAGAAAGGTTGTACAACAGATTTGATTGAAAGTTTTGAAATCCTCATCTGTGTCAATATTTTTTAAGACGATCTGAAAAAAAGGTCCCAGCTCTTCTGCTGAGCTGAGCCTGATGTGCACAGCCCTGGAATAGTAAAGGACGGATTATGCATGTGCACACAGTATGAAAACAAAGACAGGCTTTACTTTATTATTAGTCAAGCTCTTCTATATTTGAACTCCTTTGTTTTCACACGACATTTAAAGTGAGACTATGTGACTTTTACTAGGTGAAATAACAAAATGTTCCTGTTACAAATAAAAAGTTTAATTCAAAAGCAATAAATCTCCACCCTGCTTCAGTATTCAGTTTGTTACTACAGCCTTACTTGGTTACTTGGTCCACTATGGCCTATAGATAAATAGTTTAAATTATAGATACTGTAACAGTCAGTATACTAACTTCATGACTTTTCTCTCCTTGTGCTACCGTTACACTATGTTTTAAACATTTCACTGGTGTTTATTACAAAATAAAAAACACACCAGAAAATGCAATGTGCCATAGTCCTGTAATTGTACTTGCTACTGTTTAGCAAAGATTGCACAGTCTCACTTTAAGGTCTGAATGCATCGTCACTGTTACTTGTACATCAGCTTTATGCTCACTGTGAAAAATGATCTTAATGCAAATGTGAGATTCGAATCAAATCCTCTTGTACAAATGGGGCCCCTGGTCATATCTTACACTCTACTACTGCAGGGTTTACCAGGTCAGGGTTGCCATGGATAGACTTTGACTGGCCTTGGATCAAGACCAACCAAAGGTTTCTGTCAGTCTTACGCTGGATTTCGGTGAGAGGATGTTGGACAAAAAAGTTTGGACCGTTAGTTGTCACTCTGTCATTAGAATTCTCACGTTTGCCTGCGATGCTTAGTCCCCTCAAGACAACGCTGTTCCCCGTGCCTGCCCTAACACCCAGGCGGCAGATTGGAGAGTGCATACATTGCTCGATTTGGAGGTATTGATCGTAAAATGAGATTAGATCTTTCCTTTAATCCTTATGGCATTAGTTATAACGCCACATATGAAGATACAAAGCTTTCATGTTGGCCTGTAGATATAAAACAACAGAGGGAAAGATGGTTTGTCTTTCATAACTACAGGCCAAGTAAATAGAAACTACTCTGTCACAAGTATAATATTAAACACTTAATAATCAGTTTTCTTCTTTCCTACTTCTGCACTTTAGTTTATCTTAAATTATTGTTTTTTTTTCCTCCATTAGCCAAGTGAAGGGTTCCCAGTTGATCACATTTGCATGATAAAAATGGAAAAACAAACAAATTTATCTTTAATTTATTAACAGATATTTGGGCCCAAAGACTACAGTCAGTGACGCCAGCCTTGCCGATTACTCTGTTCTAGGATACCCGACTTTGGTGACATTGAGGCTGACCTTAGAGTCACCTCCCCCGCTGCCGCACTCTCCCTTGTCGTACCACCATTTGTTTTTCAATTTGTCCAAGAGGCCTTGCTCATTCAGTTTTAACACTGCCAGGTTAACAGCATTTCTTGAAACGATAAAACATAACTTGTAAGAAAATGAACAGGTCCGTGAGAAATCTAATATAGAATATTAGTAAAAAATAGTGATAAATATCAATGGTTCATAAGGGGAGCACGGAAGGGACAAATTGGTAAAGAATTTCACTGGTGTGGAAGGGTAAGAAGCATTTTTACAGCAAAGAAAATGTTAAATATTAGAGAGGTGGCATGGAGGGTTACATTGCTTGTAACTGAAGTGTGCGGGATGGGGACATTCTGTCATTGTTGAATTAGAAATAAGAACATCCAGCATGCAGCTTAACATTCATCACAACTGACAGACCAGCATTTTAACTAGCAAAAAAGACATATTTCAGTGTTGAATTAGAAGCAATGCAAAAGGGCACCACAGAAACCGGGAGAGGGGAGGTTGAAGGGAAAAGAGCAAAACAAACAAGGTTGGGGGAAAGGTGCACATCGACATTCAAATGGATTTACTGAGAATGTCTAATATACCAATAACCTTAAGAGAAAGAAGAAAGTGACAGAAACACAAACCAGATACATAGGACAGAACAGAAAATGGCTGAATGTGTTGATTAAATTGAAATAATACTGTTCACTCATTGATGCACTTGGGGAAAAAAAAGAAGAATTAAGGAGTGAGGAAGAAGAGAATGGCAAAAGGAGACATCAGGGTAGGTGGAATACTATAACAACATGGAGGATATTGTTATATTATCCCACCCACCCTAATGCAGAGCCTTTAGGTGTGGCCACACCATAGCCCTTAGAGTCGAGGTTGCCGCCCACTTTCATGGTGTCACATGGCTTCCGTTGCTCTATGTACTCGTTCATAGTGGACTCGAGAAGAAAGGCGAACTTTCCCTTCGACTTTCGTACCCGGGAAACCCCGTCTGGTGTTGTCTTGGCAAACACTGAGGGTTCAGCTGATTTCATGTATGACCACATTTTCTCATAAACTGCTATTTTGGAGCGCTGCATTTGAGGACAAAGAGAGAAGACAGAAACAGTTTAGTTATGCACTTAAACCATCGAAAGCCGTGAAAACATTTATAATGAGCCACTGTGGGTTTGAGTGAAAAGGAAAAGTTCAGCATTTTAGGAAATACGTTTGATTGCGGCCTACATGAGAGGATCAATATCACTCTGATGCCTGTGTAGAGCTGGAGCCAGGAGGCAATTAGCTTAGCTTAGGGACTGTATAAAATTATTTAGGTGGGGAGGACGACTGAGTCTTATATTTCATTTTCTAAAACAGCAAGATCCTCCCAAGAGTTATTAATATTTTCTTTTAACCCTCTCCTTGATTTACAAATAAACAGCAATACCCTACAGCCAATATCTCAAAATAGCATATTTATGGAAAACATAACACTCTATTTTAAAAGCAATAGCAGCTAAATCCACAACTATCAAATGAATTAACAGACCTCAAACACCTTCTCTGGAGAAATCATATTAAATATATACATATTCTGTTTCCCAAAACTGACTTATTAGTCCTAAATATCACAGGGGTTGGCTTTCAATTAGAAACAGTTAAAGGTCCCTCCCCTTTGAAAAGTCTAGACTACTCTCTTCAGCTGAAAGTAAAACATCTTTTCATACAATCCCTCAACATAAGGACTGTACGCAGGAGGAACAACTAACCTGGTTCTGTCTATAGTTCAAAAGAATGCCTAACAGCACATATAAAGCTCCCTACGCTGTATCTCATTATAGTACATTTAGTCTTTATGCTAGGCTAAGATAATCGACTGCCTGCTCTAGCTCCATAATTAACCTACAGACATGAGAGTGGTGTCGATCTTCTCATCTAGTTCACAGAAAGAAAGTGAATTTGAAAGTGAAGCGTATTTTCCAAAATACTAAACTAATCCTTTAAAGCAACTCAGAATCTCACAGAAAAACTACCCTTCGTGGCCACGCCCGTCTCTGTTATGTCACATTGGCATCATAGGCTTGGGCATGACCAGAAGTGCAATATGCTTAAACATTTCAACACATAGAGGGCAGTGGGCAGCTTCCTGCCTGTTGTAGTTCAAATTCACCCTTTACATGTAAACAGTGCAGCAGAGGTAGTGGGCTTCTTGCCAGCAGCCTGAAGTCTGACAATCTGGCAGCTCAGCAGAAGCAAAATGCAGGCCATGTTTCGTATCAATATTAACAGACAGAAATTACCTCCTCCTTCTCCTCAGTTTGTGCCCCTACCAGCAGGTCACAGCTGGAGTTACAATCTTCATAGTCTCATTTTTACTTAGTTTACTCACACACACGTTATCGCTCCATCTGACTATGTGTGCTAATGCAACATTAGCACACATAGCAAATTTGTGCAGTTATAATTGTCTAATTGTTGTGCAGCTTGATGATACCACAGCTTGAAATATGTAGTGATTGTATACATTAAGTAGTATACAACTGTAGGCTTTCTACTGACTGTTTAAATGTGCCTCGAGTCAATAATGTAGCCAACAGCTCATTTTGTACTGTGGAACCATTTCCTCCTTTATATCAGTTGAGGGATTTCACGTCAGGGATTTATTTATAGTGCAGGGTGACAGATTGTTCATGAAACTTGAGTCACTTTATACTTTTCATTTGTGTTTCAAAGATCATAATTGTTTGATATGTCATATATTATGTTAGATATGATATTTATATGTAATATACTATTGCAACAACACAGTCATGACGGTCTAAACCCAGCTCATGTTCCCTTTTAGTGGGTGAACAATCCAATGCTTGGTGAATTCTGCTCCACAATGACAGGAAGAGCATATATATGTACATATATATGTATATATATGTGTGGTAAAGTGAATTATTGTAAAGCATAAAACAAAAAGAAAAGGTTGTAAAGAAGTTTAAAGAAGATAGGAGAGGCAAACTAGCTGAAATTTGCATTATTCAAACAAATATATTATCTATTTGTACATCATTCTCAGTCGTAGTCACTCTACTACCATATTACATATATTATGTTATATAAGTTGAGTTATGTTACATGTTTTGGTCTGGAACACAATAAGTGGTTTCACTTTAACATGTCCACTTGCACTTTTCAGCATCTTCTGTCAAAGTGGGTTCATCTTATCGTTCGTCGTTATCGTACTGTCTCAGCCACACGCCTGATTGTCTGTCAGGCTCAGGTGTCTTTTGTTTGAGCACATCTTATTTTTTAATCTGTGTTCAGATTTTCTTCATCGTTTTACTCAGTGTACCCAAATGACTTCACAACTGGGGAAACTAAGACCTACTGCTTGTTTCCTAACCTGTTAAAAGGTAACACATTTCTCAACATTAGTTTTTTTCCTTTCATTCTGTATTCCACATTAATATAAACCAATCCAGTTTCAGTGATCAGGCACTTATTATTGCATAGTCATCTGTTCTGACACGATAGTCACAAATCCACATGATATTAAGCCAAATACAAATTCAAATAGCTTGTGTCATTTGTTGTTTGACAGTGCGTACAGCTTCTGCAACCGCACTGTCTTTAACACGTTTGACCTGCTTACTACGAGACTGACGGCTTCACCTCTGTGGCCCAGTCAGCTGCCAGCTGGAGCAGCTACAGACATGCACAGCACGGCCCCGCTCTGACACTCAGTACGCTGCTAAAAATGGCCAGCGAGAGGCTGATCGCAGGTCACCGGGGAGCTGGAGTACACAGCTGTCTACAATAGAGGGGAAAAATAGAGAAACTGCATTAAACTGGGCTAACGTGACCTTCTACTGAGCTTGGTGAGGGAGAAGTGTCTCAGAGGAAACTTTGGGTTGAAACTTTTCTTGTTTCCTCATGTCTTCAAGGGGCTGCTTGTCGGGACGGTGATTAGGGCATGACAGAGAGGTTCATAATCTCTCTGGCAAACAGGAAGTATGAGGGTGAACAAGCATCTGACGTACGAACTCTGGAGCAGGAAAATCTGATCTATATCATTCTTATATGATATATTTTATTTTCATTGGATCATTTATTGATGGTCCCACATTTACAGTTACACACAATATAATTGGAATTGAAAATGTTATATTTTTCTGAATATCTGTATTGCATGTTTAATTATTTGCCCTTATCTGCCCTTGTTAATAGGCCACGATCGTACAGATTTACTTACTTATTTATAGTATTTGATATAGAGGAATCAATTGCGCTCAACTGGTTTAATCCAGAGTGTATGTTCAGTAGTCGTGTGAGTCAGTCCTACATCACATCTGGAAGGTGAAAACAAAGGAAATCATCAGAGTGAATTGACAAACTATGTCAGCTCAGCGGTGTGTACGGCAGTGTTGTGTAAATAATTCACCGGAGATGTAATGGATTGTGGGCTCAGGCTAGTAAGTGAATCATTCTCGACATATGCATGATTTCAGTTCAGCTGAGTGTTCATGTAAACACTCTTAACATGACAATAATAGCTGATGACAGGCCCAGCCATAGTGTGAAAACACTGATTCTTTTCTGGGTTAGACGAAGATGCATGCTTGTGGTCGCCTGTGTTGAAATCTGTGAAACTTATCAGTCGTAATTCTGGCTACAGCAGTTGCGGCTCAGCAAAGACAAATCATTCAGTAAATTCATTTTAATTAATCGCAATTAACCGCAACAATCTGTTTAACTGACAAACAGGATATCTCCTCTGGCCAGTGAGGAATTAGTTTTTACTGCTCCTCATCCATTCTGGAAATAAACTGGTCTGAACTGAAATTCTTCCAGATACCAGTTCATCCGTCAGCTGCTGACTGAAGGGCTGAGAGTGATTCATGGCCCTCTGTGTACGTCTGTCACGCTGTCATCCCGAAACAGAGACGACAGGCCAAACAAAGCATGTGCAATCTTTCTGCTGTTATATTTCTATCAGCATGCGGTTCTTAGTTACATGCATGGTGAAGAATGTAATTAAAACGTACTGTACGTTCATGATCAGTGGAAATAAATCAATATGGTAACTTAATAATAGCACGACTCATAAAAGCAAAGTAAAAATTATTCCTAACCCACATTAATTTTGTAATAGAAAGTAATCAAACAGCACCCAAAACAACTTTCCTCCTACTACTTCTTTGTGCTCTATTTTCCCACTTTTGCCTCTAACAGCTCAATGAGGTAAGTCGTCAGTTTTAGCAGCTTGTTGAAAGTAATTTTGGAAAATGCAGAAAATCACAAATTTACTGTACATAGAGGCTGGTTTAGGAAACAGAGCCTGCAACAATCAATCACAAAATAATCGAGTTAATGTGGTAAACATTAAAATTTCTTTTAAAGGGATAGTTTGACAGTCTGGGAATAATCTTATGTGATTTCTTGCAGAGAGTTTGATGAGAAGAATTCATACCACCGTCATGTCTATCAAGTTGTTAAGTATGAAGCTAGAGCCTGGAGACGATTAGCTTAGCTTAGCATAAAGATTGGAAGCAGGGGGAAACAGCTAGCTTGGCTCTGTCCAAAATCTTCTTACTAACATCTGTAAAGGTCCCTAATTCACACACGGTATCTTGGTTTTCCATAATTCTGTTCCATATGTAAGATTCTGAAGCCTTTTATGTCTTATTTTTATGTAGCCTATTAATCAAATTTTATTGCCAATTTGTAACCTAAAACTTCTCTGAGAGAGAAAAGGGATTTCATTAGGCTTGGGACAGGGAGAAATTGGGAGAAATTTAAGTCTAAGTTGTAAGGGTCCGGGTTACATAAACTCAACTTCATATATAAAGTATATTAATAGTGCATAAAGAGAGTAAGTTAGCACCGTAATAAGAGCAGAGTAAAGTAAATAGAGAGGAAAGGAAGATTAGGGATGCTTTGGTAAAAAATTAAAATAAAATACTGCCCCACAAAGTGAACATCCAAGATGACCTCCAGCTACATGTTTAGTGAACCATTATAGACATCTGACAGTGATAGTGCTATTTGTCATTTGGGTCACTCTCTAAAAAGTGAATGACCATATTTCACTAAATGTAGAGCTGTTTTAGATATGCTATACACATATCCAGATATGATACCGATGCTCTGAATGTTGCATTAGCAGAAAGAAATAAACAGATGTAGGTAATGTAGCTGAGGATAAAAATGAAAAAGTTAAAGTAGAACTCCAAAGCTTTTCAAAGCTCAGTGATTCGAGTATGTTTCAAATCCTATCAAAAACTAGAAAGGAATAATGTGAGCGTTTGAAAAGTGATCATGTTAGTTATCATCATCATTATGTGCATTGTGGAGGCTGCATGATCTGGATTGATGCTCCGTCTTTGAAGATCACTGTAAAAGGTATTTACAGCTCCTATTAATCATTAGCTTTGAATCACCAGATTTCAATAAGCGTTGCTCAGAATGGCTCCTCTGCACTGACATTTCCAGTTGGGAGGAAGAAAGGCAGAATATTTGTCAGTCAGGATGAAGTCACTACATGCCTGTCAATTATCTCCTAAGGAGCACCTCTGACAAATCACAGCCTGCCAAATACATCATGGATTAGCACATCCAGCGCTGCTTATGGAGCTGCTTTTTAATGTGATGATTCACCAGGAAGCCGCAAAAATAATCAATTTGATATATTTGGTGAATTTCTTATTTTTCTTTACAAACACCCAACAGACATGTCAAAGGGGTATTTCTAGGGCTGCTGCATGTGCCAGAAACCTACAATATCTTCTTTGTTTGCTTCACCATCTCTTTTATAATGTTACTAAGAAAAGTTTCTCTTTTGATGAATTATTGCTCGCATTGTCGCTCTTCATAATAATAAACTCATTTTCAACTTGAAGGTAAACATAAGGGTATTTAAACAAAGCGCAAATGGCAAACAACACAACTTCAACAAACTTCGGTGTCCTGTTTAACATCACACCTGTTGTCCGTCCCTGCAGTCATAATAACAGAGCTTCTACAAGTCTGGTTTGAATTATTACACAATAAAAGAGGCTATGTGACTCAGCACATGCTCTATTAAAAACATTTATTTTGTGATTTTAGAGAAAAATACATCTAATATGAATAGCTTCTCCCACCCCGAGATGCTATATTAAATCTCTCTGATCAGTGTTAACGAGCTCCTTGAATCTCAACTTCACCCTTCTCCTATCTGGCCGTAGATACAGACAGCTGCTCAGGCACGCTTTGGAAAAGAGTTTTGTAACCCAGCGCTATAAGAGCATTGAACTCACACGACAATTAGCGATGTTTTATATGTGTAATATGTGTATATTGTCTGTATAATTGGTTGGGGTCTTAAAAATGTGGTAGTTTTGTGTTGAATTCATGTTGAAGGTGCTCTTTGTACAGACTGTGAACTGAGGACAATAGAGTATGAATCTGAATCTGAATTCTCTTGTAGTCTCTTCCTGTTTTCTACATGCTGCAGTTCGAAGGATTCTTATTATCTTTGCAAAATAAAATATTTTCCAAGCAGCCACATTTTTCATAAGTTTAAGTAATGTTTTAAAGCACCGCAGTGCAGGGGACAGTGAGTTACAGACAACCTCCTCCGCACTGATTGTGGTGATTGCTCCATTTTGTTGCTTTTAGACCTCAGTTCAGCATTGGCACAGCAGACCGTGCCATTCTGCTTCAATGCCTCTGTAAATGAGTTGGGTCACAGAAACATTACACATGCCTCCACTCAGTCTGCAAAATCAGTCCTCTCTACAAACAAACAAGAGTAAGAAACTTTTATCTCAAAGGTAAAAATATTACTAAAATATTGTTGCCTTTTCTCTCGAGAGCTATGCATGCTTTTATTTGATTATATTTGGACTGACTCTGTCCTCTCCTGCCAGTAGTAAGTGTAAAATGGAGCAGATAACAAAACTCAACAGACAGAAACATGCTGCTCCACCCTTACTGTATTTCAACATATCTTCACAAGCTGTCTGTAAATCTCAGAAGAGATTTTAAGATCCGATTTTATAAGTCCCTATGGACTGAGGCAGAGTCTGAAACCAACACACTGTGCCTTTCTGTTCACTCCCAAGTCTAACAGAGTCCAGGGTTTGTATTTATCAAATGTCTCAGACTCACTCGGAGCAATCACACCAACAAGAGGCCGACCAGGGCTAAAAATAAACACAGCTCAGAGTTGGACATTGGATGTGAATGGCATTTCCATTTCCGAGGAATAGGACACGTCATCTTTGAGATTGCAGTTTTGTGACAGAAGCCCACAAATTGGAATTATAATGACATCTTGTAGTTCTTCCTAAAAGCTTCTTTTTCCTCTAAAGTTTCAAACACATACACAGAAGTAGCCTGATAATCAGACTGAACTGTCAGTTCATTTCGCCTCATTCTGTACGAATCGCTGAACAAATCAGAGATGTGGGCAGCGATTCAGAGGCTAAGACAGAACTTCATCTTTACAGTTTCAAAATGATTTACTTAGCAAAAGACTTACAAGCTTTCACAATCTGTCACCTGCTTTTTCTGAAAGGCCAACACTAACTGACATTGAAGTATTGGTGTTTTTAAGGCTGCAGCCTTGTCTGCTTTTTATTATAAGACGTTTATGCACTGTGTGTCCTTGATGAGTATTGGCGCCCTTGCTTTGAGTAGTAGAGATAGAAGTGAATCTGCATATTGGTAGAGGCACAGTGAAGCTAATCAAAGGTTGGTTTATGACTCTATTGATGGTACTACGAGGAATCACAATTGTCCCAGTTGTGTAGCAGAATTATTCCTGTTGCCAGAAAGTGTCAAGCAGGAAAAGATTTTGGATTTTGGATGGAGAGAACCAAAAGTTAATTTTGTGGACAAAAAGGATTTGCAAACAGGCGTTCCCTCCTCAGCCTAATAGCATAATTTAGTTTTGTGATGCTCTGCTGTGACACTTGAAAAATATGAGTTCATCTTGGCCATCCATCCCAAAGCAACCTCTTTTAAATCACTTAAGAAAACAAATGCATGCAATTTTCTTTTAGCTATTTGCTCCTTTAGTCATACTTAATTCCTTTTTATAAAACACTGTGTACCACTGTTTTATGATGTACTGAATTAATCAAGTGTAGTTGTAATATTAGGTCTTTGGAAGTGCTGTATCAGGGAAAAAATACATTTCTAGACATTCTTTTATTGATTATTCATTCAATTTATCACCTGGCAGGTAGTAAATCAAAACCCACAGGAAAGCTCCAGAGACTTCTTCAGCTCTGTGCTTCTGGCCAACATTAACTACTGTTAGAGCAGCCCTCGTTATGCAGTGCAGCGACAGCATGGAGGACAGCCAGTGGAGACACTCACCCTAAAGAACTCCTTAGTGGAGCCTGAGTCTAACGTCCCATAGGCGATCTCTGTCTGCTTGGCCAGGTCCTCTGCGCTCTCTATCGGAGAAACCATCCTCTCCACGGTGAGGAAGGCGGCCAGGTTAGCCGTGTAGGAGGAGATGATGATCAGGGTGAAGAACCACCACACTCCTCCGACGATACGCCCCGACAGAGACCTAAGGGGGACGGGGGGGGGGACAGAGCAGACAGACATGAGAGCAGGATGTTCAAATCTACAGAGTGGGGAAGAAGGATCTCTTTCCACTGTGTCTCCTGTGTTTGGCACATTATGAGCTCAGAGGTTTGGCTAAAACCTAGCACCTTAATTTGAGGAATTTTATACATTTGGAGAAAGTTAACCCATTAAGTGATGGGATCTGCAACATACAACATCAACGTAGCTGATTAATTCTTTGAAAGTAATAATAAGCCTCATTAACTCAATACAACTGTGTCCATATTTAGTTTTGGAGCTAATTCAGGTGAGCAACCATAAGCCAAAAATGCTCGGCCAAAACAGCAGCCTAAATCCAGCAGGCTGCAGAATCATACCAGACCTGTGAAGAGTGCCAGAATCTGTCTAAGATTACAACTCTGGCTCAAAGTTAGCCTTAGAATGATTATATTGTGTATGTTTTCTGTCTTTGATGAAACAGAGCACGTCCTCGTCCTCAACTTGCAACTGTGAGTATTTTGATGTTTCAGGTAGTAGTGGTCAGTGGTATCTGTTGGTTTAAAGATGCAGGCAGTGTCTAGTGCAGACATTTGTTTGAACGTTTGATCTACTTCTTCTGTTGTAAATGTTATGCTCTCCACCACAAATTTAGACCAGAGAGGGCAGAACAAGTCTTAAGTAAAAGCACCATGAGATTCTGTCTGCTATTGAAGTCAGGGTGTGATGAGCCAAACCGCTCCGTCAGACAGATACTCCCATCTCGCTCACTGGTCCTTAACCAATTCTTCACAGTTTTCACATCAGCGTAAAGGCTCTGACTTTAAATCCGCGCCTAGCAGTGCAACTCAGGGTTCATATATTTAAATGACGTTATTCTCTCTGGTACTATCCACTACTTCCACAATCACACACATATTCCACTGAATGTGCTGCTCTCAGATGAACTCACATTTCTCATTTCAAACGAGGAACCATTTGCATTGCATCACTGCACTGCAGATATACTGCTCTGGATTTATCCTAACATATTGTTTTCATAGCTTATACTATGTATTTATTCTATCTTACTGGCACTTTTAAGTTGTAAATGTTTTGTTTCATTTGCCCAGAGTTGCTATCACCAATTTGACTTCATCATCAAGGTTTCTGGACAGATATTGATACAGTTGTAATTGTAAATGGCTTAGAATTGGGACAGTTATCAAGAATCACATCACATATGGTAAATGACTATATAGTATGCAGTAGCAGTTTCCATTCAAAACCTACATGTACTTTGGAGACATAATAATTAATTTATTGTGCTGTGTAGAACCACAGCTCAGCAAATGTCTACTTCCTCTGTGGGTCTACAGTAGCATTGACTAAAGTAAGGCACAACTACAGATTTGGGTACCTGAGCTTATATTTAGCCTGCTCCATCAACACGGTCACTGTCAGATGCAGCTATCATCCGTCTCAATCTGCTAATGGGACAACTTACCATGCTGACATCCTGCTGAGCAGTTGAGAATCCACTGTATAGACAGTGACAAGCTAATTAGACGCACTGGACATTCACTGGTTTTCATTCAGAAACTCCAGTGTCTCTTAAACTAAAGACTTAAAACTTATGTTGAATGAGTAATTGAGGAAATTAAAAGCACTCATTCATCTTCGCATCTGATCTTTCCTGTAATGATCATGTATATTTTTAGTGTTGTTACTAAATGTGTGCCATATTAGGTCTCACTATCTATCCGATGCTTCTTCTTAATGAATACTCTTAATCATAGGGTTGTTCTCTGTGTGTTTCACTAAAAAAAGAATAAAACCTGATAGAATGCTAAATGTCCCACCATTAAAATCCCACATTTTCACAGTGGCACATCATTAATCACTCCATTCAATGTCTGACCCAAATCTGTAAAGAAATTGTCATTGTCATTGCTCTTCAACCAGCTTCTCCACAATCTTCCAAAGTCCCAGAAGAAAGGATGACAGAGGCAAGAATCCTTGAAGAAGAGGTCATAGACACCACAACAGTGATGAGCATGGACGAGATGGATGGTTGAATGAATAGAGGGGATGACTGAATGGCCATGTATTGGGAAAATATGATGCAGTTATGGTGCTGATGATGGTTTTTCCGTTCAAAATACATTATATGCACCAAGTTGATGACCGTAAAATGGAACATGCAGCAAAAACACGGTAGCCCTCCAAGAGTCAAGAGGAAGTCAAGCAGCTACTTTGAATGAAATATAATGACCCCTGTGCATTTTACAGCCCTCAGCATGGTGGATATAAGTTATTTTGTGGATGCAAAGCATCACTGCCAGCATGCAGCTTCAAAACAAATGGATGCACAGAGGAGTGAGGTTTCAGAGAAAGAAATGGGAGGAAAGTGCAGTGAAGTGAAGCATGAGGTTAGGTAGAAAGGAGCAATACCAAAGCTCAAAATAACCTATATGCACCATGGCAGGATGGAGATGTATGTATATGGGACTATAAAATGCAGAGAGATGATGAGGACAACTGAGAGGTGACGGAGAGTGAACACAACAACCAACCTTGGTGAGATATCGCATCCTTGCTGCATGAAGGCACCCAGGGAGAACCACAGGCTATTAAAAATCCCAAAGTCGTTTGGCGGGTCTGGGGGGCTCTGAGGGTCTTTGACCTCATCGTTTTCGTCCAGATGCCACTCATAAGGGCTGAAGCGGCTCACCAGGAAGAGCACCACACTCACGCCGATATAGGCAAAAACTATACACATCCAAATCTCATAGGCCAGTGGGTCCAGGAAGGAAAACACCCCGGGCTTGGACTTTTGAGGCTTCTTAATCATAATGGAGATGCCCAAGCTCATAAAGGGCTTAGAGAAGTCTATCACTTCTTCCCGTACCAACGTTATAGTTAGAGGAGCCACGGCTATGTCAGCTCTCTGTGAAAATGGAAACAGGCACACTGGAGTTAGTCTTACAGAACAAAACCATAAATAAGCAACCAAAGTGTAAAACATTGATTTACTCAAGGAAATATTGATAAACACAAAGAAAAAACCCTGACTATCTATAAGTCACGCTGTCTTATAATCACATATACATAGCCAGGCACTCAGCCTTAAAGCGAATTCACTGAGTAAACAGATTGGACACAGAGAAATGCAGCAGTTTAGAATAAACTGAATAGCAGACCTGTAATAAAGCCTGTGAGAGGGAATCTGCCATTTGAAAATGAGTCACTCAGCATTTGTGTTGGCTAATGTCTTTGTCTCGATCCAAATCTCCTCCATGAATCAAGTGGAGGGTTGGAAGACAGAGGTGGAGGAGCTTATGTAAGCAGTCCATGAAATGTGAATCAGCCTTGTTAAATTCACCTCCATCAGATCTTCTGCAACGCCTGACAGGCTCATCAATTAGTATCTCAGTCAACGTTTGCAGTGAGACGCTTTGAATAGAGAACAGTATTGTAACTGAACTTCAGGATTTAAATCTTTAGTTAGGAGGAGGTCTTAGCCAAAATCAGAGGACTAGTATGAGTTAATTTACATCTTAATTAATGACAATACAAAGTCAGTGTTGTTCCATTTAAATTATTCCAGGGGTGTGGGTCATCTCTTTCTGTATAATACTGGGATGGCTGCGGGAGAGCCGAGTACTCTATAAAATAGTCATAACAGCAAGATCTACAGGTGTAGAAACCTGCACTGAAACACTGTTTGCATGCAGATTTTCTTACATTCCGGTCTACCAAGTGTGCGATTTTGAACATTATTCATTCAGCAGCTGCAGTCTCATAAAAGATGCAAATCATCTTGTTAAAGCCAGTGTGAGTGAGCCATGAGATGCATGATAAAACCAGTCTAGGCGATTTTACGGTTGATGAAGGAATTTCCAAAACTCACTCAGCTGACTTTGACCTAAAGTACAACATATTTTTAAATTGTGTTTTTTTTTCACATGATTATCTTTTAATTATCAGGTGTAACACAGCTGTAAGAGGTATTATATTATAAGCTTCTTCACCAGCTGCTGCCATCTTTACTACTTTAAGACACCGGCTTTCACATGAAGGTATGGAGTAATTTATTTGGCCAACAAGAAGAGAGAGTGAAATTGATCAGATGTGATATTTTACATGATAATATTCACTATAATCTTGCGTCGCAGGTACATGGTTTGAAAATGGACTGAGTGAATCTTCTGTTCAAATGTGCATTAGAGGATACTTTAGATGCTTCACAATAATCTGAACAAATCTGAGTTAAGTAGCAGGAAACAATAAAAGATGAATAGTTAACCCCCTTCCCTCTTATGAGCTACACAGGCGGACTGATACTTACCCCATAAACCAGTTCACCCACCATCCCGTTCCACGTCTTGGTCTCTGGATCTCTGGCTCCGTACTTCCCATCCGGAACTACTGACAGCTTATATCTTATGCCCACATGTTTTGCAATTTCAGAAGCTAAATCGACACAGTAGCCTTCATATCTGTCATTCCCATCCATCTGCATATAGTTTTTCTTGTACATCACATACGGAGCTTCCTGTTAATTAGACATAATTTTGAGTTCATTGTAAAGACAGCACACATTCACAGTGGCCAGACCACATGGGTCACACAAGGCCTTGATTGGTAGTGTAGCATGCACACATGCCAGGATGACACACAAACAGACGTGGGGAGACATAAAGAGACAAACAGAGCAGAGACTAAAAGGATCTACACAGCATCAGTTACAGGCACGTTATTGGGAGACAGACAAAAAAAGCGGGCCGCTGCAGGAGTAAAAAGGCCAACTGGGCCAGCAGGAAGAGTTAAGCATCTAACACATATAAGGGAGGCAAAGCAGGATGTCAAGACTCCCTCATGCTAACCTCATCCACAATTTAAATCTGTGGAAATGGGTGATAGGCGGGGGGTTGGAGG
>NW_023339763.1:16481880-16483936 GCF_004916995.1 Morone saxatilis | reverse complement strand
GGGGGGGGGGGGGGGGGGGTTGCATGTGCTTTGCATCAGCGTGGCACAAGAAGGAGGACAAGCTGAATGGAGCACTTTTCCGGTTCATAAAGTAAACGTCAGTGACCGCAGAGAGATAACAGACACCGAGCACATGGAGTTTAATTTGTTCATCAAACAAATATTAATATGTGCAAAATACGTGTGAGCCACATCAGAAGAGTAACTGTATGACCAAATAAAAATGTCATACTGATTAAATTTTCTTCTCATTCATTACTATCATGACAATAAAATAATCTGCTTGTTGTCTTGATTCTATTGTTTGACTTTTCCACATCACCTCTGTGCCTTGGATTTCAATAAAATATCAGGTAATTCCTCCAAAAAGTAAAACATGTTTGCCGTTAAACCTTCTTTAGATGAACTGATGTCACCTTGGGGATATTCAACAATGGTGATTTACTTTGTTGTTTGGCATGAACATGTTTTTCAGAGGTTACTTGACTTACAATAGAAGTCATCTTCAGAGGAGATTGTTACATGGTGTTTTCCTAATATACAGAAGATTTCTTACTTGGTTGTTCGAAACTATTCACTCTTTAACTTCTCTTCCAGTCTGCAGTCATGTACAATGTTATAAAAGACAAAATGAAAGAGTCGTATTCCTGTAATAACAGGATGCCCTTTCATTATATATGGCACTTTCTTTTAAAGTTATGGAATGTGGCAAAGCAACATGAAGTTAATGAACGTGACTGTGATGCATCTAAAATAAGAGTTGTCTTTATTCAAACCAAAGGCATGCCTGGGAGTGAGAAAATAATGCAATGACACTACTCTGCAGTTTTTCCTTCCTCACTCTAAATACTGTTGTATTTCCTGCATGGTCATGAGGATTATGAGTTTCTAGACATTGAAATGAGAATGTATGACTATCACATTCTGAATTTGCCTAAGATGAAAACATAATAGGCAAAGTCAGAAGGAACGAGAGGCCATGGTTTTAAATGTAAGATAAGGCGTACCTTATCTTACATTTAAAAATGGCTGATGATGACTATCCTGCGATCGCTGTCTGTAACTAGTCTCACTAGCACTGCGTCTGACTCTGAGCCTGATATACCGGGAGCACTGGTTTTAGACATACCTACATTACAATTCAACAAGTTTTTAGGTAAGTTGACATAATCTTGAACAAAGGGATAAACAGCCAAAGGTTGCAGCCTTCGGTTGTTTATGTCCTCCTTGTGTGTGCAGATCATTTCATGTCTCCAGTGAGACACAGCTGGTTTACCCCGGCATCACTGACACTTTACTTAATGAGAGGGAAACATTTTTACTTACGTATGCACTCAATGTAAATACGATGGTGTCTATCGCTATAGTTATCGTTACCAAAGCCGTTATTGTGATGTCACTACTACAACAGCCCACTGTAATATAAAAAAACCAAAATGCTTTGGCACCCACACGGATACAGTTGAAACACTCTTTGTGAATCGACTGTTTCAACATGTAGTGAGTGGATGGAAAGCAACTGAAAATAAAATTATTCTACCCTCCCAGGACAGATTGCAACAATGGACACCTTGACCTTGAGTGGCAGAAATCTTAAGGTGAAACACTTAAAACCTGCTTGAGAGTGTACCATAATAGTAGTGACCACAATTGTTCGGTTTTCCACAGAAGAGGACTCGTTGGTGACCTGCTGATCCATAATATATACAAATTTTTCGTACTCATTCCAGTAGCCGATCTGAAAACGACACAAAGGTTCACAGTTATTACGAGAAGCAGAAAGAAATTTTTTCCAGGAGGGCCTCCAAGTACGATGGGAGTTGGTCGGCTCTATCTATACAGCAGGAGACAGTGTTGGTTTTTGCCTGATGTATGATTTTATAAAAAGCTTGTAGTGGTGCTTCTCACTTCACCTGGGCTACACTTCAGCAGAGTAGGCGTAAGCTATTCCTGGCTCAGCAAATGTTCTCTTACATAACAAGAAAGCAGCATCAGTAGAGCACTAGAAGACTGATAAAAATTAATTCCAGCAAGACAAACCTAATAGTCTAAATGT
>NW_023339763.1:16477376-16481866 GCF_004916995.1 Morone saxatilis | reverse complement strand
CCTTATCTAGCCAGTGCAGTAGGTTGTTCTACTTTTCTATTAATAATACGCATAGCACACACAGTACATTCAAACACAAAAACAAACACTGGCCTGTGTCTACTGAACCTGATATGATTCCAGTAGCTGCATTATGTTTATTTCTGTTACGCTCTGATGTATTCGGCCAAGACGAAGTCAGTGTCTCCCACTTCTGGTCACTATGATGCACAGTACTCACTCTGTTGTCACTGCAGATTGTCTCACACTGAGTTTGGATGTGCAGGCCACAGTGATGTATGTTGCCCTGTGAGCTGAACTATGTGGACAGTATGGGGCCACTTCCTTTTGGTGCCAGCTTTTGTGGGGACCTCTGTCAGAGTCCAGGGTCATGCAGCTAGCCAAGCCACAGCACTGTGTGTGTGTGTGTGGTTGTGTTCGCTGTGTGTGTGTGTGGTGTGTGTGTGTGTGTGTGTATGTTTGTGTGTATGTTTGTGTTTTCAGACAGCATTGTTTTTGCCTTTGGCCTGACTAATTACAGCAGAGCACTCAGGGATAATGTGGGTGCAGTATTTGGAGATATATCAATGTATAAGTCCAGCTAAAATTAGAAAAGTTCTTACTTTTTGCTGTCAAAAATCATTGACAAAGTTATTTTCAAATACATTGTTAATAGTTTTTTATTATAAGTATGAAAAACTTTGCTTATATATCAGAAGTAACCTTTTAGCCTTTAAGCCTCGGAGGTTGGCAAGTCGATGTTTGTGTCAGACTTGCTGCAGACTTGTTAACTGCAGCTTATGCACTAATAAGGGTATAGACAGTGTTTTGTTAGTAGTATTGAAAAAATTACATAATCATTCAGCATCTAAACTAACAGACATTGACAAGTGCTACAGCTGTCACGCTAACAAGTTAAATGACTTTTCTGAGTAAGTGCACTTCTTCCTGGTTGATGTTTGTTTTCTAGTTCGTTAAACAAGCCAAGGCACAGAACGAGATGTGTCCATGCTGGTAGACAAAATGGACACAATGAAGCTCAAAGCTAATGTGTGCTGGGGCTCACATTTCTTAGCTCTTTTTTATGTGTGTGTAAGGCTTATGTGTATTTGAATGTAGTGTAAAATAAAATGTTTAAATTGTATTGGTTTTTATTGGCTATATGACCAAAAATATAAATTTCCTCACTTTTGGATACTGACTTCCTCAAAAGAAAGAACATCTAATTTACGGAGAAGATTTTTACGCTGTAGCATACAGTTACCTTCAATGCTACAGAGGCAGGTAAATATGAATAGAAGAGCTGCTAACCCACCTAGCAGCTTCATTATAGTGAGGTTTAATCGAGTGCTTTGCTGTGATGGAGGTTTAAAAGCCGTGTCAGAGGATTTCCTTGAGGAAAATTCTGAAAACTGAATTGAACTTTAAAAAGTCACATTTAAATAAACAATGCATATACACAAATATCAGCTACTTATAATCTTGCAAAGTGAGCCTACAATTTTACTTTGCTTGTTATTGTCTGCCTTGCCTCCATAGGCATTTGCTTGATATCACAAGTGATTGACAGTTCTGGGTTTCATTCAGGCATCAACGTGAATCCCTCAGACACCGGAGGGGACAGATGCACCACTCGTTGGGCACTCAGCATCAAATTTTAAAGTTGGAAACACATGGCAGCTCTTTTGGAAACAGCTGTAATAAATGATGGACCATAATCTGTTTGTGAATAAGTGTGAGGCAATACTCTGCAGTAGAAGAGTAATGTCTCATTTTGTAGCTACTACATGAAGTTTAAATAAATGTTCATGATGTTCTGAGTTTTGAGCCATGTTCTCTTCTAAACTACCACTCCCCAAAAGTTTGTAGATTGGTTTAGCTTCCATCTGCAGGGCTTGACTGACTCTCAGTGAATGTTTTCCAGATTAAAATCTCAGAGGGGATGTGAGCTCACACGATTTGGGCTGGCTTTGCAAGACTGGGCTGCTGGCTGCTTCCATCCAAATCAGAATCAACGCTACTACTTGTGTACTGCCAACATGCCAAGAAAAAGTAAAATCCATATCACAGAGCTGCTTAGAACTGTATTTATGTTAGTGGATTCAAAACATACAGTGTTAATATCTATATCATATGTTAATCCTGTTTAGAGTATTTCATTACACATTAATTAAATTATGATAGATGTGTCCGGGGCTGTGTGCTCACTTACCTTTCTGGGGCCCCCAGACTTCATCTCGTAAACATCAATTGTGTAATTAGATCGTCGGCCAAATGTGTCAAACTGGATGTTTCCTGTCATACCTTGTACTTGGACCTGTCAGGCACCAAGAAAAGAATGATAACATCTGTTACATTTTTTAATATATATAATTTCTCTCCGGTGCATTTCGGTTTCCCATGTGCTGTCTGTTAAATACATATTTCTATTCTATTTTTGGATCAATCAAATCAATGTGGAGGCGGAGCAAGTCTGTAACATTATGCAAAAACAGAGACAGATTTTTATAGCAAGGGAAACACTGCTTTCACTGTTTGCTGAGACAAAGAAATGATTCAGTCAGAATGAATGAGTTTACTAATCACTAAATGGTTAATTTGCTCACATGGTAGTAGAGAATGGGCATATTTAAAAAATAATACAGTTCTAATATGCTATATGGAAAGACATGAAAATGTTAAAGCACTTACAGCAAATCAGATGCTTTAAAAAAGTTACATCTCTACCCAATATTGGTTATAAATAATATGGTGATATTTGTAGGTTATGGTTTTTATTGAGGTGTGGCTTAGTGTTTAGTGATCCTTCAAGATTTAACAAGAAGAAGAAAGAAAAGGAAAAACACACAAATTTAATAATCATACCATGAAGATGAAATCAATAACTTGTGAAATGAAGAGTGAGATAAAGCAAAGTACTAAAAAGTAAATAAAAAGCAGAGCTGTTTACAGAGACATTGAACGCCGTCAGCCCTACCATTTTCAGGGCTCTCTCTATGTCAATGCCTTGACTCCAGGGCACAGCGGGGTTGGCGAGGCAGTCGCCGGCGCTCCCCCTGCGAGACACGTCCACTCGCTGCCGCCGAAGGTAACGGAAGGCCTCCGCAATCACGAGGATGGCATCGTGGGTCAGCGCTGATGTGTACTGTGACAGGCCACAAGAAACCCCAATGACGCAGCAGTGACATCATGCAGAACCAACACAGCACTGCACTATCACAGCAAGGTTATTAACTCCGCAGCAGTACTTGGTATACATAGAGAACAGTGCTGCTGATGTAAAGAGCAGGGAAATCAAAGCCTCACATCATGATTGACATAAAAATTGCATGAGTATGAAAGCCGTCTCTATTCAAGGACAAGCAGGTGACAAGTTATTTAAGCAACGTCTCACTGAAAAGATTCAGATTGACATATTTTCTCTGGTTTCAGCAGAGTTATATTAGCTTCAAACTAGCAGGAGGAGCAGGGAGAGAAAAAATATCTTTGAAGATGTTAAATAAAATGTAACTGCCGCATCAGTAGCTATGCCTCACTGACCTTCAGTGGAGTGTTTTTTGCTTCTGGAAATTCTCTTTCATCCAGGCGCTCCCAGCGCTGGAGGAACTGCTGGACGATGGGGCTGTCTGGGTTGATGATCTGGAAGCCTGTGATGTTGGCTCCACCAGAAAAGACCCTGTCCAGGCTCATGTTAGAAAAACCCTGAGAGCAAAGAGCACAAGTGTCTGGAAGTGGAGCGAGGGATCATTAGCAACAAAGAAAAACATTTAAAAACTGCTTTAGCTTGCCCTTCATTAGCTTATATATAGTTCTCTGTAATAGCTACGCTCTATTGTGTGTCTATCATCACTACATATTGAGAAGTTTAACTATACTACTGAGGCTGTTGCATGTCTTTGCACTGCATTGCATCACACTGAGCAGTGTTGTAGCTGGGTTTTTTACTGAGTTGTGTTAGATTGTTTCATGTTGCGAGCCCTCACCAGGTTGGCGAGGATGTAGTGGTATCCTCTGCTGTTTTTTCCCGAGGTCACCACCTACAAGTCGCAGGAGGAGACACACAGTGAGTCACATCTCATAACACTGAGAACATTTAAAGGGCTGAGATTCCGAAATGACAAAGACCTTCAATTTCCTAACGCAGAGTAGTTGGTAAAAAGAAAGAGGAGGCATTTTAGAGCGACATTTGCAAGGGCAAGAGGGAGCGTGTGCGAACATTCGTTCCCACACGTGTGTGTTTGTGTGAGACACACGGAGCGAGGGGAGAAACTGTGATGACAGTGCTTGTTCCTTTCCATTAACTTCAACATGTAAAATAAGGTCAAAGCTCCGGAAAACCTTCCTCTCTCTGCTGCTGCTGCCTGTGTGCTCCACAGTCTGCCTCTTCCTGCTCGGCCTGTCTCAGTCGCACACTAGACTTAATTAAACCCAAAACGTTGTACAGCACCTGTCTGAGCAAGCAGACACACAGAACGCTGATTTCTTTAAACTTCTTCACCATCCAAACCTCT
>NW_023339763.1:16474444-16477369 GCF_004916995.1 Morone saxatilis | reverse complement strand
CTGATTCCCCATCGCAGAGTACAAAGCTTCAAAAAGATACTGTGTGGGTGGATAGTTGTTTTTTTCCTGTCTTTTCACTTTCTGCACTCCTACACAGTTTTGATAAGTATACTCAGGCACTGAAATCATCTAAATGTTAAATGTCCAGAGTGATAGTGATATCATGTCGGAGAGATTTTATAGATGACTTCAGTACAGATGAGAATGTTTACACTGAAACAAGGACATGCATCCCTTTGGTATATCCCTAGTACTTTTTCTATTTCAATATTTTTCTTCCAGGTCTGACATACAATTACATAAGACCTGTCCACTTTCTTATTCAGCCTCAAACCTGTGCTTTCATTCACACCTGTGCACTTTCAAACCCTCTGCATGTTCCTGCTCCTTAATGTCTGGTAATTGTCTCTCGAGAGGGAACATCCTTGGTGCTCCAAGGTTGGCCCTACGACCGGCTTAAGCATTTCAACAATAAATCTAATTACCTTCCTTCGAAATGTAAAATGATTTCATCGTGTTCCACATTTTGCTCCTCCACCACTGACAGTGAAAGGCCCACATCCTGCACTTTTTCCTCATAAGCAAAAAATCGTGGAAACTTTTTCTGCTTATTGTCTTCCAAATAGTTTTAAAAAGCTTTTCATTTGCTATTCATCCATGTGAGAGGGAGCCACAGTGACCCAAGTGCAAGAACACAGCAAGCACTTAATGAAGCTGCAGTGCCTGGAGTGACTGGCTACAACTCCCGTTTGTCACCAACACACTCAGGCAGAAAGCAAAAGACTTCACACTTCTATATGAGCATCTAAAACTGACACCTCAACTGCTGTTTCTGACAGAAACCTCGTTTGGCTGTTAGAAAATAATCAACTGTAAACATTTATTGCTTACTGTAGCTACGAGGCACACGAAAAACAAACAATAATGTGGAAGTAATTCTTTTTTTTATTTGGCTGTCTACTGGAGGAGAGGTAAAAATTATATTAAATGCAAAATACTCTGAAGGCAGTTCATAAACACAAGGTAAGTTTCTGGCTTTATTAAACTACATCATATGTTTATGCTTCAAGCTTCTGCAGCCATGATTAAAATATTTCAAACATTTTATTCCTGAAATTTGAGAATGAATGCAAAGCGAATGCATTTTAGCATCTAAATATAGACATTCATTGTGCATTTATGCACATTTCATAGACACTTGGCTTTTTTAGCAAGAATATCTTTTGAAGACAACCTGAAAATATTTTGACTTGTATGAAAAGGAAAGAAAATCCCCTGGCAGCTGCATTGGTTTTTGCCAGAGTTGGCAGTGAGCACAGATACTCTAAAGTTGGGAAATCTGGCTGGTAATTCAGAAAAAGGGATGATTCTGGGAGGTGGCTCTTGATCTTGTTTATTTACACAATCAATCAGTGAGGCAGAGACTGAAACAAATACATTTGCTTAAATTAAATAAACTGTGAGACATTAACACAAAATATTCAGTTATTTTAATTAAAATGTGCATTTCTAACAATTTCATCTTGCATTGTCAATGTGACTTAACTAGAGCATATGGTGGCAATATTTTTTTCCATTTTCTAAACTGAAAAATTTAAATATCAGTTGTGATCATTTAAAAAGTAAGTGGAAAATTCTCTCTCTCTTTTAGCATTTCTTTGTTCCTTTGGGCACTATTAACAAAAAAAAACTTGTAAAATAAATAAAACATATGACAAAAATATGAGCAAATAAAATAAAATATAACCTATGGGCAAATAATAAATAACAAAAACAAAACAAAAATAACATTCAGCACAATCTTTGTACAAATAACACTTACTCATCTGTGATTTGGTGCAGCAGCACATTATTCTGCTCAGTAAACCCTCTAAAAATAAATTAAATCAGAAAAATATGATTACTTCTGAAAACAAGTTACATTAACTTCCTGGAAGAGGCCCTCTGAAAAGGCTCTGAAAACTGCAGTGGTTGAGCGCTACACATGTTCTCGTACAGGATAATTTCATTTGGTTTGCTGGGGGATTTGCTCCACCTCTCTGTTGGCTGTGCTGCTCGGAGAAATAGCATCTGGGCATAACAAATATTTTTAGGATCCTGATGCTCCAGTTTCACGGTCCCCTGGGATAATCACTTTTTGTGAGTATGTGAAACCACCAGGACCCTGGAAGAGGTCAGGCACAACCGTCACTGGGACACTTTCATTGTCACAGGACTCATATCTTCCTCTCTGACAAAATCCATTTCTCACAAAACGGCTTCTTCAAACAGCTCGGGGGGAAGGGGGGGGGAGAGAAGACCTGCGGCCTGTAAGGGAGAAGAAACCTGCAGCACTGATTGTACTGACTGGCTCCTACATTTTTAATGCTCATTGAATGGAAATGATAGTCAAGGTGCCACGACCTGTCATCTGTTTTCAGCAGTTAATGTTCTCATCCGGCAACAGTTCAAAGCCTCGTGGAGTCCAACCAAGAAGGCTGAATCATATAATCATCGTATGAACACATTAGTCGGTTTTTATGACCGGCAATCAGTGTGCCTTATGACTGAGAAAAGAAGACTGTGGGGCTTTTGGCCACTAGCAGCACTAGCAGGGTCTCTATTTTGAAACGTGAGACAGCTACGGTAAGGAAAAGGATGACTGCAAGCTAGTAAACTGGAATGTAAACAATGCAGGTTTTGAAATATTTTTAAAAATGGCTTTGTAAATACAATACAATACAATGTGTTTTGGTGAGAAACTGAATGAAAACATAATTTAACATAACAACTCCACAGGGTACCTTTAAAATCTTTATGCTAAGCTAAGCTAACCTACCTGACTACTGGCTGCAGCTTCATATTTGAATTTGAGACTGGTATCAATCTTCTTATCCAACTCTCTAGAAGAAAGCAAATACGCATATTTCCCAAAATGTCTAACTA
>NW_023339763.1:16438483-16474344 GCF_004916995.1 Morone saxatilis | reverse complement strand
AGAGAGAGAGAGAAAGAGAGAAGTTGTCCCCAGTCTCAATTATCTTTATTTGTCCATCCTCAGGGCTCCTCCTGCCCGCCCATCCGGACGAGCAGGTCTGTGCTGTGCTGTTTGAAGCGGGCCGGAGCCGGGCCGAGCTGCAGGACGATCAGCCTAAATATTCCTGCGGGAATCGACTCTAATTAAGCAGACTGGAGCCACAGTCCTGTGCAGAGCTGGATGTCTGCCCAAGTGCCTTCAAGAGGATTTGACTCTCTTCCCACTGATGGCGGCTTCTCTTTGTTACAGTGATTTGTCATCTGCCTTCCTCATAACTGGAACGGGCATCCTAAGGTTGATAACTGTCCCTTTTCACCAGTCAACTAATTATTGTTAGGCTGCTCAAAACAGGGCAAAATGTGAGTGACATGGCTGTATATCAGTCAAACAATTCTCCAAATGCCCTATTGTTCTCCACAAAGCTGAATTTTTGAAAGGAAAGTAGTTGTGCCTCATTATGAAACTTCTGTCTGTCTGCTCATTATATTCACTATGTACAATATTTTAGACAGACTTTGATGAAACCTTGAAAATGTTGCATGTCCTTCTCCTCCTTTCTAGTATTTAGTTCTAGGTATTAATATTGAAATTGTTATTACATGAAAAAACATGACCCTCATTCTTTATTGAAATAAATCCCTACAATACAAGTGCTTAAATTATAATTTTCTGCCAGTCTTGTTCATGGGATGGCTGTTTATTCCACTTGCAGTAGCCATCAGCTACACACTTCAGACCTTCACATAGTCTTCTTATTGAATGCCAATTTCAACAAAATAAAAAAAATGTGTGTGAAGTTGTAATGTCTTTACTATCCTTGTTGCAGTTGTGCACCTGCCAATTCTCCTGCTTGCGTGCGTTTGATGTTGTTTTTCATTTTGGGTTGCTTTTAACTCAGACTTCTCTAGGGTCTCCTTTGGATGCCTGGGCTACAAAGAAGAGTGTACAAAAACTTCCTCTTTTACAGTCAATGCTTCTCTTTTTCCAGGAGCAATATTTCCTTCTTTATAATCAAAGTGAAGAAAAGGGAAATCGTCAAAGCACAGACAAGTATTATTGTTGTTCCGGTTTACTTGCACGACATTACAAACCTGCACATATACACTATTAATGCTGTTCTTTCATCTTTATTTGTAGTTCAAGTTGAGGTTTCATACATGCACTCAACTGCAAACTAGCAAGGAAAGCTAGTAAAGAAAGGAAAAACAGAAAATATTGCTCACATTTATATGATCCCAATATGAGTATTGTCTGTCACTAGCCATTATTTTAGTATGAGGTCAACTTATCAGAGCTGTGACAGTTTGTTTTTGGTTAGAAAAGCAGCCACAATAATCTAGAAAGGTGCCAAAGAGTTCACTTCATATGTCAGACCTCCTAAAACATTAGCATCACATCACCCCCTGTACTCATGATGTGCATGTGTATCCTCATGCTAATGCTTGTATACATGAAATACAAACAATACAAGGATCACCTTATAACAATCAAAGTATCACTCGGGTCATAGAGTTACACACATACACATTTTTTGTAGACGTTAAGGTCCATTTAGGATAAATTCTGATAACTTTGTTGATCCCATAACTTTTCATTTAGCACCAACAGCAGGTCCAAATTCCAACTGCCCAGCGCTTTGGTTTATGACCAGATACCTAAAACCTAAATTTTAGTAAATATTACCTTAGCTTGTCACTGTGAGCATGTTAGCACACTAATTTTAGTGATTAGCTGAAAGCACAACAAAAAAGTACAGCCTCAAACAACCTCTAACACTTAACATACTGCATATTTAGGACTGGACAACCAAGGAACTCTCAGTAAAGGCAAAAATCTCCCAGAGAAAACACAGAGAAAATATGCTTATGCTACAGAAACAGTTTTTATGTCATGGCATTAAAACCAAGGCCCACGCAAAGCAACGGACAAAACAACAATTCATACACATGATTAAATAACATCCACACAGATGTAATCTCATACCAGTACAGCGTCTTGTTTTACTATGCTACTCTTGCAGCGTGGAATTCCAGTACACCTCTGGGTGTTCAGCACTTCTCCTATTTCCCTTCACAGAACTAGACAGGGAGATTCACACTACATGGCTCAATTCCCACAAGCCTTCTGCCTTTCCAGTCTTTTTTTTTTTCTCTCTCTCTCTGACTCTTTTTCTCTCTGTCTGTCCACTGTGCAGGAGGAGGCTGGAGGTGACTGGTCCTCTGGCAGCGATTATAAATCCTCTATGCTTCTATTATTGATGAGGAGCCTTAAAGGTGTTTATCTTTAAGGCTTTACTTTACTGAAGGGATGAGCAGAGTGATACTTGGAAAGGCGGTGAGAGAGCCAGCAGGGGAGCATTTATCAATAAATAAAGCGCTGTCACAAGTGAAACTACCTTCACGACAAAAATAATTTGCACAAAATTAATGATAGATGTCTGCATATAAATTCATTTATAATGCACTGGAGATGCAGAGATTATAGTTTGAATGCAATGCAGGTATAAAAATAATTGAATTATTATTTTGATCATCATAGTGTTTATGAGATCTAATCCTAAACGCTGGTTGGAAATAAATCATGCCCAGAATGGTAGCTTCCTGATGCCTGAGTGATCACGGTTGTGTTTGCTCACTCCTGCCTTTGTGAGAGATCTTCCCTCAGGCTAGGAGGGTAGGCTATTTATAGTAGGCTCATTGTTGTTGCTGTTATGGGACAGTGTGTCCTACTTACACTGGGAGCTGATATTACATTAAAGCAAGTGTTGATGTCACAGCTCATATATGGAATCGTCCTCGAGAGCCGCAGGCGTGTCTTGCCACTCTCAAGCATCTGGAGAGACACTTGTCTGACAGATGCTGCCTACACGGCCACCATTCACATTAATCCGCCAGAGTAAAGAGATTAGAATCGGATCGGCCTGACGTGACACCAAGTGACCACCATTATCTGATTGGATAACCTGAATCTAATATGGAGGCAATTTGGGAATATTTGAAGAAATCCTCCATTTCAATGTGAAGGGCAGAGAAAAGCAAACTTCTCTTAATTAATGAAAATGTTCTGTGCTGTCACTACAAATATTCCCCCGCATCAGAGGAAATGAAGACAGATCCAGCGAAGGTCAGAGTAAAACTCGTAAGGCCGGCAATAATGAAGATCATTACGTAGAGGGCAGAAGCCTTTACACACAAATATCTCAGCAAAGAACATAAGGTTAAGATGTGCTCCAGATTAATGGTTCAAATGAGCACACACAAGCAGAAAACAGACCATATCTGAGGCCTTAATGTTTTTAGCAACACATTAGTCTGCTGAGCAGCTATGCACAGTACCTACAATAGCCCCAAATGAAGGGAAACACACAACCTTTAGCTGTCTAATTCTAATTGGTGACATTTTATTAACGAGTCCTCATACCTGAACAGCAAGACACACTTCGTATGGCGGACAATCAACCTCTCCCCTGACCTCTGACCTCTGCCCAGGCACTTAGTATAGTAATAACAATGTCACGCTATTTCTAAAAGAGAACTAAACTAACTAAAGAAAGCAATTTCTTGATATATATGATCATATATACATAACATAGTTGGGTGTCAGGCTTTGATGAAACATGGTTACATTCACGTACATGAGACATAAACGTACATTCCCAGTTTACAAGTGTTACCACATTCATTCATCGTACTATCACACTTATTCACATACACCTCCCACCCCCTAGAAGAAGATATTATCAACATTCAACTACCCAAATAATAGTCCATCCATTTGCTAGAACCAAGTGCAGTAGACCACTGGTCATAATAACAACAGATGAGAAATCCAGGCATCTGTTCAAATGCCCCAATCTGGAGAAACAATATACTTAAAAATTCATTTTCGAGGCAAATTGTGACCACATGTGCAACATAGCTTCTGATTCTCCAAATGAACACTAATGATCTTCCGAGTAAATAAACAAATTTCCAGTTAACCCTGATTTAATGCATTTTTGACTATGAAGTATTCTCTACAGTGCAGCCACAGTGCACACAGCATGTATTAGCAAACACTGAATCTGAATCAAGACTCATGTGGGAAAACTGTAGCTGAAGATCACCTAGGAAACAAGGATGAGGAGGCTGTTTAATTCCTCCACGTGAATTAAGCCCAGGTGACCTCAAACAACGTGCACACACACACAAAAAACCAAACAACAAATAACAAGCCTTAATTGAATGTACCCGTCTCGCCTGTTTTAACATCATCTTCTAAATGAGAATGGGGAGATCTGAGGCAATCGTGATGCACTCCAGGTGTTTAAGGTAATAACGAAAAAGAAATGAAAAGTGGGGATCAGAGCAAGGAGAGTGCCTTATTTCAGAGTGTGTAAATGGAGATGGTGTTCAAAAGTGAGGAAAACACAAAGAAACAAAGGAACATGCAGCACTAGGAGGCTGCATAATTTAATGTATTTAAGGAAAGAAATACATAAGAAATACGTGTGTTATTTTTCTCAAATAAAGCAGGCTGAACTAGTGGTGTGTGTGTTGGCTCAATACCTGCTCCAGTATGGAGTTGATCCTGTCTACTTCACAATCAATGAGAAAGCGTTTCTCCTGCCGGCGGTCCATCTCTTCGATGATGCGACGGTACTCTGTGGGGTCCACAATGTTCCCCACCGAGCGAGCTGTCACCTGCCAGTTATTGGCTACGGCTGACTCCATGATGGCCTGGAGGATCGCAAAACCTGGGGGAACAGCGGGAGAAAGAGCTCCATCACAAAACATAAAAATCTTGTGTGCTGGAAATCTAAATAGCTGTAAAGAAGAGTTGCAAGGGCGTTCTGGCTTTCAAATGTTTAAAAAGTTTTAAGTGAATTAAGGAAATCTTGTACTTAGTAGTAGTAGTGCATAGTTCTGAGTAACTGTCAAAATGGAGACAAGGTGTTGTCCAAAGGGACATTGAGCATGCCGAAGTGGTTTCAGAATGAAACAGGTTTGATCTGTATCCACTAGGATGTTATTCAAACAGTCCCCAGACAATAAAATATGAATATTTGCTTTTCATTTGTGACTTACTGTGCATGAATTACAAGCCCCTGCAATGTATGCATTTACAGTATGTATTTCTGCTGTCAGATACAAGATTAATTAGTCTTTTTTAGAGTTAATTTCAGAGAAGCCTGACTAACGTTAGATGATATAAGAAAAATTAGACAAAGCAGATTCAGGAATGAAGACGAGATGGAACAAGAGAGGTCGATACAGCCACAAAAGATTAAGTTAAAGCTGCGGCGCCGATTAAAAAGATAGAGAGGTTACAGAGCATAATTAACTAACTATTAACTGGGAAATGGCTGCGTGTCCCATGGTGCCTTAGCAGTGTGTCACAGGAGGCCACCTCAGTTATCTCTTCCCTGCCTCACTGAAGAATTCAAACTTGCACATTTAAGGCTAATGATGACACAAGTAGATAGCAAAGACATGACAATATGATGTGTCGCACATAGCAAATGTAGTGAAATGGACTGCTAAAGAAGCAGTTCAGTGACCACAATTGGTGCAACTGAAAGGTATGTTTACTTTGCAGAGCTCACTGTGCCATGGGATGGATCTGTGAGCTGTATGAAAGGAAGAAGCTGAGCTAACAGTAACCTGGCTGAGCAGCGACACTGAAAAGCCACGATAAACCCACAGGAATTTGAATATTTCCACTGACAGTTTACTACGGGGGTTAATGATACATGCTCAGCAGTCACGATGGGCCACAAAGGCAGTTTCAAAATCAGCCGAAAAGAGACATCAGTGACTCTAACTGAGAACAAACGAAACCAGAAAGCTTTTGTTATGTTTGCTTGAAATACTTAAGGTGAGGGAAGTCATTTGTGGCTTTTTTTACATTCCCTTTGGAAAAACAAACAAGAGTTTTGGCTGGAAAATGAACAAGAACAATCAGTTTCCCTTCAGAAACAACATGCACCTTCAATCATACTGCTTGTTCATTAAGTTTGTTTTGTGTCTGCTGACCTTATTGTTTCAAAGAAGAAGCTTTGTTTCTGATGTTGTTACACTAAAATCATTGGTGATATGAGCTACTGGGTGGCGCTGGTAAATTTGGATATATAGTTGGTGCAATTGAAAGGAAGTGAAGGTTTACTCTCTGATTACTGGGATTGTTCCAGGAAGCCAGAACCTCCTGCTGAGCAATTTGAAGGTTTTATGAAACAGATTCAACAAAACATCTGTTATGTGAGGACAAAGGCAGTCGCATGCTCACTCACACACACTGTGTAAGTGCTGGATGTCACATAGAGGCTTACAACCATAAGCAATAATAACATCCAATCTTGTTTTTTGGAAAATGTCACATAATTCTGTCTGGTTAGTTTTCCAAAGGGTTAAGAAATGTGGGACCTTTCAGATTTAACAGTTAAGGCTAGTTAAGTGGTAAGTTATGTAGGCTACATTATTATAACATTTCTGAGCCTCAAGATAAAGTTAAAGTATCATGCTGTTGCTCCTGCCAGTCTTATAATCCAGGGACAAACCATACCTGCGTCAAAATAACTCTAACAGCAATTAACAGTTCATTTTAAACTGTTGTGTACAGTATTATTATTTTATTAGTTGCTATTATGAATAAATCAGGTATGTATTTACACCAGGTTTATACTTATGGGTAATAGGTATTATTATTATTAACACAGTGTTTGGCTGATTGACTTGGTCACTGCCACAGGCACAAGGCCATGTGGCTTTTTAAAGAGCTCAATCTCATGTTAAGCGTCAATCCGTGTCGTTGTTGAAACTGCAGACGTCAAACTGGCTTTGAGTTACGTGGGTTTGACTGAGCTGACTGTATAACACTGAGATCAATTTTAGAGATAATATTTACGTATTTGAGGATTCAAAGACATTTTTGAATTTGACATTCAGACATTCATGAATTTGCCGTACTGTAACTTGCAGAGTGGGGATTTCTATTTTTGCAATATCTTGAAATCCTGAGATTAAACATACAGTATATAATCAGTGTTGCTAAGGGGTCTTTCACGTCAAAACAAAAACAAAAGACGCAGTTTGATGACATTGTGAAGGGGAAGAAGTGGGATCATGGGAGTTGTTGTATTCATTGTTAAACAACTACCACTGCTGATGAAAATCTACCCGATGTAACTGTTTATGGATGAGGCAATATTAAAGTGTTATTCATATTACATTAAGTCACATTCACTAACGTATCGTGGCTTGTCCTGTGTTTATTTCAGAAGTTAAAGTAACTAGAGGCAAGTAGGAAACGCACCATTACCTGAATAAAATTACAGTTTTCTCTGGGTTTGAGCATTGTTGGAAACACCTGGGACAAAATATATAGCACAAGATGGAACGCTTATAGAGATTTTAATATGGGAATATAATGTATTCTATTTTTTCTAATTAAGTAAAGTTCAATTTAAAACCCCTCTAGAATCTAAATGACTATACTTAAAGTAAAGGTAACTCAATACATATCCGAGGCTGTGTGACAAAAATGATAAGTATAAATTGGGATGAACTGCAGCCATGAAAAAACACATCATAGGAAGACCACCATCAAGCAGAAAAAAATATTAATAAAGACTAAAACAGCAGAATAAATAGCAGCTCCCAAGATTGATAAAGACAACCTACATCGGAAATTTGCATATTTCCATTATCTGAAGAACAGTGCACAGAATATGTCGAGTGGTGGTGAAAATGCATGGTGGCAGGAGCTCATTATGTGCCGTATTGTGTAATAAGTAACGGATAGAAAGAATTGGTGTACCACTGCCAACCACTACAGCTGACTGGACTAAATGAGCAAAAGCAGGATCACATGCTGTGTTACCCTTTTCTCTCAGGGCAGGGATAAAACTGCTGATTCCATAAAATAATGGATATTAGTACGGGTGCTGAATAAGCTGGTGTAAAATGTGTTCATGTAAATACAAGTCAGCTACAGAGCCTCTCTGCTGGCATTACACAGGCCAAATGCAAACTGGTTCTCACTCTGCATCACAGTCAAGTGATGCACAACATCCCTGCAGCACAGACCAGACTGCACTTTATCATCATGATTACGGAAGCCGTTATATCACCTCCTGTATGTATGCTTTATTAGGTTATACAAGTGCTCATTAATACTTTACTGTAGACTGAGTTTGTGGGTTACACAGTCGGCCATGCATTATTTGTAAAGGTATGGGTATTATAGAGCCTCACGGAGGCCCTTAGACTGTTGCTCATGCCCTTTTAATTTTTAAGTTTCTCATTTCTTGAATTATTAAAATGTTATTGCTATTAGACCTGAAAGTCCCCCTACCTACCAAAAATGTGTTTTGCTTGAAGTTTCTCTGTGCTCATTTTAAATCTGGGTTTAAAACGTGTATAAATTTGATTCTGTGACAACACAGGTAGGTTGGAAGCCAATTGTGGTTTAATATGCAACTTACACCAGTGTGATGTACAACTTAAAGCATCAGTGTCCATACACTGAGAATAGACTAGTGAATTTCTAGGAGGAGACATCTTGTGTCCAGCAGTTAGACTTTCGCAATGAATAATATTTCCATATATACACAAATTATTATTCAAAGCAGAGTATTTTTGAAATGTCTTAGACCTGTCTGGAGGGGATTTTAAATGTTTCTCTAAACTTTTAAAATGATTGCAGAGACTATATTGTAGACACCACATCCTTTTGAATCAGTATATGTCAGATATCGCCTTAAAAATTGTTAAACCCGGACACAGATGAATCCAATCAAACATGCAGAGGATATAAAGTTGCTCTTAACTGGGAAGTGTAGCTCAGATTAGCTGATAACAATGAACCTCACAACCTGTTTTTCACTGTACCAAACACCTAACAAATGATCGTTCTCCCAGCTAAAATCCAACTTAGAATATCTTTAAAAGAGCACTCCACTGATTCAGCCTTGCATTCCTGCAACACTGTAGCACTCAGTTTTTATAAAAGGATCAAAAGCATAGAATACTGTAAGTATCGTGTTTTTTTTAATGCATTCTTCTTTGTCAACTCCTGGTGCCTATAATACACACAATGCAACTAGACCACCCACGGTTCCAGTAGCAGATTTGGGTATGTTTGGGTGTGTGTATGCTGTTAGCAGCTAACAGCCTTGAGCTGCTAGATAAGAGAGAGATGAGAGATGAAGAGCGAGCTACTGAGGTCTGGTAAGCTCAGTTCTTTCTAACTCCACATCCCCAGATTTTCTTTTTTCTTTTCAGACTTTTAGTCTTTAGCACCAACGCTGTCCTAAGTGGCATCACTTGAGGCAATTTATGATACTTCACACAGCTCCCTCTGGAGCTACTAAAGGGTTTATACAGCTTTTTTACATATGTAGCAGCACTCTCCAAGACCTGATAAACTGACATTGAAGTGTAAATTTGTTGAAGTTCCCTTTTAAAGAGGGACCATTGTGATAATGCTCCTATTTACCAAGAAGCAGTAAAAAAGAAGCAGAGCAAAAAAGTCCAGTTGACTAATTATGGTAACACCTATCCTAAAGTAGATGTAAAGCAAAGCGCAGTCCTTTTGGGGCCACTAGCAGGGCCTTTAGACTTGTCCTTCGCATTCATGTGCAAATAACACAGAATAAACAGATGACACACTGTGTCAGGCAGTGCTGACCTGTACTTCTGACTAATGTGCATAATTTCATCAGAAATGTTTAAAAAGACATTGGTGACTGGTGACCGTTACTAATGGACATGTGAGCTGGCATGTTCCCAATAGAGCTCCTAAGTATTCAGAGCACAGTGATTCAGTTGACATGTCGGCCGTTCATTCCCCTGCTGGTGACCTTCACAGTGAAGTGCTCGGCAGACAGCACTCAGATCAGGTATGGCCTTTAAAGACAAGTGGCTCTCACTGGGCGCCACCGCATTAGCCACTCAGGAGTCTAAAGAGGCAGACGAGATGTGTGTCCCCATGTCTGATACTCAGGAAGGTTCAGGAATTCAAAAAGGGGTGGCTGTCCTATCCGTATGCATTGTGAAGAGTCTAATCATAGATCAGAAGCAGCTGAGCTGACCTCAGACTGGATGCAGCTCTGTCATCATCCAGACTTTATCAGGTCAAACATGTTGGGTTTTGTTTTTTGTTCAAATCAGCTCGAAGATATCAAAACAAGAACCCAGCACAGTAGCTATATCTCTGGTGTCAGAGGGGAAATGAAAAGGCAGAAGCTGAGTGTCAGCTCTCCTCCCAGTATCCTGACACATAGTACTGAACACCATAAGCTGGGATATGCATGACATTTTGAGACATGTTAGTAGCTGCTTAAGAAAAAGGATTTGGGGGGATTTACAAATGATTCTCTTGAGAGTTTTATTTTCGTTCCTTTTCTGTCACTAAACTAAGCTGGATATTTTGGATTTAAACATTTGTATGAGCTTGTCGATGTTAAGCTATTCAGTATGCTCACAATTAAAAGCTAAGTTTGAAAGTCCTGAACTGAAGGAATTATCTGAATGTGACATTTAGTGTACTCTAACTTCAATAAACACAATGCAAATGTGAATCTGAATGTCAAAGGACGTCCAAAGTCTCTCAGTGAATATTAACACTGGTGTGACAAATGACAATGTCTTTTGGTGCAAGAGTTTTAGTTGACTTTGTAAACAGATGGTATGTTTTACAACAGCCAGCAGGCAGGACAACCATCAAGGGCATTCTACAGAGTCAATTATTCAGCACCATCCTGAAAAATAATACATATTCAAACTCTGGAACATATTGTCAAAAGGCTATATATAGCACGGAAGAAAACGATTTAATTTCTAACACAAGTGAAATGTTTTCAAAAACAGCCTTGATGTCAGGCAAAAATGAATAACTGAAGTGCTGTGTAGTGGTGCTAAATTCAGTTCAGGTGTAACTTCATGCGAATAAAGATAGAAATCTAGTCTCAAGAAGGATAGAAATGTGTGTCACAGTACGAAATACAAAACTTCTTCAGCTTTACAGGGCACTCTGCTCCTTTTAGCTCACTGTTAGTCCCACAGCCTACACCTGTACAATACATTTCAGTTTCAGTTAGTACACAGTTTTCAGTACACAAAACTAATTTAGCAGCTCTGTTAACTAGCAAGCTAAGATCCAAGTATTTTCCTCTCAGAAGATGGTGGAGACCAAAACAGAGCAATTTAGTCTGGACGTACATTTGTCAGAAAATACAACTCCAAATGAATGTCGCTGTGTCTACTGAATGTGTACATCTATTAGCTACATTAATGTCTATCAGGTCGTTTTAAAGCTATTCCATCCCTAATTGCCGTCAATTTATGTTACTTTTTAGTGGCTCTAAACAATATTTTTATATTAACCATAGAACACGTGACTATTTTTATTTGAAATATGTTGCTAGTAGCCTTCTGATGGACTCCTAGTTAATCATCAGACACGTTTTTGCATCTTTCAGGTTTTCCACAACTTTTGTGTTTGGTTCACTCTCATCTGTGTTATTTGTGGTTACAGCAGGCAACCACTGTACACACTGTAGTGTATGGAGCGGAGCATTTAGCAGCTAGAACCAAATGTTTAATTCAGATGTTAGTGGAGGCCAAAAATAGAACTAAAAGGAGAGTGAATATTAGACTTAAATACACCAGGTGGCCAGAAAATGACTCAAAAAATGCTAATGTTGTTCAGTAGTTACTTAATGTGTAATTAGGAAATTGTTCACTAACATGTTCACCATATTAGTGGCCAAGCAAAGAACAAAACAGAAGAAAAAGCTTTGAGTCATTGCAACACCTGATTCCTCTGAGGTTCATTCTGCACCAGTCCTCAACAGCTTGCCCTTTCATCAGCTCACAACTCAAATTAGTTTTGGTGGCTGCTTCTCAGAGAGAAAGAACAGAAGACAACTGTTGTCCTGAAGAGATAAGTGCTGACACAAACGAAACCTGTGACATGCGGACAATAGCTGAAATGTTTTAATGTCATGCAGAGTAGCAGGACATGTGCAGTGCAAGAACCAGTGACCATCTCTATTGTTTACAGAGAAGCATATATATACATATATATGCTGTCCCAGTAAAGTTGTAACAAATGTCTTTTCCTTTCAAGCCACAATACTGTAAGCACAACACTGAGTTCATACTGTATTGATTCTTAAGTCTACAAACACAAAAAATGTTAAACACACTTTGCTTTGAAGTTTGTCCACAAAATGCACCCAAAGAAATGCCTAAAGATGATGGCAATTGTTAGAGCAAACAACACAAAGCAGAGTTAGCCGGCATGCATGTGGGATTCTCTTGAATATGAGCTTAGTAGCCCACACAGCACTGCCCAGGAGATCAGTATGTACTCCTCTGATATGGTGTTCTTTGCAGCTCAGAGGATTGGTTTTATAGAACTGTGAACTAAATAATATTGTAGGTTACTCACCGTCACGTATCACACAGTGGAATAACACATCTTATAAATATATTACATAATTTGTTTTTCTTTAATAAATGACTTGACTTAAAAATCTAGGCCTAGAAAACCCTGAAGGAAAAATAATTGATCAAATGTAGAATGATACATTTACCAAGAGTTTTATTGTTTCCTTGACAGACAGTGTTGGAAAAAAGAGGCTGAGGCTCTGCTGGCACCTGGCCGCGTATTTCTTCTTGTCTGTCTTGGGCAGCGGCTCACATGACGGCCGAGCGTGGTGTGCAGTCTCAACTGTGACTCAATCGTCCCTCCCCCTCTCTGGAGAAGGTGACCTCTTTAAAATTCTCTTGCAGCCATCTGAACTGTGCCGTTGTCATGGGATGCCCAAAGCTGAGCGCGACACCAAAGGAAAATCTCAGACAAAGCAACTGAACCTACTTCATAGAAATCTCCAAAATTCTCAAAGCTTATATGTGGCTCCACAAAGAAGACTGTTTTCAGTGGGCAATGCTTACAGAGCCAGTGAAATAAAAAGGATTAAAGCTGCCAAATGACAGTAAAAGGACACTTTTGAGTACAATTAGCCTAACAACGCCTACTCCCAATGCAGCCCAATGCAGATAACAGCTCCCTGTTCCAAATTAGCTGAACTGCAAAGAGCCCTGCACCCCCACACCACCCACTCCTGCCAAATCCCTGATCAGAGCTAATCAAACAGATTATTTCTTATCTAATGACAGCTGCAAAGTTGCTACAGTAACAGATTGTTGAGCCTTTTTTCCTTGTGTTTCCTTTCTCCTTTTATGTAAGTTTTATTCACTTTCCATTAAATAATTCATGAACTTTTGTTGGACTTGAAGATGATTCAGATTCTGAAGTCATACACACAAAAAATGCATAAAGACAGACAGTGAGAGACTAAAAAAAAACATATATAGAGAGCATAGATATTTGCATTGGAACCACATACAGAGAAATGGAGCAGACTGGCTTTAAGTGCCTGTTCCTTTTCAGCTCTCCTATTAAAAAAAACACCCTCCTATCTCTTAAGCAAATAAAAATGGCGTTTTCTCTTGGGCAAACAAGGAAGCGCACATCACATCAATCTCTTTCATAATGCAAAAAGACTACTGTTGTAATGGCCTTGTGTTATCCTGAAAGCAAGAGTCCTGAAATAGATGCGAGACGTTTGAGCAACACAGAGACGAGAGTATAAACAGAGCATTGCCTCTAAAACTGAGGGGCGCTCTGTTAGTCACCTGGTTTCTTATTCGGCCATGTAAAGTGGTAAGGTTAGAGCAGATTAGACATGACAAACTTGATCTTACAGAAGAAGGAGGGGAGGGAGGCTACAAATTCACAAAGTGAAAAACATTCGGTGCATGTGAATCTGACAGCATGTCTGACAGTGCTTGGCCCTCTGTGCCATTTGCTGTTTTCTGACGCAGGAGAGACACAAAGGCTTTGCTGACTCCTCTGTTCCTTCCCTCACTCTTTCTCTGTACGGCTTCATTTTCTCTTCTATTCATTTGACGATTTGGCTATTTCTCCTTCTGTGAGCAGCTGAGACGACGATGTTGAGCTGAAAATCTTTATTTTAGCTATAAAGCTTCTGCTCCTGAACTGCTTGGAGTGAACAACATTTCAAATAAGAAGAGGATAAGTGGAATCACACGTGGTGTTTAAAGATGACTGATTAAATAATCAATGATTAAAATCACCCTGGGTTGACTTCTAACTTGTCTAAGTGGCAGCATTATAAGTAGAGAGGCAGGGGGGGAAAGGGAAGCATTGTTTGTATATTGTTAAGATATGGCAAATAAGATTGATTTCAAGATGCCTCAGGTTTCAAATGACTTTTAATGCCTCCATAAAAAACACAAGTAATAGAGACCATTAATGAGAGTGGTTGTTATTCCAAATGCTAAGCAAAGGAGCAGAAGGTCGGCTCAGGTTGCTTTTTCAACAGAGACACAGCAAAGGCTGTTTTTTATACACTGACATTAGCTGTTTTAACAGAGCTAAACTTTTATTGCCCACACAAACACACATTGAACGACTGTCAGGCTGTAGGTAACAATATCACACAGCCACAATCAGATACATTTCTACACATCCAGCTCTCACTTTCTGCCTGTCCTCTAGAGGTCATTAGGTGAAAGGAGATCTAGTATGTGACTCAAGGCAATTTTGTACATGGCTAAGGCTACAACAACCAATGTCTACCCCTGTGCAAACATAAAGAGACGTTTCCTAGTCGGCTACAGTTCATCATACTGCCTCCTAATGACCATATACAGTATCAGGAGAATCAACAAATCAAAGTGTCTACATAAGACAATATATTCTGTAAGATGATACACACACATCAGCCGTTTACACAACTTATACAGCTGTACCAGGACTATTTTATGGCAATACTCGATTTTGATTTGCTTTGGTTTTTTGGGAATTTAATTTGCTGGATTGGCCAAAAACAGACATTCCTGTCTGCTTATTTTAGCTAATACAAAAATACCGTTAGCTCAGGCAGAGCAATGAAGTCACACATACATTGGCTGATGGCATTTCACATGCTTTACAATGATTGGCTCATTCACAGCTGTGGCTGTCATCCAGTCATATTCTACAGACATTATAACATGAAGCTTCTCACTATTTACCTACTGGTACACTCATGCCAACATCGTTTGCTGCTGCAGCAAGTAATGATCGTGCATGTGTTTATAAAGGGGGATTTGCTGTCTGAGCAGAATCCTTGTTGTTGCTCAGATTCTTTGAGAGCCCCCTCAAACAGCACAGCCTTGTCCACAAAATCCAACTGTGTGGGTGTCTCTGTTTGAATGAACAATTTCTCAATTGATCTTCCAGTTTTAGTAAGGTTTATTAGTAAGGTGCTGGGCCAGCACAAGCTGCTGTCTATGGATCTACTGTACACTGAAATAATAAACACCATTCTTCCAAAAGATCTCTGTTAAAGTCCCTTATTAATGTGTTGATGATGGTAGTGGAGAGAGCCATTTAACATGATGTTCCAAGAAGGAAACAACAGAGGTTTAGTTGGGTTGAGAACTGGAGACCGTGAAGATAATAGCACATGATTCACATTTATTTTCATGCTCATCAAACCACAAATTCAATGGCCCCTCATGCCCTGTATGGAAGCATTTGTTATGTTCCTCCACTCATTTATTCAGGTTTATCCTTTAATTAGTCACCCAGTTGTATGTTAACTACAGAACAGTATAATAAAGCATGAATGGAAGAATATATGAAGGGTTGTAAAAAAATAAATTAGATACAGCCTACAGTACTGAAGGCTATGAGGGATGCAGGAACTGTCCAAGGTCCTGAGACAATAATCTCTACACTGAGACAAGTTCTTTTTTTTTAGCAACCAGCCAGAAAGTTATATGAATGAACACATTTTCTGACGCTCGTCAGTTTAGCAATGTGTGCATGCTAGATTGGTGTAGTAATGTCTTTGTTCACATATATTATGCTGGTTATGCAGAGATGCCCAGAGTACAGACTATCTGTAATGAGGCCAAGTGTTGTAACTCCCCTTCTCAAGCACAGAACAAAGATTTACAAAGTGATGCAACTGTTTAAAGTTATGTAATGACTTTCTGAAGGTTGCTCTAGCTACAATAGTGTGTTACATTCTCTGCATGCAAGCCTGTCGGCCAATCTGTTCGGTGGATGGCACATAGTGTGGAGCAGAAAGACTGCATCTCACATGTTGTTTGATATTTTCGAGCTGCGCTCCCTTTAAGTGCATGGATGTGCATGGGTCAGTTGGTGCCATTTTGGCCGTCTGGCAGAACGGAGTGAGGAGGTTTGGTTCGTGCAGAAAAACTCAGAGACAGCTAACGCCTCAGCTGTATCTTCTCACTGAATGCACAGTGCCCTTTGAGATTTTCACCAATGACGTCATTGCATAGTACACACACACACACACACAGCATGTAAACTGAACTCCAAACACACTCCACTCCCAGCTAGAAATCTAAAGGCAATCTGATTCCACAGGGGAGTCTTAAATTCATTCAACTCTGAGTCAGACAGGATCCTTAAAAACATTGCACAGAATAAATATGTTTTTCTGTAAGAAAACAAAAGAAAAAAGGCATCATTGTATTTCGAGAGTTTATTAAATCTGGCATAGTCTTGTTTAACCTTGGAGAATGTTTCTTTATTGGCAGCGCTGTGCTTTCTCACCTGCATCTCTATCTTTGTCAGAATCCTTTGAAACCTGTGTTACAGAAATGCCCCTTTCCGTCACTACTTGGCTATTCTGTTGCATGTGTATGCCAGTTACGCTCTCCTTTGCTCTTCAAATGTCCTCTCTGAGGCATAATGGAGTCCTTAAACAGAGACAAAAACAGCTCTCTTGAAACAGAAGAGCTTGATTAATAAATCTCTGCCTCCATCCCAATATTAGAGCCTGGGAGGAACATTGTTTATCCACAGAGGGGGGGTCAAGGCTTATTGATATGTGTCCATCTCGGAGTGAAGGTGCAGTAAGGTGTTCACAGAGTGGAACAGCTGCTTTATGCCATTCGGCCTCTCTCTCTATCCCACTCTCTGTTAATGAGACTGTGTGCCTGACTGCTGAGTGCAGCTCTTTAGCAGCATGCAATTAATCAGATGTTTCCTTGCGGAGACGAAACCAACCAGACATTCAGCAGCAGGGCAGTGTGATTGCACACCGAATGCAAATTCTCCACCATCTCGACCGTCCCCATTTGTCAGAAGGGCAGGAGAAAGTAGGAAAAGCTGCAGTTAAGGTTGTTAGATTGTAGTCCTTCATTTTGATGGTGACAAAATTAAGATCTAGTTTGCATTATGTAGAGTTCATGAATCAGGAGCACTACATTAAACAGTGAGAACTAGATTACACAGTAAGATCTAACACAAGTACGTTTACTAAAGAACTGTACTTAAACACAGTTTTGAGGTAGGTGTTCCTTACTTGAGGACTAGTTACTTTACAAATTAGGATTTTACATACAAAACATATGAAGAGCTCATATAATGATGCATTCATGTGTTATTATAACACTATAGGCTAGTTAGCTAACATTAGCCAGCATAAGCTAATGGTCACACCTGATTATGTAATGCTAGCAAAACTCCTGGGTGTGTTGAAAGGGTGCACTTTATTGATTGTGAACTCAACTTTGTGTGTTTTTTTCTTTTAAAACACAGTCTCGCTGTAAACTATCACTAACACTGTATAAAATTGTTCAAATTTGCTCCACCTCAACAAGCTACAACAGTACAATAACAATAATAATAATTCAATAATGATTGAAAATCAGCCTTAAATTGGTATAAAACAGATATATGTCACATTACATGGCGGACTCCGCAGAAGAGGATCTGCTTCTTCTGGAGATAAAAACGTCTCATTCTAAGGTAACAAAAACACAATGATTCTTATTTTCAGGTGATTATACACTAATGAAAACATACCCTTCAATATTATATTCTGCCAATACATCCTTCTGAATGTTACACACTATATTTTGCTTCTAAAATATTTTAATCCTTTTTTAATGTAGGACTTTTACTCGTTATAAAGTAATTTCACATTATAGGATCCAAGCACTTCTTCCACCACTGATCTCAATATATTAAATGCTAAAAAAAATATAATTTCAGAATGACCTTTCTTCTCAATGCTGTACACTAAAACAATTAGACACTATTAGACTTAAGGACACAATGAGAATTAAGGACAACATCAGCAAAATGATTAATAACTCTCCATTGCTGCCTTAGAATATTTAGAGTTCATCATAGAGGAGAGGACGAGGACAGAGATGCAAACTGTAACACAATACAACAGCCTCCCTCAGTAACAAATGGAGAACATGCTGTACTTCTATTAATATTTTTTTAATGAAACAATGGTTCTCAAAATCATCCCCAAGACACGAGAAAGAGCCTAGAGGTCAATAAAGAAACTGCAGCTCAGGGCATGTAGATCATGAGCTCACCACTTGGGCTCGGTGGTTTCTTCTTGGTTAAAAGCAGCTCCGGTATGCCAATGAAGAAAACACATTTCTATACACGTTTCTATACACAGTATGTTTTGGAATAGAAATACTGTATGGTTTAATTCTGTTGTAGGATTGGTTAATTATCAAGATTATTTTGTAAATTGTAATAATTTTGAAAAGAATGATTGTACTATGAAGTCTTTATGACTGTCATGAATGGTATACTGTGGTACCCACTGTTAAATATGTAAGCACTTAAAATGCAATTTGGAGTAACAAAAAGTAAAAATGAAAAAAGAAACACAAAAAATGGTGTGGTCCGAGTCTCAGTGGCCAGCTGGTGATGCCCAGATGTTCCTCGGTTCAAGAGGTCCTTTCTGCCAGCAGCCATTAGCCTGTTTAATGAGGACATTTCATAACCAGTACATCCAGGATAAATAGGTGATGTTGCACTGCAGCAGAAAAACATGCCTTTAATGACCCACGTGTGTGAAGGCATAAAGTCTGTAAGTTTTTTTCCTTTTGTATCAGATATGTTTGTAAAACAATTCTTCTAATGAAACAGCAACAGACTCCCATTTTATAAAAGCTATGGGAAACAAATCTCACTTGTTATTCAATAATCATTACTAATATGTCCCTTAAAACAGTTTGAATCAGTACAATACTGCTGTCAGAGGAAGGCATCTCCAACATGAAAGTGAAGCTGCACCTATTTGATGTCTATACCAAATTGGAAACACACACTGAAAGTTAAATGTGCAGTTCATTCATGGGTACATTAAGTGGTATCTCTGGGCATTTTATTTTCTATTACAGTCAAAATCCCAGTTTTGATGGTAGTTATGACTTCAGGCTATGATAAAAAAATCCTTATTTTGGTATGTGATGAAAGGGTCTACAGAGCCCACTTCCCCAAGATGTACAGCAGGGGATCAACTGTTTCATTTAAAGTTTTTTTTCCAATTTCAAGCTGTCTTTAGAGGCCTTTGTTCTGATAAAAGGCTCTGTTCAGATGTGTCTTGTTAAGGGACAGGCATTACACGTGTCATTGTAAAATGCCTCCGCAGCATACTGTCCCACAAACTATCAACAGTCACTCACACAAGCATCTCTCTAGACCCCACAGCAACTCCCTCTCCGAAACTAAATAGAGCCCTCTCCTTTAATGAAGATTAAAGTGACATTTGGATGAGCGTTGGCTATATTGCTCCAGAGCCATGACGAGGAGGAGCGTGCTGGGACCAGCAGCCAAAAGAGGGCGTCTAACTAGCCTCTCAGCAAACACAAGCTGTGCAGCATGTGGGAATACATCCTAAACTACAGTGTTTACACTGTGTCACGCTGTGGAAATGGGCAGAGTATTACAGATGGTGGCGCATCAGCTTCGACACAGCAGGTGGAAGAGGCCAACAAAGTAAACCAGAGCTCTAAGGGCCACATCAGGAAGCACTTCTGAGAAGGTTTATGGAGAGGCTATAAACTCCTTAATCATTCTTCCCAACCACGCCTGCCAACCAATTATCAGCTTCTGCAATCTGCCACCAAAACAGACACATTGAAAAGATCAATGAAACCAACGTCCCCCCCAATCTGAGAGCCTCCTTAATGAGGTCAAACATGGCCCTGAACATATACATCACAATTATGGAAGTGTTGCTGTTGTCTTTGTTTGTTTTTCTAGAAGCTCTCGATTTGTGTCAGACACACATACATTTGTGGGGCGAAAAAAAAAAGTGCAGATTTTTAAAATGCACAAAATGGCTCTGTGAGAATCAGTTTCATGAGTGAGCTGTAGCTTAGATACCCACCTGAACTGGAGATATATAAAGTGAGGCGGGGGAAGTGAAAAAGGAGTGCACTTGTCCTAGAAATACTCTATGTCAGTTTAAAAATACTTGGAATGCACAGTTCTGAATAGTTTGGCACATTTAACAGCAGAGACTGCACCCAGAAAATATCTACACCTACTGAGTGCACTTTAAATACAAGTAACATGACTCAAAAACACCATGCAGTATATTTTTTCCTGGCCAGCTTCTGATCCAATCTACACAGGCAGATTGTTGTGCTCTTTCTTAATGCAGCCTCTCCAGATGCTGACCCCCAGAGGACGACAGAAACCCAAGTCTGTAAATAGTTGGCCTACATGAGGGGAGCGGGAGGCCATGAAGCACATGCAGAAGTTACAGTATGTTGTGTTTCTGTTTCTGTCTTTATATAATCCAATTAGAGCTAAATGATAATCAGAGAGTGCCGAGGATTAGAGGCTCAGGCGGCTGGAGTCACACTACGGCGGCGGATCAGCAGCACCTGTGAATGACTCATTCCTCGGAAGCCAGGAGCTATTGACTGTCTCTGTGAGCAGCATTCAGCTACATAGTGAAGTCATTTAGGATCATTGCTGGCATAGATTAAAATGTATCAGACCACTTATAATAAGGATTGGGGATGAGGGATTTACATATTAAAGACCGATCATATACACTGTATAATAACACGTCTGCATGAGCAGGGCTTGGCGTGCCAATTACTTTCTCTTGCAGTGAGATCTTTTGCACTGCTCATCTGTCTCGTACTGAGAGCTTGGTGTGGTGTTTCCATGGGTTTGTGTGAGTGCTTGTTTTACTTTCCCAGAGGGCTGATTCTTACCTCTGTCGGTGTCGTAAAGGTAGACAAACTTCTCCCACTTGTAATGGGCCAGCAGGTTGAGAACTGCTCCCCGCAAACTGGGCCTCATCTGGATGACAAACTGCACGTCAGCGTCGATAGGGAAGCTGGGGGTAATGAAGGAGGTGTGCAGCGCCCCGCAGAAGGAGGTCAGCGTGTTCATGGACTTCCTGTCATAGAAGCCGAAGATGGCGTAAACTCCTCGGGAGAACTGGGAGCAGACTGGTGACAAGGACAGAGAACGGGTTCAGGTCAGGGACAGACACAGTCAGGAGGGAGGAAGGTCAGCAAACAGCACAAGCTGGCCCTTTCAAACCAGGTTATGTTCCAAATTTCTTAACATATTAAAAGTTAAAATTGCTGAGTCCACTAACAACCAATGTAGGGGAAACTTTAATGTAAGGTTGAAATGTGAGACAATTCATGATGGCATTAATCTTCAGAGTGAAGCAGTGGCTATCTGAATAAATGAGTGCCATGTGGGATGTCTACTCCCCATGGCCATGATCTGCTGCCCGGTGCCCTTCACTTCTCCTTGGTCTAAATGCAACTGCTTGGGTAATCAACTAGAAATAATGGGAAAATCAGTGCACTGGCCACAGCTCTTAATGGACAAATACCCTGAAACATGAGCATGCAAATGTGCAAGCGCTGGGCTGTGCTGCAGTATAAAAGATTTATAACAAGCCCTATCTGCTGCCATCTGGAAATGAGCTCCAGCCATAAACACAGTGTATCAGACACTTGGTCTTACAAGGTGTTAACTATTTTACTTTATTTGTACATAATAAATGGTTTTAATAACACCAAGCAGGACTGATCAGGGATATGACCCCTTGCCTTAATGTTAGTAATAACTGGAGCAAATGTTGGTTAAACCAGTAGAGATGCTCTAAAACTTCTGACCCTTTGCTCAGCACAAATTGAAAATGCGTAGGTTGAAATCCAGTCACTGAAGAAAAGCCTCTAACTGTAAAGTGGTAACACTTTATAGCAAGAGTACAAAACACACATTTAAAATAGTACTCCAGTGATTTAATATTACACTCTTATGCATCATCTAAAAAAAGTCACCCGCATGCAGCAGAACCAGACATATCTACATTACCCACAATGCAACTCGACTTCCAACAATTTATATCAGTTGTTCTCATCAGCTGGTCAGTGACGCACCTACATCATTTGCCTATCATCTTGCCACTGTCTTTTTAAATATGATTCTCTCTGCCTTCAGTTAATTTATGCTGCTGTTATACCTGCCCCTCCAGCTCCCATCACTACCCAGTCTTTGCAGATTCATCAGCTTCATTATTTCATCAGCCTATCAGCCTCAGAAGAGTCATCAGCCACCACTACAAGTGTCTAGACTCCATGGGGGGATTTAGCTTGCTGCTGCTCAGGGCAGACACTCCTCAATCACAAAAATGTCCTAGTCCGAGTCTACGTGTCAAACACTTTCTGTCAAGGACCAGTGTGTAGGATTTAGTGGCATGTAGCGGTCGGTGTAGTTGCAGATTGCAATTCCATTGCTTCACCTTGACCTTGCAAGCATGAAAGAGAAACCTTCAAAATGCGTGAATAACTCAAACACCACCATCTATAGCCAGTGTTTGGTTTGTCCGTTCTGGGCTACTGTAAAAACATGGCGGATCAACATGGAAGGTTTGTAGATATAAATTGCTCATTTTAACGTAACAAAAATATAATAATTCCTACATTTAGGTGATTATACACTAATGAAAATATATTATATTCCATTTTTCACAATAGAGCCTCCTAAATATGACGCACTGGAATTTTAATCATCACATATCATGTTATACTAAACAATTATCTTTACTTCATTCAGTTGTCTCTCTTGATTGAAAAAAATTTCATTTCATCCAGTCACGTTTTATTTATATGTTCAGTAATTTGTGTATCATCCAAATAAAACTTTAAAATCAAGCATACTTAACTGCAAAGAAACAGCTGTTGGATTTATGGGAAGTTATGATACATCGTATCGTAGTGTTTCAAATGTTTCAAATTTCTAGCTAAAATGCAGGAAACACATTTCTGGAAAAGATTGTGCCAGCTAGAAGAAACTGAACCTTACACAAATGCAATTTAGATAAAATTGAAAAAACTTGCACATTTATGTCTGCACACTCAGTAGAAGAATTTCACAGTTGTGTGAGTTCTCTATGTGCTAATTTGCAGTTTAGTGCTGTATGTTTTCCAAAAGTTGCTTCTGTTCAGCTTTCCATTAACAAAGCCATTCAGTTATCTTGATTGCTTCAGTCATTTTATTATTCCTCCAACCCTTCTCTCAGCCTTTAACTTAACTCAGCCTACACATTAGATCTGTGTGTTGAAAGGCCAGGATGACACTGGTTTAATACTGAATAAATACAGGCATCCGCAGAAATAAAAGCTGCACCTGTTTTCTATTACTTTAAAGGATGCTGCTGTAATCAAGGAGAAAAATCTTCCAGAGGCTGCTGCATTGTTTAATATCTGAAGGACAACTTCTAAGCAGCATTTCAATGACTCAATGGGCCTGTCGTAAACAGTTTATATAAATCTCCCCCATCATAAACAGAGAAACGTCAGAGCAGATGATGAGTTTTGGACTCAGCATTCTTTACAGTAGCTCTCTCAGTGAATAATATTATTAAACACAACACCGATCCCCCTCAAATTACAGATTCTTTCTTCTGCAACACATAACATTTGTTATGTTATCCAAGAAGAATAGAGGGCAGCCATTAAATTAACACTTCTGAGCTCCTCCAATATCATCTAATTCTATTTTCAAAATGGCAGCAATAGCTTTGTGGTTTGTCAAGGTTAAATAGACAGACTGTTCTCCTAAAGGACTAATGAAATCATATATTTGGAAGCATGAAGCAGTAAACAATAGTCAACTACAGTAAATTCCTCTGATCATGGTCAGCAATGAGGACACGCATCATTTATTTTATTACAGAGGAGAAGTGGAGCTTTTTTTTGCACTGCAGACTACAGAATACCAACACAGGCTTTATATTTATATGCATGATTAATATCCAGCTGGAAAAATCACCTCTCTTGACTTTCTGTTGCCTTCTATCTTATTTCCTCCATCTCCCAGCAAACACCCACATCTGCCTGTTATTACTGTCATTACTGTTGCTCTCTCCTTTTCCTCCCTCACCCTTTTCTCTGCTTCTCTTCAGCTCTCGCTACCTCGTCAGACTTAACAGGTAGATGCAGCCGCTACAGTAGCATCAACATTGTCTTATATCTTGCCGAAACTCTGGGCTTTACAGCTTTCAGGGTCTCTCCAGCAGACAGCTAGGGATCTTTTTTGAGTCTATCATAAACCTTGCTGATGTAGGGATGAACCTGTAGTGTATGTGCACAGCAGAGCCAAACCTACAAAGTGAATTGTTAAAGCTCTATTTCTGAGGGGGAATAGAGGGGGGGAGCTGCTGAAAAGGGAACACCGCACAAAGTGAGAAAATTGAACTTTGTGCATATAAGAAAGTGAGAATGAGGAAAAGGATAGAGGAGGACTCACACTAAGATGAGAAGGTGAACATTCTTGGACTGAGAGGCTGGTCGGTGAGCGCCTTGAGGTTTGAGGAAATTGGATACTGCACATGGACAAAGTGAGGACAATGACTTTACTTTTTGTGACGATAACAAATAACCTGTTTATTCGAGTGCTGCTGCCTGGTGGGAAGTTATTTTTCTACTGCCGTCTGAGAGGAGTGCCTGCAGTGATACTAGAGGAGAGAGCAGAGGGACTTCAGTTTGTTTTCCTGAGGGAGAGGGAGGCCGTGTTGGTCTCAGCCACTTGGGAATACCTGTCCCATCCCTGGGTCATATGTTCAGTAAGAGAAGAAGGCAGAGGACACAGCACAAAAACGTGCAGTTGCTGTCCCAGAATCGCCAACTTGTAAAGGATGGGGTCAAAGAGAAAGCAGAAACACTGACTACAGTGTATTCACAAACTATTTTATTATAATGTCAACAGAAGGTACAGTGTACTGGCAAAGCAAACAAGCTAGTGTGAAGCGTGTTTCTCTGAAGATAATTCTGCCTTTAAAGCTTAATGAAGACCATTCACATCCATTCAAAGCCTATTCACAACAGTAAATACCCCATATATACACCATACTACATGTATCATGTACAACCTCTTTCCTAACCCTCTAAAGACTCTAAAACCATGCTACTAGCTCTGAGAGGATGCATTTAGGCATAGTGATGCTTTGAGCTTAATGCTAATGCTAGCATACTGATGCTAAGCAGGTGCAATGATCACCATCTTAGTTTAGCAAGTAAGCATGCAAACACTGGCTAATTAGCACTAACCAAAGTACAGCTGAGGCTGATGTTTTGCTAGTATTTAGTCATAAATAAATAAGTACATAATAAAAATTGGACAAATTTAAAATTTGACCTTCTAATGGCACAAGATGAAAGGTCATTACAATTAATCCTGAGCGGGACATAAATGTAATGCGATCTATCCAATAGTTGTTGAGACATTTCAATTTAAGCTACAAATGCCAATGGTGCCAATGGTTGCACCAGAGGAAAAGTCAGGGGATCACTAAAGTCAAAAGAATTCAAGCTCACAAGCATACGAGCAGGTAGGCAAGTAAACCCACATTAACTATAAATTAGCCCCTCAGTATCTGAAATCAGGGGAACAATCTAACATATTGTGGTTTTAGCAAAGTTAAAGTCTATTTAATGCAACACAAAAATCTTCATTTGGGTCTGTTTAGACTTTATTTCCAGTCTTAGCTGACTATTGGTTTCTTACTATACATTAACCATATTCATACCATAATCATTTATGTGATGTCCGTGCATTCATCAGCTGATACAGACCTCACCCAGAGTGAGTGCTGCACACCGGTTCTGACATCCATTTTTTTTTTTGTGACACACAACTATTAACTCCTGATGTCACATGTGGAGTTACGCAACCTCTGCATGATGTAAAACTGTGGGAAGAACTACAGTATAAAACTGTAAATCAAGGTGATGCATTTTCCTGTCATGAGAACTTTGGCCAATTCACTAGACTACTTATTCCTGCCAAACCAACAATGTTGATGTATTGCATTAATAGTTGCAGATTACATCAAAAAGGATAAAAAATGTTGAGTCAGAAACTTGACAGAAACAAATTAAGTGCTGTGAACTCTAAAAAACTAAAAGTAATCAAGATCTCCTTGCACGTTTTAAAGGAGATCGTCAAATGAGACAGCATTACTAGGCTGGACGGAAGATGCCAACAAATCTTGCAAATGTGCTGACTGACAGACACTCAAATTCAGTGTTTCTTAATGGAAACAAGCTGAGCCACTAAGCTGTGCCATCTTCTGAATGATGATTTACAGGGTCAGAAGAACACACAGGCAACATCCATCCCTTGTTATTCCAGGTAACATGTTTGCTTTGCATCTTTGCATTCTGCCTGCAGCTGCTCAGTGTGTCAGCTGGACAGGATGTACAGGGATATTGTAGGATCTCAGGACTCTTTCAGCTGAGCGAGGACACATTCCAGTTGGTTCCAAGTATTTCCAAACATCAAAGCTGTAGTCATATCAAAGTTCACAAAGTTCACTTAGAGACAATTTTCACCCTCAATAATTCAGCTTCTGCTTTTACAGAGCCATGGAAGAGCTCAAGCCTTCCCAGAGTGCACTGAGCGTCAGGCAGAGAGATACTGAAGAGGTTGGATAAACACACATATAATCACCCACTTACTAGACATACTACATTCTGTAGCTCTGCTTAGATGTGCATGTCTATGGGCTGTGAGAGGCAAACCCATTCAACAACAAGCTCTTTTTACATCGCACTACATCTCACAATACAAGAAAGCCTAAACAATTTACGTCCATGATAACTACATTTCCTGTTTTTATCCAATTGATACCCTGAGGGTAACTTTCTAATGCTACTGTTGTGCACAGGCATCCAAAAAAAACAGTGTGTTTGTAATTTAGTTTTCCTCAGTATTGATGAGAAGAATAAAGCAGCCAAGACTTTGAATAAGCATAAGTGGAGGCATGTCAAATTAAAGGAAAATCTAAATCTAAATGAATCCGTTGCAGTGTTTGACTTTTAAGAACGCTGTAATAGATTTTCTTTTTATTTGGGCATCTTACTCCTTCAAGACAACATTTTAGTTATGATGTAGGACAAACCTGACAGTAAATAATAATAATCATTTCCCATCACATAAATCAAAATGAAAAATTTTTTTACATTTACAATGTAAAGCATTACTCTGCTGTCGGATTTTGCGACTGTATTTTCAGATTGCATTCATTGTGCCACATAAACATGAAAGCAAAAATTAAATTGGGCTATGTGATTTGAATTTAATGAAGATGAAATGAAAACAAAATGTCATCATTAGTTTGCATTTTCATTTGAATAATAGCAGACTGATGTTATGTCCATTTATGTTCCGTGGGTGGACACAGTAAAAGCAACCCCCCACCTAAGGAGGCCAGATAAACACTGTTCATAATATAAGGCATATTGTAATACATATACAATACAATATATATTTAGTGAATTAGGATATTAATTAACAAACAGTACTTCAAATGTGAAATAAAAACTGTCAAACTAAGACAAAAAGTCTACAGCCATGCTAGCAGCTCAATGAGGCTGATGGTGCTTTGAGCTAACCCATCTTAGATTACCATGTCAGCATGCTAACATTTGTTAATTAGCACTAAACACCAAGTACAGCTGAGGCCAATGGGAATGTTATTAGGAATGTCTGTACTAAATTTCATGGCAATCCATCCAGTGGATTGAAATATTTCAGTGTAGACCGAAGTGGTGGACTGACCGACACACAGACTGAATTCCATTCATAGATCCACATGCTAACATGGCTAATAGAAAAAGATACCATATACATTACATATGCATGTGCATGAGCTTTTGAAAAGTGACTCTCCACAGCATTTCACCTGGTGCATTCATTCTACTGAAAGGTTCGTTAAGACCTGCTAGTTCAACTTCACCATAAAATCTCAGTAATGGTTGTTGGGATAAAAGTCTGACTGAAGGCCAAGTACACGTGGTTTAAAGGATCTGTGTGTTATGACATTTAAGTGTTTCATATTTGTGTGCACATTACAGTCTGCATTGTTGTGCAATTCGTCTCAGTTGACCAACCACAGAGAAAGCAGAGGGCATATAGGGACTGAAGCCTGAGTAGGTGTTTCTCCTCAGGCAGTGTGGTTGCATGTTGGCTGGAATTCCCTCTTCTCTACCGATTGCAGCTTTATAAAAGCACACATTTTCTTCCAGTGGGCTACCCCCGGCAGATTCTCATTACACGCAAAAAAACGGGACAACGCTGGTTGGATTAGCCCTAATCTGAGAAATACAACTGGATCCATCCCACATGCTATAACAACATGACAAGGAAATCTACAGCAGCGATACAGAAATAAGGCCTGTGGCTACTGGAGTCTTGTATGGAAGAATACACTTCAGTATTTCACTGCAGCGCAGTAAAAGCACTGCTAGCACTCCACCTACACATGCTTTGCATATACTGCAACAACATCATCCAAGGACCACTATTACAACAGACAGAGGAATACAGCACACTCAATTTAAAAAAGGTTGTAATGCTGCAGAAGACACTGCAAATTAAAAATACATCAAGAAAATGCAGTAAAGTGGAAAACGTGATGACTGTGTGCAAAGTAGTCGTAGGTCAATTAACTTAATATAATATCAAAATACTTATTTTCAGTTTATGGGTTAGAATTTCTTATAAAACACACAACTCATCAACTCTAATCATCAGTTCTGGTGCTCAGTATTGTAACATAACATGACAAAAATGCTTCACTATGGACAGGAAATAGGTTAAATAAAGACAACAAGTATCAAATATGAATAAAACACCAAAACAATGAAGCAGCGGAGTTTGTAAAGCGACTCCTTTACATTCAACAACTCTTACAACTTTCCCAACTCTATGAAAGAAGCTCCTCTAAATTATTCACTGCCCCGATGGCATCTTTGGTTTTCTTTTGCATACTTCTGTGTAGTTCACAGCTTGTTGTCCTTAGATAATCCCAGGTACCATTTAGTGAACAACAGCAACACTTTTTGGAGGCAGCCTCACTAAAGGACGTTGTGTAAGACTGCAACAAACTGCTGCTGCAGCATCACTGTAGCTTGTCAGTAGTGATCACCGTCGCTCTGTTACAGCACTGACATGTACACACATTCAGATGTACAGGATGAAAGACTGCAAAACTGCACTGCACATCTCCAGTGGCTTGCCCCTGGACCTATTCCGCCATTTTGCAGCATTACAACCTGCCAGAGTTGAGGTACTCAGTTTGAGAAAAACAAGAAATAAGAATCTTTCTTACAATGGCTGTGAACCTGTTTGGCTAAATACATTTTAGCCTCTGTTACAGCCATTTCTTTAGCATCAGTACTCCCTTGTTCAAAGAAAGCTAATGCATTTATGCTGCATGATGACCCATGAGTGTTGTCTTGCCCCACAGCAATAGACCCTAAAAGCTCGTATTAAACTAAGGGTCAAGCCATGTATTCATGTCGGTGAAAGAATCAGTTAGAAAACAGCACCGCCCGCAACTTAAATGACTCTTTAGTTAGATCAAATTAATACAAAGACATTCTGAGAGCTTTTATGTTTTTAGTATGCTCCCCAGTGAGAACGGCATGACAAATCTGAGGATGAGTACTTGTCAACTTGCGGCAGGTCATCCAAACTGACAGGACTCTGGCTGCAGTAGCAGTAACTCAGATATTTTTATCAGTGCATCATGATAAAAGGACATGCTTATGGGTAAGTGTCTCTTTTTTGTTCAAGGACTCCTGAATCGAGAGGCTCCATTTAAAGCTTTCAAATGTAACACACACATACAAGATTGTCCAAATATCTAAGCAAAGGTGGTGAATGTGCTTTTCACGCTGAATCAGTTTTGATAATTGAATTTAGGCGTGCACAGTGTAGCGTGGTCTTGTTCTTTCCTCTCATTATCAGTGACCTCGCTGACTGATGAGACCATATTAAAAAAATAGAACTCATCATTTGTTGTATGGAAACACATGTATTACTCTGGCCAAACAGTGTGGATTAAGATAGAAACCATCATACAGAATGCTCTCCCTCAGGCCAAACAATTTGACAACCTTGTCTGTGGTGCTCATGCATCATTCATGACTTGTCGGTTTAAATGAGGTCTTAGACTTATGATGGATCCAAGGTTGTTATATATTGTTTGGTTACATTCCAGCAGTTTGTTTTGCTTCAGTAACTACAGCAAAATTTATGTAAAGCACTGAACTTTATTTACATTTAGATATTACAATATTTATAAAAGCTCTAAAGCTCTAATGATCTAATGAGTGAAAACGTCCTCTGATGAGCAATTTTTCTTTCTTCTTCCAGAAACCTCACAGCTTCTGAGATGATGGCTGTGTGTGAGTTGCTGCATTCGTAAATACTTAAATGAATAGTTTACATTTTTGTGGAATACGCTTTTTTGCTTGAGAGTTAGATGAGAAGATCGATATCACTGTCATTTGTATGATGGATATGAAGCTACAGCCTATTAGCTTAGCTTAGCACAAAGATTGAAAACAGCTTAGCTCTGTCCAAATGTAAAGCTCACTAATTAACACCTTACATTTTCACTGGTTGCCTGGCCTCTCATCCTCCTCTCATCTAACTCTCAAGAAAGAAAGGAAATACACATATATCCCAAAATTTCACATCATTCCTTTAAATAATGTACTGAACCGTAAACCGTTAGAGAATATAATCCAGTATACATAGCCAAATATAAACAATATGACTTTCTCGTCAGTCGAAGCTGATTCTTTCCCTCGTTTACTTATACTTTACTAAAAACACATTTTATCTTGAAGTTTTATAAATTACATGCTGGAATTTGAATATGCTGATGTGTGCTGCTACTCCTCCCTCCCCTGCCTGCACTGTTTCTATGCAGATAACAAAGCAAAGAAAATGATGGGATAGTTACAGCTGCAACCATTAATGTTGGACACATACTTTTTCACATGCTGCATTTTAATACAAACATTGCAAAAATGTAAATGTCCTTATTTGGACACAGCTTATGAGTCAATGTAGTGAACCGCAGTTTTAATAATGCAAAAGAAGAAGAAGAAGAAGAGGAGGAGGAGGAAGAGGAGGAGGAGATCTGGCTACATGAACTGGTCTATGCTGCATTAGTGGGACTGTCCATTGCCTACACACTGAAGTGCTCTAACATTAGCCTCTGTCTGAGCAGCCTCACACTGGTTGAGTCATAGCAGAGGGAGGATAGGTAGCTATAATAAACACTCAAATAAGAAACACATTGTCATATTGACATTTGATTAATTTAAATGGTCCAAATGATCATATCTGGAAAAATTCTGGCCTGACCAAATTCATCCTGTTGCCACTTTAGACACGATGAATGAAAAAGTCTTTAAAAATGCATGATGTTATGGTATATTGTTTTTAAATGGCATAGTGGTGCAACAGATTGGAAACATAATAAAACATAATTTACAAGCATTTTACACTCATGTAATACTAAGCTCAGCCACTTAATTACACAGTGAGTAAGTATGCTTTGGAAATGGAGATATGAAATGAATGTTTCAGCTGTCTGCTCTGTCAACTTATCCAAAAACTATAATCCCACATGCACTTGGTTTAACTCCCCCCTGAATGTCCAGCCGTGCCAGCGGCTCTGTCTCCGCTGTTCCTTTCTGCCCTGACCTCCCTCTTAATGGATATAACCTTCGCATTTCTGCATTTATGCACACAATCTGTCCTGGTCCTGGGGCAATGTGTCACATCAATACATCTTACATCCTGCAGCCTCACTCCAGCCAGCCACAAATTGGTGAGATAATAAACACAACAGCACAGTGAAGTTCTCTTTGTCGGAATCAATTCAATCAAGCAGCAATGACTGGAAATTGTTTGCTGCAATGTATCACTGGCTGTTTACAGGTTTGTTTGTTTCTCAACTTTCATAGCTGCAGAGCAAGCATCAAAGTGAAGATTCAGTGTCTCTGGTCAGGAAGTTGGAGAACAGCCATATATTAGTAAAGAGGGACTGAGATAGAGAAAATGAAAGCTTGCTGAGAATTGATTTTTCCATACTGGAGAACAAACTGGAGCCACACACACTACAACTGGACTATAGCCTTCCACCTATTGATCCCCACTGCCAATAACACAGTCATTTGCCATCAGGGATTTGTAACAATCATTATATACTGACCCAGCTGGAGGACAGCAGTGTTGTCCTGCTTTAATCCATTCAAAATCCATACAACAAATGAGCTCTGAGCAAAAAGTAATTCCTCTCATTTATACAACTATTTTATTCATTCGTTTAACAAAAGGGGACATTTTATAGACAATCCTTAAGATCATAAGCAATAAGCAAATTTAAAATCTTAGTCGTCTTAACACTTGCTAATATTATCAAAATTAACAATGTGAGCCGTGGGAAAGCATAGCAATGACTAACAAGAATAGAAATGTGTCAAATCATAATCATCACATTCGCTACATCAACACCTGCCAGGCAAGCAGGGCATTATGCAATCCAGACGACTAAAAATAAGAATCATGGGTGCATTTTCAAGCAGTGCCTTAGTCACAAGCTGGCCTGGCCAGTCTGCACAATGAGCTGCTCACTGGTCTCTTTCAACCTGGAAGCATCTAGCTTAGCTTGCATCAGCTTATCTTGCTAAAATTAATCCTCCTGATTATCTTGGTTATTCTTCTTATCCTTTAGGAAGAAAAAGCTTAAGCTTATTTCAAAAACAATGGATTCAGGTTTGCTCAATGTGAATCCTGGCTATGGTCTGAATATTTAATAGCTGCATGATACAAAAATATACAGCAATTGCTTTTGTGATTCAACAGGCTCATATTTCCCCAGTTTAACTCAACAGGGCTTCACTTGTGGCAGGAATATATCTTTTTAGCTCCCTACAAAAACTTGGTGGGTGGTGATATGACTAGAATGTAGCATTAGAAGCAATATCCTGCAGAATAAACGCACATGACATCCTATATAATGTTATATTTTCAGTGTTGACCAAAAATATGGAGGAAAAACAGCTCATTGACACTCTCACAAGAATAGTGTTTGACTGAGTCATTTTAAATAATGGCTGGCTTTTGACTTCCTGGAGTTGGAAAACACACCCAAGAAGGAGAGTTTATCCCTGATCTGGACAAGCCAAGCATGTAGTATTTGTCTCTTACTCAATAACAACCGCTGAAGTGCCCTTGAGCTAAGCACTGACCCCACAGCTCCTCCAGTGTAATCACTCAGCAGTCGACAATGCAAGGCTGTGGTCGAACCAGGCAGCGCCAGGGTGTCAGTGTCTTCCCTGCTGCACTCACCAACAACTTCACAATCTCAACAGCAGTTTGCATTTTCATTAAAGCTGATCCATAGATATATGAGGGTACAACTGTGTTAAACTTTTCGTGTTTTTTTGGCCTTTCTGTCATTTCATTAGGTTACAAATCCACTTTTACAGAAGCTGGCAGAGAGCTACAGCTAATCCTTAAGTGTGAAGTGCAGTTGGTGGGAAGAAAGATAACAAATTAATTCTCCAGAAAGAACTTGGTGCCCTATATGGCAGAGGAGTGACTGGTAGACCAATTATGAAGCCATCTCACACACCACAGCCCTTTCTATCAAATCCATCATGTTTGTAGAGATGACTACATGGATTACAGCATGTTACAGTTGATACATGAGGCTATTTATCCATCAAAAGTGTCGTCAGAAGATGGTGCTGCTAACCTAATGTGTAATGTGATATTTAAAATCATTATCAATAGCTTGATTTGGACACATGGACAACCTAAAGATGGCTACCTATCTACATTATATTTGACTAGTAGGCAATTTTTTACCTTTCAAATATTCAAAATAAGACTTTTTATCAAGTTGCAGAGGGTGAAGATTACATCACTTTTTTCGTTTGACTGTGGAGAGACGGGCAAGTTTAAGGAGAAAGACCAGATCAAATGCAAATTGTTGCACAATACAACCAATTTAACCAGTATAGCCACCATCACAATAGGCATTACAACCATCAACTAAAGCCTTAATCTGATGTCACGGCCTGATAGAACCAGAGTAGCAGTGTTTTTCTGCCCCCGATGTCAAGTACAGTCGTCTGAGTGCTGCAGATCAGCTTCTCTGGAATTACTGAATTACTCAGTTTAAAAATCACTGAGTTTGGCCAATTACAGGCCATCATGCTCTATCATCCAGCTGGTGAATTTTGGATGGCATGACTGAGGAGTTTGTGTATGAGGCCAGACACTTGGCAGGTGTCTGTGGGGTTTTTTTTTTTTTTTTTGAAAGCAATGATCTATTTTATTCAAACACCAATTTCAGCTCATAAACACTGTGTAATTTTTGGATTAGCCTGCCAGTGGGGCAAGAACAGCAACACGTATCTCACATACTGCGTGTGTGCATGTGTGCGTGAGTGTTAGACTGCATCATTACTTCTGGATACAATTTGGGAACATGTAATTGCGTCGTTTTTTTATTGTTTGTTTGCTTTTCCAAAAACAGTAAAAGGGATGAGGTTTTCCTGCTGTTTTAATGCAGAGACCATTGTTATTAACCAGTGTAAAACTACTCACAGGCATGTGTGACAGAGAAACTGTTGGAGGACTCCAGGTTGTCAACATTGTAATTGAGGTGGAAGGGTTTCTCCGTCACATTCTGGTTGGTGTTATACAGCTGGACAGCAAACCTGAAGGCGCTGTGCTCCTGCACCGTAGAGCGCATGAACAGTCCACCTACAGGAAAGAAAATGTCATATATAACAGCTCTGGTTAGTTCAGGAAGAAATGAATTCCCGTTTTCAGGATGTGACTTATTTACAGAATGAGGGCAGTGCCGTGCCATTACGCATTATTGCACAGATGATCAGTTCATTGGAAGAAAGGAGGCCAAAAAAAAGAATGTGTTACCACTCACTAAATAATGCACTGCAGATACTGAAACTCGCCTTTTGACCATTTGGATCAACTCTGCTTTTTTACCAAACCGCCCACAAAGACGCGCAAGATCCCACAACCTTCTGGCTTTATGAGAAGTGAACTTGGTAATAAATTATGCAAATCACCAAACGAGTGCGACTTGCAGAGACGTGTCCTATTTAGACTATGTGAACAAAGAAATGTATGTGCAGTCAGAGCATCCCGTTGAACTTACCAATGTTGATTTGATTTGGAAACCCTGCCAACGAGTCCCCCCAAAAATACAATAAAACAAGCACTGTCGCTATTGTGCGATGCCACATTTTTCTCCGAGAAGTGAAATCAACTCCTGGTCTGGATGTGACAGAGGAGAAGCAGGGAGAACCATGTACACAGGCTTGTACGCAAAGAAATCCACAAGATGCGGCGGGTCTCTCTCACTCACTGTGTGCACCCACGTTGAATGTGTGCCAGCGCAACTGCAGCGCCAGCCCTGTGCTGCTGCTGGAAACCTAAAGGCAGTGTTTTATCTCAAAGATGGTGGTGGTGGAGGAGAGGAAAAGCGGATCTCCTTACTGTGGATAAGGACCAATGAAATGGGCCAGAGAGAGAGAGAGAGAGAGAGAGAGAGAGAGAGAGATGAGGGAGGGAAGGGGGGCGTT
>NW_023339763.1:16438181-16438383 GCF_004916995.1 Morone saxatilis | reverse complement strand
GAGAGAGAGAGAGAGAGAGAGAGTGTGTGTGTGTGTGAGAGAGAGAGAGAGAGAGAGTGTGTGCCTGTGTAGCTTCTGCTGGGTTTGGTGTGTGTGGTGCAAAGGCAAGGCAGCACACACCAGCATCCAGTCAGTATTGGACCAATAGTACTCTTGACTTGTGAGTGTGTATGTAGGCCATGTCTATCTATCTATCTATCTA
>NW_023339763.1:16437583-16438098 GCF_004916995.1 Morone saxatilis | reverse complement strand
TATCTATCTATCTATCTATGATCTTGTCTCCCTCCCTGTTGTGTAGCAGCACTCATACTCTTGCAGCAGCAGTCCTGCACACCAGCAACATAATCTTAGGCTGTCCCCTGCAGGTGTTTGAGTGCAGAGACTGTAGATGTGGGAGCGAATGCACTGATTTATCACTGTTTAATCACTGGGTGCCAAGTGGCCTAACTAATGCTAAATATTAGTATCCTAATTGACTTACTGGTGTCATTTGAATTTCACTTTTTGTTGGCAACATGAACAGCTGATGCAGGGAGTGCAGGGCAGCGACCTAATTTGTGGACCATCATACTGTAGTGGTGTGTTTGGGGTTTGAGTTCTCAGTGGTAAAAGTCTAAATGAATATATAACGTAAGTGTGGCATCAAGTACTTTTGATCTGCTGTACATTTCCTGGATAATCTATGTATTTGTCATTGACAACAGCTAACATTGGCATTTTCAGCATGTAGACAATGTGCAGTTGAATGTACATTACAAATACATGCA
>NW_023339763.1:16434067-16437443 GCF_004916995.1 Morone saxatilis | reverse complement strand
CCTCTTGGATGCCCATATGGTAGATAAAACATAATAAACTGCCCTCTGGGTGTCCTTGAAGTGGAGAAAATGTGACACACTGCCATAAAGATAGATTTTCTAGGAAATGACTTTGCTTCTATGTGCTTCTAAATGGTAAAATAGTTCAAAGTTATGTGTGGTAGTTATACTTTTAATCTGAGTCACATAATAAGTCATTTGAGTTTGTTTCACCATAAATGCATCACAACTTTCTGCATGCTAGTTTCTCAGCTCATGCACCTGGTGCCCTTTTTATTTTTTCCACTCCTGCCTGAAGTTAACATATTTATTAACTGCCATACAATTAGTTGCTTGTCTTAAAAACTAGCTGTATCTCATACAGACAGCAGAGTCTACAAGGAAGAGATCTCTGAGCTTGTAGAGACTTCAGTTGTTTGTAATTGGTTGGTAATGGTCCATACAATTATTAAATCATCAACACAACAGGAAGTTGTGCTCTGCCTGCCAATCAGACTGGCATGAGAAGAGGACAATATCAGCGCACCAGGAGCGCAGCATGCAGTCATCTGTATCACCTAACCAGCTGATTGTCAGGCTATAAAACTCAACGACATCAGCGAACCTGCAGCTAATCTCAAACATGCTCCGTGCTCCTACTGAAGCACTCCTGCTTCATTTTGGTGCTTTCAGCTAGAACACTGCAGCTCTATTCACTTCAGTCTTAAATCAGTAGTCTGTAATGTCTGCAGCCTGTGCTAAATGCGGAGTAGGTTTACAGGTGATTTTCAGTCTTTCATAGTGTTTTTTTTATTATACTGTAGTGTATGATTTAAAGCACATCCTGTACCCCACGCTGCAGTACAGGAATGTGATTTAAATCTATTGAAATACAGTTATTGAACTCATTTTTTTTAAGGACGACCATTCTTCCGCTTGAAGTTCATTCCCTTTAATCATTTATCTATTTCAAGACATTAAAGTTAAATTGCTTTATTCACTCCAGTATTGCTTACTCACTGTGGGCGAGCGAATCTTACATTCCATTAGATTAACTGAGCAATACAATATCAATTATGCTCACAGTGCGATTTGTTGGAACAGGGGTGTATGTGTGCATTATATATTTATATATATATATACAGTATATGCGTGCTGGAGTGGTAGAAATCATTACAGCTTCGTATTTAGACTGCTGCAAAACCAGCACAGCAGAACAGGCTACAGAGCCAGTGCTTATTGATCTGGATGTGATTTAATGCTTGGCATACAAGTCTAATCTCTCACGGGACACAGCGAGTAGAACAACTGTTCAAAAGTTCAATTTCATGAACAAAAATAATGTCTGGATGGTATGACCTTTTCACATACACCACTGTTAGTATGTCGTTTTTAGATATCAGTGCCACTTGAAAAATGATCCAATTAGTTTCAGCCCACTTAAACATAGATTGTTTAAATTAAATTCTTGCAAAACATGCATATACAAGAGCTGTCAGTATATCAACAACTGCTAGATGCAAAAGAATAGCCCAAAGTGCACCCTGCAATAAACCCTGTTTACAGTAGGGGTGTTCAGGGACTGGACGGAAATGATTAGTGAAGTGAGGGGGGCAAAAAAACAAAAAAGCCCTCCACAGGGTTATTAATGTTTTCTTTTAAACCCTCCTCTTGAGAAAAAAAACACACCCTTGCTACAACATTTCAAAATAATTTACAACTGTTAAATTGGTACAACTTGCTGAAGAACAACAGAACTGTTGTCCATTGCATACGGCAAAGTACACCTTCATGGATGACGGCATGAGTTAAAGTTGTCTTTTGGATGTAACTTTATGTAACTATTAAAAATATAATAAAGGAAGTGTGACAATTGGGACTAGAAAAAAAATAAAGGTAGAGTGTGGCTACAAGGCTAAACTACGATGGTGAACGTGGTAAACATTATGCCTGCTAAACATCAGCTTGTTAGCATTGTCATTGTGAGTATGTTAGCAGCTGACGTTAGCATTTAGCTCTCCCAAAAAAGTCAGACTTCCCCACACTCAGCCAAAGGACAAATTTCATTAATTAATTAAGTGGGCAATTTATGCTGCATCAAACACAAAATACACAATAAAACAACAGAGAAACAAACAATTGGCATGAGCATCAAGTCAATTGAGTCAAATGACAACAGCCTCCCCCTTTTCTGACCCCCTCTTTCCCCCTAATCATTTTCATACAGTCCCTAACACGTGTACAGTCTCTGAGCAGCTTCCATGTCAAGTGACATGAAAAGAGAAACTTTCTTATCACTTAATGTGTTAAGAATGAAGATGAAATGTTTGCCTCCATGGCTGCACACCGATTCTCTGGTTTCAATAGAAGACAGTGACATTCAGGATAACACAGTTTCCCTCAGTGAGAAGTGCCCCAGCAAATATCTGACAGCATTTCAATAAGTCTTTAGAAGATCATTCAGGTTAGCACTGCACTGCCTCTTCAGCACACCTTGGGCATGCTTCCCACTTCTCACCATAGCAAATGAGATCTGCTCAGGGAGTCTCTCGCTCTCTGTCTGATACACAGCCTCTTTAGCAAGATTCAATTGAGTGTAAATGTCAGCAGGTCTTTCCAGAACTTCCTATGGAGGTTAAGTAAAAATGGCATTTATTAAGTGCTGACCATATGGTGGGTGCAATTAATGGCATGGTGTTGATCTGGCATTTCTCCAAGAGGCTAACATGAGCAATGTGATGATGAACCACAAATCCCTGCTAGTTGCTGAGATACAGTGCACATAAAGATCAGCACTATTTTAAGTGATTGTACACTGGTTTTGAAATAGAATAATGTACAACAACAACAGATGACACAGAGCATATTCAATCACTTGTCAATACCAAAGTCTGTGCACCTAACCTTGTTTTATATATAGCAATTGCTTGCTCTAACCCCACAGAATTATGCACACACGTTGTAAGCCTGAGGGAGTAGAGTGGCCTAAATACAGACATATCCAGTGTTACGCATAGCACTGTTAACAGAGCGCGCACAGTTACAATCAGACACATCAGCCATCCACAGTAATTAAGTCATCAAAAAGGCAACTGATTTTTACTCAGTTGTAATCATTCTTTAAAAGTCCGTGTGAGCATTTGTCAAACAGATGCTACAATAAAAATCTATCAGGCTCTCGGACTGTTCAAGTGTCCCTGCATTTCATAAAAAGCTGATATTCTGTCAGAGCCATTCATTTTATCAAAGACAGATCTGACGTAGGCCCGGTTTACACATTATTTCGGAGGCATTTATTAGGTAGAAAGCTGAGAAAGGTGTTTATTTTTTACTCCTTTTGTTTAACAGTTTATTAATATAAATAATAAATGCTTTAGGAATTGGAATTTCACTTGTC
>NW_023339763.1:16412761-16434029 GCF_004916995.1 Morone saxatilis | reverse complement strand
CCTGTGAAATTGAATGTGGAACTTTGCAGCCACGTGCTCGGCTCTGCATTTCACATTTAAGATGACATTAGGTCCAAAGCCTGCTGGGAGAATTGAAAAGTGCACAGCAGAAGGGCTTTGATGCATGCGCTGCCTCATTTTCCTTGGGCAGATAACGTAAATGAGGGTTGGCACTGGATAATTAAAGATGAGGAATCCAGTTGTAAACAACGTCTTCAAAACCAAACAGTGAACTGTGTATCTAGTGCCATTATTTATTTAATTGGTCGTGGATCAAGAGGTAGCAAGTACAATCTAAAAAAAGTGTGATAACGTGTTGCTCTCCTGGACACTCAGCAGATCAGACAGCAGCACAACTTTTATTCAGCCAATATCATACACAGAGAGAAAACCTGAGGGGATAGTTAGTGAGCAGTGGATTAACTGGGATTAATAATACATGTGTCAAAACCAAAACCACGGACAGTACGTAACATGACCCGCCCGGCTAAGGGGCTCCCAAGAGAAGTTTTACGTGTAACTAAAATTCTTGAGATGAAATGGTGATATTGTACTTTGTGTTATGACACCCAAGTTCAGGGTTGCAATAAGTGGTCTGAAGCTCCCCAGAAAGGTCAGGAGATAAAAAAGAGCACACTGAGTGCTCTAAAGCTCCACGATAAAACCTTTCATGTTTCATTCTCCGAAGGCTTCCTGTAAAATGCCTGTATTTATGGCTCAACAGAGCTTCAGCTGCAGTGAGTGCTGTGAGGCTCCCAACATGCCACATCTCACAGCACGCGCTGTCGTTTTACTGCTCTTCACTTTCTGTTTCAACCTCACCATTCAAACCTTATTTAGTGATATGTTTTACTTTTGCAGGTTATCTTATCATTAGAGGCAGTTCTGGCGCTGTTATAAGGAGGTTTAAGTTTTAGCCCAAACCAAATTTGTCAGAAACAAACAGAAGAAATACCACCCAGGAGCTGCAAGCGGACAAACCAGACAGTGATCATTTCAAGTGCACAAAGCCAGTGATTTCATCAGTACGAGAGTTGACATCGGCTTTAAAATCACAGAGTATTCACTGTCTGCGTCTCTGTGTTTGACCTAGGTGTGAACCTTATGGAAGATAGAAGCACAATGTAATTAATTATTGTAACGTCTAATTACCACAGCTCTACTTTATCACTTCATGTTAAGCGGTTACAAGCAGGAAAAGGGGCAAATGTCAAAATATCTTTTTAAAAAACCTTTACAAAACTTTTTCCTTTGAGGCTATTTTCATGTCTATTTCCATATTCTATCTCACAATGACAATGGTAACATGCTGATGTTTAGCAGGTATAATGCCTAACCATGTTCACCATCTGGGTTTGGTGTCTTAGCATACTAATATTTGCTAATTAGCACTTATCACCAAGTACAGCTGAGGATGATGGGAATGCCATTTGTTTTGCAAGTATTGAGTCATAAACTAAACTGTTGGCAAATTTTAAATTTTTACATAATGGCACCAGATGCATCACAAAAGTTATTACAATTAATCCTGAGAGGGGCATGGATGTGTGTATCAAATTTCATGGCAGCTCCTCAAATAGTTTCATTTGACAAAGGCACAAATGTGAACATCACGGTGACGCTAGAGGGAAAAGTCAGGGGAAAATAAGCAGATTGACAGACCAGCATTGCCACCCATAAAGAAACACACTTAAAGGTTAATGGTAAATTATGTGTCTTAGTCAATTATTCAGTTCACAATAGTGTGATTTAATCATGCAGCAAACAGTTGATTTAGTGAATGGAACAAATTTTGGCCGAGTCTTGACAGTATTCCCACAGGCAGCATAATTCACTGAATACTGGACACACAATGTTGATGACAGTGTTTATGGGCTTAATGAAGAAACTAAAGTGTGTATATGCCACCTGGCAAATCTACTGCATAGATAATTATCAAGCTGTGTGCATTACTGCACAGTGATTTAGTCGTCAGTTGAATACAGTAAATGATGTGTATATGCCTTCATAAAGCATTCGTAGGAGTTACAGAAGTTTTACAACCTAAATTCTATTTGTAAATTTAAATTAGTACATACACTGTGCACAGGAGAATGGGAGAAAGGTTGGGGCTTTGCCATGCAAGGACTTATAGATAATTAATAGGATTTTAAAATCAATTTGAAATGTGCTGAGACTAGAGACAGTGTTAAAAGGCTTCAACAGGGCAAATATGAGTCAGTAAGAAGACTTTGCTTGGAGCCTGGCGGCAGATTTTCAAACAAACTGAAGATGATTTAAGGATGACTGTGTTACGCAACTAGAAAGTGCATCACAATAAACTAAACAGGATGTGACAAAGGCATGAGCAAGAATGAGAAAATCCTTAAATAACCCAGCTAAAGCTCTGATACGACCGTCACTGAAAACCAGGGACAACTGAAGAGATACCGTAGCTGATCACAGTCACTCCTCATCCGTCTTCACTAAGCCTGAGCAGATCTGCGATGAATAACGGGGCAAAATCCCACACTTGAAATGCACCGAGCTGATACAGACTCAAAGCTGCAGTCGCAGCTTGTGTTGCATATAAAAAGGCACTTAGGGCTGAACATGTATTTGGATGAGACACTGTATTTATGTATAACTTTTCAATAAAGTTGCCAAAAAATAGCAAATTATCACTCCACACTTTGCTGAGGACATGGATTCACTCCAGGTCCCTGTCAGATGCTGATGCGTGATGTCCCGAGTGTTGGACATGCTCTCCAACATGCTATCAATCTGCTGATTATATCTATAAATGTCAGAAAATTGCACATTATCATTTCCCACAGCCCACGGTGACCTTATCAGATTTAGTAATTTAATAACAGTTTTTCAGTTTACTATCATGTGTGACGAATAAAAGCGTTGCATCCTCACATTTGAGAAGCTGAAACCAGCTAATGTCGGTCTTTTCTGCTTATAAAAATCATTACTTAATTATCTAAATGTATTTTCTGTCAATCAACAAACGGAATAGTCGACTAATTGTTGCAGCTCTAATTGTAGCAACACAAGCTTGTTAGCTACTCTCCCTAAGTGTTGGCACAGCAATCACATATTGATGCTTGGAGAGTTTCACTTCCTGGGTTTGTATCTGTTCTATGATACAATTTCATTAAACATCACTTATGAACAAAATACAAACAAAACAAAAAATGACAAATATTGATACACAAACTGTTACATCACCAAAATCATTCCCTAAAAGAACCTACCACATGTTTTCATATAACATACAGTTTAATATTTCCTGTTGTGACGTTCTGTCTGTGAGTGAGTCCTGAGTCTTTAATCTCATAGATGTTTGTAAAATGAGTTTCAGTGAGTTTATCTTCCACTTTATATGTCCTTATACCAGCATGAGCATTAGCATATCTGTTGAAAGAAGGGAAGCTCAAGGCAATGTTTTTATGTAGAGGAATGAATCACAGTGCCTTGTATCATTAGGCTCCTTTCTTTAAGTACAAAACTGAAAGGTATTTATTGTTTGCAGATGGCAGAATTGCTTCAGCACACCACTATTTATTTTCTTCTTTTCTTCTTGGCATGATGAACAACAGTGATAATACATAAATGAAAAGAGTCTATTCCAGTGGGGGGAAAAGTCCACTTGTCCATTACTAAACTGAGCGTGTAATTAAAGTGTCACATGACGATCCTCTCAAACAAAATGTCTGAGAGTAAAGAAAGAGCAGCAACAAAATCTAAATTATATTTTGTAGAACAGATTGCTCGCGAATGGAGAAAATGATGAAATAAAAGTCTGAAAATCTGGTAATTAGGAAGTCTTATTTGAACAGCGTGCTGGTAACCAGAGGGAGCTAAGGTGCAGCAGCACAGATGAATATTAATGGAGATTTGATTAAACATTCCCACGTCTTTAACTGAATGTCCCACAGGCAAAGCGCTTACAGAACAAAACAAATTAGCCAGGCAGTTTTAATTATCGATGTTCTGTTTTCTTTCATTCCTTGTGTCTTTGTCAGCCTGATGAGATCTCAACAACAGATGTTTCAAAGGGCAGAACCAACATTAGAATTTCTCCCCTTTGGCTGACTTTCCAGTGATATCCTCCATATTTGACAAAACAATAAACTTAAGCAGGATATTCCATGTGATAATGTGACGTTTCAGTGTTAGGTCAAATATTTGATTACAATTTTAGGAAAACAAATTATGAATATGACTCGAGAGTGCTGCAGTCCCCCCCCCTCTGCTATGCAAGTGAATCCAGTAGAGGTCTGATCCCAGTCCTATTGCTTTGCCAATTCATCCAACAGCAAAGACTTTTGAATGCATGTTTGCTGCCAAAAAGACACAAATACGAAGAAACAGGAGACCTCTAATGGTTTTTAAATGCATATTAGATGCCCAGGAAGAATTGCAGTATATATATAAGAACATTAAATAATATAAATAAAAACAGAGATGGTGAACCGTAGGCATCTGTGACACTGATGTTAAGATACTGTTGCCTGGAGAATTAAAGGCAAGGTATGATGCTGGTTGCAACTTAAACATACAAATAACATTTAGATTTAGATTTAGGGATTCACACCATTTATTTTATAAGATCATCTTTCAGGTGGGCTTCAAGATCAAGGTCTGGATTGAAACCTTGGCAGGTAATTGTTTAAAGGTCCAGTGTGTAACATTTAGGAGGATCCATTGGCAGAAATGTAGTATTATATTCATAGGTATGTTTTCATTAGTGTATAATCACCTGAAAATAAGAATAATTATATTTTTGTTACCTTAGAATGAGCCGTTTTTATCTTCTGTGGAGGCCACCATGTTTAACCAGTATGTTTCTACAGTATGACAAACCAAAAACTGGCTCTAGATAGGGACTTTCGCGTTCACGTTTTGCAGCCACTGTAGTTTCTCCCTTGCGCTAAGAAAGGTAGGATAGAGTGAGTGAGTTGCAATCTGCAACTGCACCAGTAAATGCCACTAAATCCTACACACTGGGCCTTTAAGAACACTTACAGTCCCTGTGCAGGTGTTGCTCTTGACATATGTTGATTAGCTTAGTTCGCACCCACAGTGACTTGCATATAACTACACTGCTCCTTCCAAATGAGTCACTAATCATTTTAATAAAGTGAGTCCACCCCAGCAAAAGTGTCATTAATCATGACTTCAGTAAAGTGAGTCCACTACCTTTGCCTGATTACATTTTAGATTTTAGTTTTTAGAACAGGTAAAACATGCAGGCCAAGCAGGGTAGAGTATTAACTTTTTAAAATGTGAATATCTGCCAGCCAATGTTCAGATTCACCTGCCACTGAATAGTAAATCATTGTTTTCTATCTGAAATCTACCAGCCACTTTCATATTTTACCAGCATTTGGCTGGAGGCTTCCCACCCTGAGGCCAAGAGCCTTTTTGTTTATCACAGTGTGGTAATAAAAAGGTGAGAAGCCTCCTTTACAACATTTGTTCATTCATTCATGCGTCTAGTAAACACCATCAACATTTCAACTGCTGCATTCCAAATTACGCTGATCATCCCAAAGGGAAACTGCAATTACAGCTCCAAACGAGGTGACTGATTGGCACAGGTGGAGACTTCATCATGCATGGATGGCGACGTTTGCTGTTTCGAAAAGAAACCATATGTCAAATATCACGCTCCAACATTTTTGGTAAAAGAGGTCTGGCTTCTAGCTCTTTTTGATTTGATTTTTCATCTGAAACGTTAAACAATGTGGATGAAAACTCAGAAGGTGCTTTATTGTAATGTATAATGGCTGTACAGAACAGAAAGGTAGACTATATCTGTTAAGCTTTTCTAGTTTCCTTCTCCGATAAATGTCAGAACGTGATGCTCTTAGTTATATAAGAAAATTCGGACTTATTTACGCCTACCAGAGGAAATAGCATAAAGCGTTGCTGTAGTTTGAAGATTTGACAGTTCACTCCACTGCAACCCCCCAAACAATGCCCCACATTGCCTGCATCTATAAATAGGGTTACTTGGCTGCCTTTCCTCTTACTGCTCCTCCGTGGCTGATGCTCTACCCTGTAGCGTGGCCTGCCACAGCAGTGCACAGCCATCCACCAGGCTCTGATGCATGCAGCACTGGTGGTCGACACCCCTGACTTACTGGATCACATCAACCTCACGCACCGCTTCAAGTTTGCTCTGACCTCCGGTCTGCAAGAACTTTGCAAAGATGTAGGCTAGGCCTCATGAGCCAGGGCACAGTGTGACAAACGTTTGTTTAAAACAGTTCAGAACACAAAATGTTATCTTCTATCATCTGATGTTTCTAGCTTGTAATCCTCTAATCTCATCATCATCTAAAAACAACTGCACAGGAGTTAGTGTTCTGTGGTGCTAACATTTATTAACTTAAATTATTATTATTATTATTATTATTATTATTATTATTATTATTATTATTATTATTATTATATGTTAGGGGTGAGATTATGTTCTAAATAGCATACTGAGGAACAGCTATAATGTCCTTTAGAGAATAAACAGTGGTAAAAATTTACCAGTTTCAGGGATTTTTGTGGCATATTCCAGTCACTGGCTGGTGCAAACTTGAATGAGGACTGGCCCCAAGAGGACTCGACTTTGGGGACATTTGGCAAAGTGTGACAGAACGGTTCGCAGGCAGACAATTTCGCAACACTTCAGACATATGAAGTTTGACTTTGGCTATGGCCAGTTAGCAATGCAGGAAACAAGGTTTGTTGAGTGAGGAGCACAGGTAGATAACCTGACAGCAAAGGGTAATCTCGCAATAGGAAGCTGGTCATCCGGATGGTGAATTTTTGCAAAGAGCATCTGACCTTTTTGAGACATCTCTCAATGTAGTGGACAACACAGCACTCATTTTCAAATCTCAAGGCATTTGTAAGAACTGGTTTCTACTTGTTTTTGTGTAAATATCTGATACAAGGTTTAGCGATAATAAGGCCATTAATCATTTCTTGAAAATAAACCAATATTGTGGAGAAAATAGGCAAAATTTCTTCCACAACATCAAAACAGTAGGAAGAACTTGCAGGTTTGGGCATTTTGTTTATACCAGAAAACGAAGTTATGAGACTGATGGTTTGACGCAGACACTTGATGACAAGCAGGGCCGATGACAGCAGATGTTCTGATTTGTAGCGCTGCACTCTGACAGCACAGTATCAGCCTCAGAACCAGAGGGAGGAGGGTTCATACACAAGCACAGTACTTTATATATCGATAAAGAAACAGCAGTAAGCAAAGCCAGAGTCACAGAACTGGTTTAATGTCAGTAGTGATGTTACAGCAAAAATAAAGAATTGCATATATTAAATGTATTTTTCTAAGAAAATCAGTTATTGATCTGCTCATGATACTCTTGCCTGAAATGTCAAGCTTCTTCAAGTACACACATTTTCAGCTCCAGTGCTGCTTGGAGTCAGATATGTATAAACACACTGGGATAGCACTTGTTTGTTTGAACCACTAATTTTACATGTCATTAATTCTGAATTGTTAATAAAAATCTGTCTGGAGCTCATTGATCGGTTTTTATTACCTCATTTATTTCACATCTTGTCTGGATTGCAATGCTCTCCTAAATTATTCATCAGTTAACCACGGTCTGGCTGTTCTCTCCACACTGCTGAGGCAAAGGCTCTGTATAAATGCTTATATTCGGGCCGTATATTGTAACATTTATTTTTTTGCACATTGATGGTACAGAGCAAGATGTTTCAGAGTTTTTCCACCAGAATCCTGTTCTCTTGTTTGTTTGCCATTTGTGGAAAAACATACTAAAGGATTAAGTGGTTCAGGAAGGTTTTCTGTTCAGGTTGATTCAAGAATTAAGTGAAATATTGAGAGATAAGACATTCTTTCTGCACTTAACCAGCCTCACTCACAAGATAATTTAAAGTTTCAGGTAAGAAACAACAACCTTTAGAAATGATACTGTTCTTGTACAGCCCAAAATGATGCTTGAAATCCCTGTATGTGCTGCTCTCACCTTTGACAACATCGCCCTCTGCTGGTTTTGAACTGCACATAAGGACTCATGATTTGCTTTTAATACTGATTCTTGTAGTAGGCCTACTCAAACATTTGCTACCATGACATAATTTCATGGACATGAATTATTAATGTTTACAGTAATATTCATATGATACTGTTCCTGCCACAAATGTATGATGTTAATGCATGGTGTGATATCTAAAGTGCATCACGCAAAAAGACTGATGATCAAAGATGGCACATTACCTTAAAATGATCAGGATGATGCATGTATGTTCAGACCATATATGATTCCTTCAGTTTGTCATCGATCACACAGATTTTTGTATCAGAGGCTTACTATACAAATTCAAATGTTACGGGCAAACTGTTAACATGCTGATTTGCAGACTCTGAAGCAGTAAGAGCACACTGCTGAAATCCAATATTATTATTTTTTAATTAATTTGATGCACTCATCCTCTGCTTGCCATGATGAATCACCTTTTCCAGCTATGAGTGTGTACCTGCAAATTATTTTTGATGCTTTTAGAAAAAAAAGAGTAGGGAAGTCTAGACTTTATTAGTATTTTCACTCTGCTCTCCCTCAGTTCTCCATGAGATGGTTTTACCTAGAGGCTTGAAACTTCCAACTATTGCAAAATTTATTAGCACTTATGACAACATGACAAATAGCACAATTATCTGGTTTATCATGAGGTTTATCATCATCCATCTCATGATTACGTCATTCTAAAACTGACCTCTATAAAAGGAACTTCAAATTGAAAATATTGATTTTTTTCCAATATGAAATTATATAAGTTCTCCCAACTGTCCCTATGTAATATTAAGAGAAACCAGTCACATTAAAACCTTCTTTACCATAACAAAGTCAACCTTCTCAGCTAACTATAAACCTCAGAAACTCCTGTATTTGTTATTTAAATTTCAATAATCTACCGTTATTTAAAAAGTTGCTTAGTGTTCACTGAGCAGTGAATTGAGATTCATATCAAATCATAAATTGCTTTATCGATATTTCCCAAAATGCTGCTGAACACCACAGAATTGCAATATAAAAATACTTTATTGAAAATAAAGAAAGACGTTTCCTCATAAAAAAGAAATACTTGGACCATCACATAAACTTGTAGGATCAAAGTCAACAGAACAGACTTTCATTCACGAGCGCTATGCCAGCTGTATTTTTATCTGACAGATTGCATTTATTAAAGTCATCACCATATGTTCAGTTATTTTTTATAAACACAAACTCTTTTATCTGTAATATATCTTCTATCTCTGAATATAAAGATTGGCAAAGTGTGATTTTAAACTTTAAAGCATTTCGATAATTCAGTGGGCACAATTCAATCTATTCTGGGGCCAAGTTTAAAGCCAAATATAATTTAAAATAAGCAAAAGAAATGAAAGTGTGGAACATAGTGTTACTGGGGAGGTTATTTAGCTTAGCTTGCTTGTTGAGTAGATTTTCCAAATATTTGTACAGCACAAAATGTTGATTGAAATGTTGATCATCCTGCAGACAGACGCACAAGATGTATTGAAATAATTTAAATGTAAGTATACTGTGTCTCCACTTAATAGCTATTCTTCTCCTTATACAGCCAGTAGCAATAGGCATGGTTTTCTGATATTTGGCTCAAACTAATTCTTTCCACTGGCTGTATTTTTTTTTTGGCTCCTTAAAGCTTGAACACTGCCCACCTTTTGTACAAATTAAAGGTGTGTTCTCCGTCTCCAGTGAATCATCATCAGGTATCAGCTGTGCAAGCTGCCTGTGGATGGTCCCACGCTGTCACTCTGTCCCTCCTCCTCCGCAGAGTCCTCAGAGCTGTTTACCACTGCAGCACTGAGAGTGTGGAGCTCCTCCAAAACAGACAGGAGTCTCTCTGACAGGATACAGACAGGCCATTGGTCAGATCAGTCATGTCTGTGTAAATGTTAGGACTTAACAAAAAGTGTCTGATGCGTGAGGAGTTAGGACACTACTCACCACCTGCAGGTAGTTGGACGTTTGCTACTGCACTGCGACTCCTCTCTGAAGATTTTTCCCAGTGTTCCCTGGGAGCAGCAGAGTTTTGTAGAGCGGTTGTGTGAGCTGTTGTATACTCACTCATCAGCCCCCTCTCAGCAACAGCCTGCAACAGATCCAGGTCATAGGAGGCCATCGACAGAAATGAAGACATCGTCTTTGGCTTTCACAAGTCTTACCAGCAGTAGGTTTTTGTCTTTCTCCGTCTCCTTCAGTTGTTTATTCTGGACTTCCTTCTTTGTGTGTTTGCTCCCCAAATGTTGAGTTTCTCTCATCTCACCCTGTTTCCTTGCTGCTTCTCTCTCAAACTGCCGCAAAGTCATAACTGCAAGAGACAATAAAGACAGATCAAAACCACTGGGAAATGTTGCTATATACTGTGTGAACAATTCCAATCATATTATATCACAGGCTGCACTACAGATATGACTTCAGCCCCCTATGTTAAGCTGCTGTGAACTGTAGCATGGTGCTAATCCTGCTACCTGCTTTGGTGTGCTCTCTCTTGGCAGTATTGACTTGAACCTCCATCTCTCTCAGCTTCTCAGCACAGCGGTCCTTGATCTCAGACACTCTCTCCTGCAGGGCTGAAGGGGAACAACAAGTTCATCACTCCTCAATACAGTCTCTCACACCATCAGAAACAGTCTAATGCTGTATTTGTACCTCAGGGGATGAACTGGATTTTATTGCATCAGTTAGAGAATTTTCATAGACACCAAGACCATAAACAAGTAGCTGATTGAATCAATTGGAGATTTATTAATTACGATGCAATCACGGTAGCGACACAGTAAGGTGGCAGTAGCCTGAAGGTCAGAAAAAAGCACTTCTACTTAGTTTTTAAATGATAGCCAGTGGCAAACATTTGTTGAGCTTTTGTTTCAGTAAAGGCAGAGGAATTTGCACTGAAGCAATGTAAGAGCTGGTATTTAAAAAGAAAATTAAATCCAACAGTGCGGATTTGTTGTCTCATTAAAGTGATCAATTTTATATTACCAATGGATCACATGAACACATGTATATGAAAGGAGTTGTTCACAGTGATAAAACTACAGAGAAAGTTATCATCTGACTCTGCGTTGCTTTCGGCTGCAGCAGGCGGCTGTTTTCAGTGCCCAGCACCAAATGCCAAATAGAAAGAGTTAATGACTAGCTGGTGAAGACAGTGGAGCATTTAGCAGCTAAGAGCCTGATATTTGCATCAGGATTGTGTGGAAAGCAAAGCAGAGCTAAAAGGAGAATACTGGACTACAAAACTGATGGATGTGTAAATAGGCAACTGTTTGCTAACAAGTTTGCCATATCAACTTCAAAAAGGCAATATGTCAATGTTGTGTTTCCAACAATAAACAATCTATAAACAAGTGCCCCTGTGACTCTATGCTTTAATGCAGGTTTAAAGCTAAGATGTTTCCTAAGTGGCTAAAAACGTATTAGTGAAAGTCAGTAACTCTCCCAGAACAACTACAGTCAAGGTGCTCTTGAGCGTGTCACTTAATCCCCAACTGCTCCGATGAAGCTACCGAGCAGAAAGGAGTGGCCAGGTGTGAATATGTGGGGACTGTGATGAAGGGCATTTCTGAAAAAGAGCAGGAGTATTCAGTCTGCATTCCCTGGATAAGTCAAGGTTGAAAAACAGTCATGCTGCAGCCGCTGCCTCACCACGCTCGCTCTCCTCCTGCTGGCTGAGCAGTTCAGAGCGGAGTTTCTCCAGGTTGACTTTGCTCTCCTCCAGCTGGGCCTGGATCTGCTGCAGGCCCTTGTCGGCCTCCTCTCTGCCAGACACAGCCTGCCGGACCTCCATCCAGGACTGCTCCTGTTCCTGCTGCTGCTGCCTCAATTTTCCCTCATCTGAAGAGGATGTACAAAAAGGTAAACTGAGACACATACAATGGCAAAACATGAATACCCGACAGATTAACAGATAATGTATTATAACGAGGTCAGTTGTAAGAATGCTCACACTGTTCTTTCAGATCAGCCAGTGCTTTCTCGATGAGCTCTGGGGTTCTTTTCAGCTCCTGTGTGAGCTTGTCTCTCTCTTCACACACCAAACTGAGCTCTGTCTGGAGCTTTGTGATGCTGCAGGGCAACACAGACAAGATGGCAGAGCAAATAAAGGAGCAGAGTCAAGCAGAGAGGTAGTGAAGAAACTACACAGTGCATAACAAAGCAAGCCAAACTCTAAACAGGCAGAAAACAAATGTTTTAACATGTAGACTAAAAATACTGAGTCTGTATACACTTGTTATATTGTGATAGACTGACACAGTATATCAGAAACATGTCCTTATTAATATTGCAATATTAATTCAAACCTTATTATCTATCCCTATTTCAAAACCGAAGCTGCATTTATACATATTCTGTAAAACAATATATCATTTCTAACAACATTAAGCTTTTAATAGTCGTTTAAATTAGGCTACTAATTCTGTGAATTAGTACTGAAAGAGTTGATGGATTTAATGAATACTTAAAATTTTACCAGTAATGATGCATTTAATCACTTAACCGGTAAAAACATCTGTTGTTTACGGCTCATGAAATGCAAAAGAGATGTTTGACTTTCTTCAATTCATATTAAAAATTCAATATTTTAGATTTGGAAGCTCTTGGTCAAAATAAGTAAGCACTTTTAAGGCCTCACTTTGGGATCCAGAATTATTGCAATGTGCATTTTGGCATTAGTTTTGTCATTACGGTGTAAATGATTGTGATCAATTAATTAAAAAAAATAATTGGCAGTTAGCCACAGGCACAGTGTGGCCCCTGATTATAAAACTTCTTCCAAAGGACAAATATTTGAATTTGAATATATGTGTGAGTTAACAGAAGCATTTTTGCAGATACAGCATGTTGGTGCTGTATCTTCAGCCATTTATAAATTCTTTACGTTTAGTCTCATGCGTGTCCTTAGAGAGCTACTTTTCACACAATGGTTGATACAACTGTCAGTAAAACGAGACACAGGCTCACTTGTACCCAGGTTGGTTAAACTAAATTAGATTGTTTGTGTGTTTGGTTGGGTGTAAAGAATGTGAAACATACTTGTCAGCAGCCTGTTCTGCCTGTTTACTGGCCTGATGAACTTTCTGCAGAGCCACCCTCCTCATAATCAAACCTGAAAAAAAACAAAAAAAACATTGTGATGTCTTTTCTTTACCAGACACATGCAATTCAAACTGAAGCACTGCAAACAGCATATTGAGCTCCATTATAATCGCACCTTGGATTGTCTCCACTCGTCGTTTAGCAAAGGTTAGCCTCTGGGTTAAAGTGTTGAGCCTTGTTTGAGCTGCATCCACTTCTGCCACCTTGCTCTCAAATGCCAGACTGAACCTGTGAAACACAAAATGTGTGAAAAAGCAGCACTAACTGTGAAGAGTATAATTTTAACATTGAACAATTGTTTTGCTTTTTCATTCAGTTTTAAAATTTGTGTTACCTACTCTTCTCATTTTTGAACTCAGATACATTTATTTTACCTGTGCACTGCTTCTGTAAGGGTTTTACATCCAGCCTCTGCTTTTTGATTCTGCGACTTCAGCTGCGAGCTTTCCTTGTGAGCCTGGACCAAATCTTGTTTCAATGTCTGCGAAGACAAGCACACATCCATATAATAGAGTATCTTACACAAATCTACTGTGACGCTCAGTTTTATGAATGTCTTCGTGCCCAGCTGCTGTTCTTAAGACCTCAGCCACTACCAAAACCTAGCCAAGTTTTCATATAGTCAGCAATTTGTGCTGTGGTACAAATGTACGAGCGTTTATCACTATCCTAAGCAGCCCCAAATTTATTGTGCATCATCAAGTTTTCAGACAGCCACGTAAATCACATCACTTGCTCTGGTACTAACCTCCTTTTCCACTCTCTCCAGGTCCAGCTCAGCTACCCTGTCATCTAGACTGTGTTGGAGCACACTGGCCTGGTGCTGCTCCTGCTGGAGCTGCTGCTCCATGGATCTGACCTGAAATACAGACCAATACAGTACCACACATTAAAGAGACCTAAAACACATTGGGTCTGATTGTATTGTGGTATAAACTAACAGATGATGGTTTTCATACTTGTGAAATAAGTTTTTCCTTCTCTCCTCTTAGTTCAATGTCTTTTGAGCGAAGCTGGACGCATAACTTGAACACTTTTTCTCTCCAGAGCTGAAGCACTTGAAGACCTTCAGATCCATTGTTCACAAGTGGGCCTGTCGAGGTCTATTGAAAAATACACATGTATATTATACACACACACCATTTGAGTGTGGGTAACTATTATTTATAAATGAGCCTTGATGATTTGAAAAGCATACTGAAGCTTTTCAAAATAATTGCTTTTTCCTTTCTTCCCACATCTATATTAATACACCACCAGAGAAGTTTTCAAACAGTCTCTGCTCTCTGCGTATTCTCTGACATAAACTCAAGTACAATACAAGTTGTGAACTGTGACCATTATTTATCTCAAGCAACCTTTAAGTTTATGCAAGTTGACATTCATTCAAAACAAACCAAAATGCCCTTCAAAGTGAGAAAAACACATTTAAAAGTAGTTGTCACCTGCAGAGCCATACTGTATGTACACATTTGGATGGAGCACCTCAGATGTAGTGTTCAGCCAACTGAAGTACTCCTGCAGGGCTTTGCCATCCTGTCTGGTGCTTTTCTATCATCAATCTTAAATCCAGTGTTCTGAATAAGCATATTTAAGATCCATGAACTGCATTTAAACTTTTTTTCAGACTTTTGACATATGACTAGACTTGAAAACATTACAATGTCAACCCTACAACATACAATGATAGTTAGCTTTTGGTCTGTAAAGGTTAGCAGTGGCTCGGCCTGCAAGCAGCAGTGCTACTACTCATCATGTGTTATCAGTGTATCTTTGTATCGGGCACTGCTATGGGAAGAACAAACACTCACCTTCTTCACCATTTTCTCTTCTTGTAGGGTGAGTATCTCATTCACAGAGTTCAACCTCACTGTCAAGAGCTCGTTGGTCATCTGAAGAGCTGCTTTCTCTTTGTTCAGCCTCTACAAAATATTTGATAATATTCAAATAAAAAGGTATACGTACATGTTAATTCATAAATTAAACATTCATTTGCATCACAATTATTTCTTTAAACTGCTAAAAAGAACAAGATTTTAAGTTTTTTTCCGTGCAATTACTTTACAGTAGGCTGATTGCAATCAATACTGTTTATACTGTCTTTACCTCAACAGCGTCATTTAATCGTTCCTTCTCTCCTTTCTCTGGGGCGAGCTGGCCGATGTAATTTCTGAGGCTGTGCAGTGTTGCTGATTGTGTCTCAAAAGCTTGTCCCATTTGGCTGAAAAATAAACAACATCCCCCGCAAAAAAAAAAATCAGTGAATCTGACTACAAAGTGCTATAGATGTTTAGCTCTCTTCAGCTTTGGATTGAATGTGGCACCTTAAATGTTCTTTCAGGCCATCTCTCTGTGTAGATACCTCCATCAGAGTGCTTTTTAGCTGCAGCACTTCTGAGGTCATTGATTGAAGTCCGTCCTGTAGTTCACCGTTTGTTTTTCTTGCTTCACCCAATTCTGCACAGTGGGAAGCAGTCAACTGTTGCAGCTGAAAGTAAAGGGAGTGAAACAATGGACATTTTATTTCATGTACAAATAATCATAGAATTTTGTATTGATCCCAAAACATAGGTTCTCCTTTCACTTGCTTCCCTCCTGAGGAAGGTCAGAGTGAATGGTCACTGTGCTCAGTATTCTGCTTAGGAATACTTCAGCAGAGCAGGTGCCTGCTGACATGAGTTCTTGGATGCAGAACCTTTAGCTGCAGTCACTCGAATCAATATGTACAAGGTTTTTGATGGCTTAAATTTCCTTAGAGAGATTGCTACACACCTCCACCTCTTGCCTCTTGTGCATTTCCTCCAGTTGTTCTGACAGTCTAAGAATATGCTGTTTGGCCTCCTCCTCAGCCTGTAACCTGCTCATGTCAGCCTTCAGAGCGAGCTCCCGGGCCTCCTCTTTGCTCCTCTCTATATCTCTCCTCAGCTTTGTAATTTCCTCACCTGAATCTCCCTTTAGTTGTTCAAGCTGCAAGAAACAAAAACGTTCGACACAGAAGAGTCTTCATATATGAAACTGATCACAGTGAAACTTGCTAAATTAAAACTGTCAGGTGACTATAAGCTATTATTAAGACCACCAGACCGTACTAAAACACCAGACTATAAACTGCCAAAATAAGTTACAAGGTGGCAGTAATTCTCAGGTGATCTTCGTCAACACCAGTGTCGAAATGAAATGTTTTGTCAGTAAACAGCATTACCTGAGAGCTTATTTTCTCCTTCTGTGCACTGCTGTGAATAAGCTCCTCTTTGATTTGTCTGAGTTCAGTCTTAGTCTTATATAGCTCCTCACGCATTGCTTCCAACTCATGGCTCTGTCTGTGGTACAAAGATTAGGCCATGTTAAGCTGGTTCAAAATGATTCATCGCTTATCTCTGAAATGTTTGGTTATGTAGAGAATGTCAGACCCAACTGTAGAATGACTCAATTACATAACAACATAAGCGTATATCTCCTACCGGTTCAGGCTGCTGTCTCTGTCTCTCATCTCTTCCCTGTGTCTCTCTGCAGTCTCCTTCAGGGCCTCCACTTGCCCCTTCAACCTCTCAGCTTCTGCCTTGTGCTTCTCTGCCTCTAGACGCCACTCTGACTCCCATCTGGACCACTGTTCACTTCTCTCCGCAAATCTGTGTTTGAGGAAAAGAGCTATTCATGTATGCAATATGTCACCCAAATGTCAGACAATAGCTGCATTTCTGACTACATAAAACACATTGTGGGATACCTTGCCCTGAGGTCTGATGGATGATCAACAGGGATCCTTCCTCTTGTGCTATCTCCTTGTAACATCATGATCCTCTGATTTTCCTTCCTCAGCTCCAAGATTTCCTGTTGAGCGTGACTGATGGCGAGCCATGGATTGGTAGGACTGGGGTCCTCTGATGGTACTGATGTTAGGCCTGGGTTCATCCAGGAGATGGGTGGCGCTGTCCCTGGGACCTGAACGCCTCTGTGTGCTCCAGCGGACTGGACACTCGATGCAAAATGCGATGGGGGTACCAGATCTTTCTGGATATTCCCTAAATAACATAAAATAATGTTTTAGTGTGCGCATGCGTTAGTTAGTTAGTTAGTCTTGTCATGTGCAGCCCTGTGTCAATTAATGTTTGTAATGTTGCCAAAAGAGAGCCTCTTCACACTGAAGTTACCAACATGAATACCTGTTATTCTTTTGAATGTATTAGTTAACGCTAGAGCTGACAAATGCAGAATAGCTCAGTTGTGTTACATTGTAGGCTAACCTTAGCTGGCTAACTTGAAGTTACGAGCTAGTGTCAACAAAACGAAACATGCAGCTAGAACCTGCAACTTACTGGAGACCGCTGGCGAAGTAAAGTCAGTTGGTACTATGAGCCTTTCTCTTCCCAGGTTGTGTCTCTCCATGTTCAAACCCTGACGTTATCACTGGGACTCGTGAACTAAACAGGAAAACAGACCGACATTGTTTAGTTGCGCTTTTAACGTTTATTCTCCCGCGAGCTACGTCATTCGTCGTTGCCTTAGTTACCGGTTACAACGGTCCTCCGCTTGGGCTATTTTTGCTAACCAACTTTTAATGCTCAAACTACACGTCGGTTGCATTATAAACGCCGACCACATAGACGTATGTTTATGAACTTACTATGAATTAAATGATTTATTCAACATAACTGCCACACATTACAATCGCGCAGTGCATCACGGGAAAGTGGAAGGAACCTGAAATTACCACGGGACTCCTTTCCCCTGATTCAGGTCTTGCAGGGCGTTGTTCCTCTCAGGCTGCCTTCTCATCGCAGAAAACCCTGCATTGGCACTAATCATATATATTAATCATATTTATTGGTTGGTGCAGAGTTTACCAGGGCCAGGTTAAGTCCAGTACACAACCTGAGTATTACATATTCAGGACAACATAGATCCAGGGACACAGAAGTATGTGGGTTATTCTGCATTAGGAGGTCTGTGGAGGTCCCAGCAGGTAATCCCTATTAAATGGGATATACTTCAGGACAGATACAATTACAAAACATTTTTTCTTGTTAGATACTGACAATGAACAATAGACATTGCTGAGAGCAAAATATACCATGGGAAAATAATTTAATTTATATCCGCCTACCTCTGATAAATAACAGCATTCACATGGGGTATATTTATATGTGAAATTAATCATAGATAAGGTAATTCCATGTGGGATACTGACAGATATTACTGTGATGATTAGTGGAAAGGGGGCTCAGTGTAAATTCACCTAATGAACTGATAACCTGAAACTAAGCCACTTCTTCTTTGCCTGGGACTCCCTCACCTCAAGAACACCCAGGGGTATCTGACAACCAGACCATTTCTGCATGATATCCCCAGTCCTGCAGAAAAGGGAGCACAGAGCATGCTTTCAGAGCAGCAAAGAAGTGCGGGTTTGAATGGTAATAGGTGAACATTTTCTTATGTAACTGATTTTTTGGGTTTAGGTGCATCTATAAATATGTTACCTCTAACTGTAAAATTATAAGTATATGAATAATTTACATTACTCATTTGCATATCTCGACATATTTCTGCTTGCTTACTTTCCTCTTGCACATTTTGCACACATTGCATTTGTGCTGTAAATCTATAAACTGCAATCATGCGCTCACCTTCAAATGAAGGACTCTCTATTGCTTGTTACATGATTGTCAGTGTATTCATTATTCAGTAAGCTATAATCACTATAACCACCATAATTTCATATATCCTGTTGTATTATTTTCCTCTGGTGTATTCAGCAGATGTTTCTGTTTTCTCTTACCTACAGTATGTCTTCTTTTCTACAGCTGCCATGACCCACTTTCCCCCCGGGGTTCATTAAAGTTTCATCTAATCTAATCCAATCTTTATGGTGTATTCAAGGAACAAAGAGACATTCTAGTTTTATTCATCTACATAAAAGATCGCATATGATACAAACAATGCTACAACCAGACAATGAAATAATATAAAAGACATAAATGATAGAGGAGATGGCTACATAACTATCTCAACAAAAGACAAAAAATGTATAAAAAGCACAGGTACATTGCCAAGATAGACAACGGACACCAGTACAGCATGAAAAACTGTGAACCTTGTAAAATATCTTGAATGTAGTGAAGTGGTTGTTTGAGAACAGTGCTGTGCATTATTTGGGCATGTTGGCATTGTATCCTCTCAACACTCGACAGACACTGCAGTAGGTCCCGAAGAACAAAGCAGAGGGAGAGAGCGATCGGAAGGGGCCACTGGGAATCCAGAAAACTGAGACAATGCTGACCCTTATTAGAAGGAGGGCAAAATTAAGATGCAGCTCCAATTCTCTGAAGGGTACAAGGTGGACCTTTGCTGCCTATAGTGTTTGAAACGTGACATCCAAAAAGAGCAGTTTGAAAAAGGCACACAGCAGATTGAGACAGGTTTGTGGATTGCCTGCAGAAAATGTGTAATGTGGCAAATTGATCTGGCTCCAGGTTGCAACAACAGCAGCAAGATATAGCACAAACACCCCTCTCCTCAGCCACGTCCTCCAGCTCCTCCTGGGGGATCGTGAGGAGTTCGCAGGTCACATAGGCTATGTTATTCCTTTATTGTGTTCTAGGTCTGTCCCAGGGTCTCCTCCTAGTTAGATGTGCCTTGGAGGCATCCTTGTCAGATGCCCAACCCACTATGACTGTTTCATTTCAGTTTGTGTTAGAAGTATTATTACTCCCAGCACTTCTCAAATGTCTCCTTATCCAGAGAATTCTTGTTGTTTCAGTCGCAGTTGGACTCATGGCATCCTCAAAGTTCTCCTTCCTCCACACTGTCAGGTCAGCACTTCTCTACCACTGCTTCCTGACCCATTTGGTAGTCTTATAGAACATCTTTGAGGGCAACTGAATGTCTTCCTCTATGGCCTCACCAAACTCCTCCCATCGGAGTTTGCCCACCCCCTCCTCGAGCAAGGCTCATAGGCCAACAACCATGAAGTCCAGTCAGACTTAGCTCAATACAACATTTGGTAGTGGACATGTGGTCCCACCACCCACAAGGATTGGCCTAAAGGTTTAGTGCAATATTAGTCAGGCTGGTAGGCGAAGGTGAGAGCCCTGGTGGACTGACTACACACACTGGCTATATGGACTGGGGAGAATACATTTGCAGAATCTTTTGTCTGACAAGCTAATTTGAATCTCTTCTTCTTCTGACGCCCTTGGCACCATGACTCTATTTGAGAACAACAGCTAGCTGTGCTCAACCCATGTCAGTTCAACCCTCGATGTGAATCTTTTCATTATGAAATAGAATGAAAATATTTATTCTCATAAGGACAATGGATATCCTGGTACACCCATGGCCACGGAAGCTGCTTTATCTTTGTCTCCAATCAAGCTGATTCAGCCCACTCTAGGGTTCATGTGGAGAAACTGTCCATGGCTGCAAATATCTGGACTGGAAACTATGTGTCTTTAATTAAAATGTCTTCCTTTCAGAAATGTGTTTGTTGAACTCTTCTCGCTACAAGGATAACACTGATAAACACACAAAAAAATGTCCTCATAAAAAAATTGAAACACGGGTGACTTGGAAGGCATCATCCTATAAATGAACCTGCCTCCTGGCAGGTAATAATCTTCATGCATTTACACATATATGTTTATGTATCAAACAGAGCTTTCTCCCCACATAAGCATCAACTGGCAATAAATGCGGGCCATTTTTCTATAAAAAGCTTTCCTTGCTTTGGTAGCCCAGCTTGAAACAGACATCACTGAGCAGCATCTCTCCCAAGGACTGTAAAGACGATCTCTCAGCTCCATACATGCAAAAATCACAGCATCACAGCTGTGGCCCTAGGGCATTATAAAAAAAAGGATATGTGGGGAAAATGCTTGCTCTGTCAGCAAGTGTCTGGACTGCATATGTTAGTGGATTTCTATTTGAGGTATATTCCAGTGTGACATTCATATTTTCATTTTAAAATCAATCAGAGGAATAAGCGTAAATCCCTAATCAAAAAAATACTTGTAAGCAGCCAGCAAGCTACAGGAAGAAGCACAAGAAGCAACAATACAGTCATCCTAGTGATTTTTCGTTTCTAGGCTACTGAGAGAGAAGAA
>NW_023339763.1:16396427-16412738 GCF_004916995.1 Morone saxatilis | reverse complement strand
CTTTCTAGGCCTGGACTAATTTCCTGCCACCTGTTGTCACTGTGTTGTAGCTAAATAAAATCCATGCATTGTCCTTACAGTCTGTAAGATAAATAAGGAGGTTTCAGAGCTGTTGAGGTTTCAGAGCTGTTGCTCCAAGGCTTTCTTTTATTTATTTTCTAAGATACAATTTCCCATAGTGATGAGGGAACAGAGGCTTGATTAGTAAACTCATATTGTCTAATACTTCTAAATTATAGAATCTAATTTAAAGTATGTTATAATAGGAAAACTGGATTTGAGAAAGGTTTGCAGTTTTTTTTACCCTACTTCATTCAGCCATGCATGTCACACTTAGCTAAAAAAAAAAAAAAAAAGGCTTATGCCAATTAAACGTAATGTATTCGAAATGCACGCATCCTTCTCAGCATGCAGGCCCGCACACCTTCACTGCTGTGCAGCCTCACTTGTTTATCCGGTCAAAGGTAGCACAAAAAGCGTGCGAGTACGCAAGCGTTTTCCGGGGTTAAGGTGCGTTGCTTAATGGTTTCTAAATTGGGATTTTGTCGGTTGTTGGAGGGTGAATTTAATGCACTGGCGTATCCCGGTGGTTGCCTAGTAACGCGCTGGCAGTGGGCGCCGTAGAGAGATCTCTATGGTGGGCGCTCCATTAAAACCGTTGGCGCTCCTGACCTTGGCGTCGTGAATGCGCAAAGCACACAGACTGTGCAAAGCAGGAGATAAGAGTAAAGATCTTTGTGTTTGATACTGAAACCCGGCGAGCAGTTCACACACACACACAGCACCATTGTCTTGTGGCGAAACTGACGGGCATGGTATGGAGGAAATCTCGACATGGAGCGCGCATCAGCTTCTGTAAAAGCAGGTGAGTTAACCTAATGATTGTGTTTTTTTGTGTTGTTTTTTTCTTCTCACACTGTGGGATGAATCTTTGTTCAGATTCATCACTGACATCTGGGAGCATTGCTTCATTTAAAGCGATTGCTCAAGAATAGACCATGGAGCATTTGTTGGCTCGCTATTTTTTCTCTCTCACCATTTTATTCATTATAACAGCGTCCTAGACCTAGATTAAACAAGCTCCTCAGTCACAACGTGAGGCAGCGCACACACACTACAGCAGCTTGTCGATGCTATCTGGGCTGTGGCTTGCTTTTCTCCGTGGGTCTGGATCCTTGCATTCATTTATAAAGCGCCGATCATTATGTTAAGTGCTACCTGCATGTTCTCTATAAGGTATCTTCCCTGCATCCGTGCTTTGCTCATCTTTATTGCACTGCTAAATCAGGGGGGGGTTTAGGGGAAATCCACTGAAACGGTTTTGATCCAAACCAGTCGAATTACAAGGGCATTAGGAGTCCAATACTGTTGTCTGGCATACCTCCTTCTCAAATGCTTTCATGTTAAGGGCCCCCAGGCAACCGAACCTAATCAATAAGACGTTGTCCCAGAGATTTTTATTAGTGGTGAATTGGTGTTGAATTGTGTGCCTGTCGATGATGTAGGTGTAGAGACTGTAACGGGTAGGAGAGAAATGTGATTATAGCATTCAATCTAATAGGTCTGTAATTGAGATCTAGTCAGTCAAATGGGAATTAAAGTGTTCGGGTCCCAGGAAACCCCGAGTCTTTTGACCCAAAACACCACTGCGATGTAACATCTGGCTGGTGCAAAACAGTCAATTAGAATAACATGTAAGGGTTGTAAAACATAGTGATTTTTGAACTACTGATTTATTGCAAGCATTTAATTGGGAAGAAATATTTCACCCTGGTTTTCTTTCCATCCCTGTTGCCAATCTAAATTGCCCCCCCAAAAAAACTTGCAGTCTATCAAACCTGACTGAGTGATGGCTCACTTTTATTACATGGCCCATTTGGTGTAAGCTATAAAGCTTTTAACCACATCTGTCCCATCGCAGAGCACAAGTTGGGGAATATAATACTCTGCAGTCCAGCTGAAGGCAGTATTCAGCTGCTCTGACAATCTGCAGTGCAATCAGTAATCTTAGCGTGGTTCCAGTGTTTTAAATCAGAAGTTTGATTTGATGTCAAACTGCAAAAAAATAAAAGAAAATGCAAATGTGTTATGACTAATATCTTGAAGATATGTGTATTTAAAAGGAAATGCCGCTCTTTTTAAGAATTCATATGATCCCTTTGATCTACAGCAGCCCCAGCATGTGTGTCTTTTTTTTTTTTTTACTGCTTCATAAGCTTGAGACAACTAACCAAGTCTGATACCCGCTGTACAGCCCTTAACTGCAAATCTGATCATTGGTAATGATTTGACAGCAGGTTTTGTGAGCAGAGAGGATTTTTTACCTGCAAATGATTTATTAGCAGTGTCAGTTTCAAACCAGAAGATGTGCCCCGATCTGTCTCTCTATCTTTTCCATTTTAATGTCTTGGGAGCCGTTCATCATTGTCACAGATAGGGGATAGAACAAGACAGTCTTTTTGTCCTTTTTTGGCTATGGGGAACATTCATAAGTGTTAATTAATACAGACGGACTCGGCCTAGGGCAGAGATGTACAATATTTCTCAGATGATCCAGTGTGATATTACTCTGATTCGTCCCATTCTTTAAAAACTAGAGGAAACAATGAATGTTCATATCAGGTAAAGTGCTCCTGCACACCTGTGAAAGAGAGAATGAGCTGCCTTTATTGGTGTTTACGTTCCTGCTAGTGTAAACAAAATGCTGCAGGGAAAAAGAAAAGCCAATGCACCACATCTATGCTTAATTAGTTTCTCATATTAGGAGGAAGAAATTGTCCTCCGTCTTAATAGATAGGTTCATCAGATTGAAAGAAAGCTGTTTAGCTGCAGTCTTTCGCAATGCTCGAGGCAGCACTCGTCAATAAATTTGATTAGGTTAACAAGCTTGTTTTTGCTTTGTTCATTGACGAGCCAGTGAGAGCTAAAGTGAAAAACTGATAAAATGTGTCTGCAAAGCGAATGTTTGTATGATTGCATCAAGAGGTCCAATATTACACATTATATGATGTATTACCAAAATGTTATAAGCTCTAAGATGGAGGGAATTTCCCCTTAGAAATAAGAAAAATCAAATCAAGTGTATCCTACACAATACAGGCGTCTAGCTCCAGAAGAAATGTAATAAATATAAGTTTAAAGAAAAAGGAATCTAACAAATACAAATATTAAACAATGAAACAAGCAGTACATAATAATATACACGGGGGGTTGGTGATGACATCAGTATGATAGGAAAATGTGTAATCAACAGGATTGTGAATAAGCATTTATGCAGTACTTCTTAATACTTGGAAAAATAGATGAAGTGTTTGAACAGATTTCTTATGATCATAAAAGCTGAATTAAAAACCCCATTTTTCAACAGACTAATCATCAGAGTTTGTTAAAAGAATTCAAAAAGTGTGGAGAAAAATGGATGGGCTGCATTCCAGACTTAAACAAATCAGATTTTCAACAAAAAGAAGTGTCAATGGATCCTTTTCCTCTAAAACTCAACACTGAACAGTTTTCAGAGCCGTCCTCAAGAATTTCAATTAACCTGCAATTACTCTGCTTTATGACGGGGGTGGTGCTAGTGTGGTCCCATCAGACATGTTTGTTCCGAGACATTTCCATTACGTAGCAGACAGTGTTGCTTAGATGTAAGACACAATAAAGATACAAACACTCCCTAGTGAAGCTGTGAGATATTTGTTGTTTTTGAAATATATTAAACACTGAAACCTCACAATCAAGTCAGATATTTCTTCCCCAGTGTGGTCCTTTTAGTCTCTGTTCGATGCATATTAAAGATGTGCCTTTCTTCCCTGTTCACTTTATTGCTTTTACATAAGAGAAGGGGTGCTTAACACCTTTTATCTTGAGATGCTTTCACAGCATCACTCCAACATCACAGCAGATGGATTTTTCAGATTCCTCCCATCGCCTCCTCCACTGATACACAGAGATCAGTATTCACTGATTTGTTCATGTCAAAGCATACATTTGCTCTTTTAAGACAGCAGTTTATCCCTAAAGGTTATTAGAAGTGTTACCATGGATTTGGCTTACTGATACTAAGCTTATGAAAAATTATGTATTTAGAGCTCCAAGATACAGGAAGAAGATTTTGACTTTTATCCAATGTTAGTCAATTACATACACATGTTGGACATCAAGTTTTGATGTTTTCTCGTCTCATTTTTCTAATAATCTTGTTTTCAGATTTGTGTGCACTGCAATGAAAAGAGGAAGTGGGGGCGGTCCATACCTGGCTGAGGTGTATTTGGATTTGATAACCGTCGGAGCCAAAGGCGCAGTGAGTGATGTCTGTTTGACAGGGTTGGTGCAGAGGGACTGAACGGACACTACATTGTGCATTTGTGCTTTGCAAGGGCACTGTCTGGCCCAGACCATGTGGCTGGCTACATTTAGAGACCATCTGTTGCCTGCACACCTGCTACATCAGCAAGGGACTGTAACCATCACCCACTGTGCTCTTCTTTGGTGGATACTATGTTCCTGCTGGTCACTCACAAAGGCAACGAGCCAGAAATTCTACCCGACAGTGACCACCCAGTTTGGGAAACTGCGAGGCCTCAGGGTTCCCGTGCCCAGCGAGGTGCTCAGGCCCGTTGATCAGTATCTGGGGGTCCCCTATGCTGCTCCACCTGTGGGCGAGAAGCGTTTCATGCCCCCCGAGCAGCCCTCCTCTTGGTCAGGTATCAAGAATGCTACCCACTTCATGCCTGTGTGCCCTCAGAACATCCACAACACCGTGCCAGAGATCATGATGCCCATATGGTTCACCTATAACCTGGACACAGTAGCCACATACATTCAGGATCAGAGCGAGGACTGTTTATATCTAAACATTTACGCTCCGACAGAAGATGGTAAGTTGGTGTGGTAAATAGACAGCAATGACTTTCCATGTCTGCTGATCGTTGTTATTGTCGTCCTGTTATTGTCATAAAGCATGTGTGTGACCACTGCTCATGTCATTGCTGCCACCAAGCCCTGGTTTACCATCCAAAGCACTGTCATCATTGTTTCACCTGTTGCAATCATATGCAATTTGAAATAACAATCATGTTCCCATTGATAAGCAGGTATTTATTGATATTCAGGTAGTTGTGGCTACTGGAGGTGCTGCTCCTATGCCACTGAATGCGTGTAGATACACATAGTGAGGCTGGGGTATGTGCTTGCTCTCCCACTAATAGACATCCAGTGAAATATTGCTGAAGTAAGGTGTTGTTCAAGTATTGGTCCACCTAAACTAAGCAATAATTTTCAGCTTTTAAAATGATGAGCTTAGCATATTTGGCTGTCACCGCGGAGCATCAAAGCTAATCATGAGGAATGACTTAGGAGATCTAGTAAAGCTAGCAGTGCCTGCTTTCCATGTTTGTTAAAAATTCAAAAGTTTCTTTATATTTTACGGAATCTTTGCTTTGCTCAGACAGTGTGTCTGCTGGGGGCCAATTAGTGAGGTACAGGAGTCAAGTCCTGTCTATTGCTTGCTGAACCCCTCCCTTTTTGTATCTAATAGAAGTGTGAAATGAACCAGCAAGGGAACATTTTGTGTGTCTGCTGTGAATATGCAGATTAGCAGAACAATGTAATACCATAGTCATGCTGTATCGTCTCTCTAAATCTAGTGTTGACACACAGATTTCCCTAATTCAGGTTACTTCAATACACCAATTAAACACGGTTTTTGAGGATATATTTCCTCCCTCACAAGCCTTCAGTATGATACCAAACATTCAGCATTCAAAGTTGAACCGTGTATCTTTTGTATGTAACACGGCACTCTTTGCGGACTTTTCTATGGTAGCGTAGCAACAACAGATAAACAGCCTGTTTGAGAGGTAGCGGCCCAAAATGGTGCAGCCCACGTTTTACAAAGCTCCTGGTCTGAGTGCTGCCTAAAGGCCTCCTCACCGGCACACAAACAGGTTAATTCAATTTCACATTTGCATCCACATTTCAAAAGGAAGTAACACAAATCATCACTTCTATACATTTATTTCTTCCGACCTTATCATTGTTTATTTAAAATGCACCTTAGGCATTCTGTGACTTTAGTATTTGTTTTGTTTCGTTGAAACCTTTGCTGTTTTCATTTTTGCTCATCTCCAGTATTCTTTTTGCCATGTCAAATTAAAGAGTGTGTTTCTGAAATTTCCGCAATTTTATATTTGTTTTTGTGGCCTGATGCCCCACTAAAGTTCAGTTTATTAATTATTCATCAATAAACCATATACCTTTTATCTTCAGTAACTATCCTACAGTGGGTTACACAAGGAACTGACATGACAGTGTAAACATATAACTATACAGAAAGAAAAAATGAACCAAGAAAGATGTATTACTCCAGTCACAGCCAAGGCAGCTGGGTCAATATAACAAAGTAGATAGATAACAAAACACTCAAAAATAACAATGTGTGTATATGTGCATATGTGTGTGTGTGCATATACACACTTTGCATTTCCTACAAATATCTAACAAGGAATAAGAATTTCTTTCCTCTCTACATTTTGTCAGAAAGCAATTGCAGTAAAAAGTGCAACATTCTGTATGTAAATGGCATAAACTTCTTTTCGCCTGAATTTATGGATCTTTTTTCTCCTGGTTCTGTCAGTTTGACTGGACCGTATATTAAATAAGAGCCACAGTCAACCATGCTATTTTGAATTCTTCTTCTTTTTTTTCCTTTTTTTTTTTCCTCATGTGAATCCCAGGGAGCCAACACAAGAAAAAGGGGGCGGCTTTCTCACATGCTGAGACTCATATATCTGAAGGTATTTTTAAGAGCTCAAAGTCTTGATGCATGGATCCTTTTAGTTTGAGTTTGGTGGATGAAGATCTTACAATTCCTAGTTTTTACTTTCCTTAGGAACCGTGGGGGTTCTGTTATTTTGAGTGGAATGAGAAAAATGTTGTCTGATTTATGATTACATAAGTTTGCTCTTCCTGCACCTCACATCTCGAGCACTGTTGCAATCCTTTCAGTAAGTGCTACATCTCTGCTGCTGCGCACATTGATCCACAGATTGCATTATCTACTTATCTGTCTTATAATCCTTTTAAAGACAGTCATTAGTTAATATTACAAATTGGTTTCTACTTTAGCTCGTACTAGTAGATAACAAGATCTCAGTGCAGTGTGGTCATTTTCGGTTGAAGTCCACACACGCAAAACGTGTTTGTGCATGCATATTGTATGTTGAGCTCTAAAATTCCATCATGATAGAATTTTATTCTCAACTGAGATCAAACCACAGATCGATTTTTCCCCCTCTTACTACCTGTAATCTAGAGAATTTCACATATGTTACAGAGCACAAGAATGCTTGGTTGAGCGCTTACATGCAACTGTTGTTAATTATATTTGACCTTTTTATTCATACACCCCTTGTCAGAGTGTATTTACCATGCATTTTCTGAATGTCATTACAGCTTTCAAACCACAGGCTTACCACTGCTTCTAAGCACCTTTTCTAAGCAGTCTTTACCCATACCTCATACTGAACTCACACTGACTCATACTGTTGATATAAAGCGTTAGTACAAGTGCTTTATTAATCCTCTGTTTCATTACTGTTGCCTCTGTTTGCTCAGCATGTGTGTGTGTGTGTTGACGTTGCAGATATAAGAGACTCTGAAGCTCGCCCTGTGATGGTCTACATCCACGGAGGCTCCTATATGGAGGGCACAGGGAACATGATGGACGGCAGCGTGCTGGCCAGTTACGGGAATGTGGTTGTTGTCACGCTCAACTACAGAATTGGAATATTAGGTGATACAGCGTCTCTGTGTGTTAACTTTTAATGGGGTTCAGATGTTTTGTTAAATGTGTTTAGTCCCTGTTTAATCCAAGAAAATAAACTGTCACAATGGCCATTGATTTCCACTTGTGTTGCTGTTATTAACCCATAAAAAGAAGTAGAGACGTGAAAGAAAAAGAAAATGTAAAACAGTAAATATAGGCAACTGATGGCATAGCTTGATTTGCATACAAATGCTGTCCTCGGAGGAAAAATGATGCAAACACATATCATGTCCTGTCCTTGTTGCACACAAGCTGTTTTAGACCCATTCTGAAAACACAATTTATCTTCCTTTAGGCTGATTTATTTAATCTGTACTAGATTATCAGCCATTGCCATTCTTGAAAGAATGATTTAAATAGAGTATGGAGGGATGCACTGTTCACAAGGTCAAGAGTTCCTCGTCTCCCTGTGTTTAACATTCAAAACAGTACGTTGTTTAGATGAGACTACAGTAGACAAGGGAATAAGTAATATGATCAATTATAAGAGCAGCAATGACCTCTGTGTGGTTTTATAAAATTCATGTAAAGAAATAGGCTCAAGTAAAAGATTTATTTATTTATGCACTTGCGAGGAGAGTGTTCAGATTTGATGAGCAGAGCCCGGATCACCTCCTGAGGGGCATCGCTGCGTAGAGACTATTACGAGGACTTGACTAAAGTAGTCAAGACACCATGTGAGAGAGGAAAGGCATATTCGCACCTGAGGGGAAACAGTGTCAGTTCATTCAGATGCCATGCTGGGCTACAACTTTAGATCATAACTGTGACATATATACTCAATACTTGAGCACTGGCTCTGTTGTCTCTCTGTGTACTTCAGGCTTCCTCAGCACTGGTGACCAGGCAGCAAAAGGAAACTATGGGCTTCTGGATCAGATTCAAGCTCTCCGCTGGATAAGTAAGAACATCGGTTACTTTGGAGGAGACCCGGGTCGCATCACAGTCTTTGGATCTGGAATTGGTGCATCTTGTGTGAGCCTGCTAACTTTGTCCCACCACTCAGAAGGTAAGAGTCAGTGTTTCACTCTCAGAGTTATCTCTGACTTTGATTGATACTGATTTATTATCAGCTAAAGTTGAAGTAGTAATAACTTAAAGGTCCAATGTGTAACATTTAGGGGCATCTATTGGCAGAAATGGAATATAATATTCACAACTATGTTTTCATTAGTGTATAATCACCAGAACATAGGAATCGTTGTTTTTGTTATCTTAGAATGAGCCTTGTACATCTAAAACCACTATGTTTCTATAGTAGCCCAGAAGGGACAGTACATCTACAGACATTGCGGGTCGTCTTCTATGGAATCCGCCATGTAGAAGCACCATGTTTCTATTCAGAAGGGACAAACCACTGGCTCTAGATAGGGGCGTTCTGGTTTGAGCGTTTCATGGCTACCCTAGTTTCTCCTTCGCACTTGGAAGGGGAGGGTGAAGTAAGGGAGTTGGGAGAGACGTTTAAAGTAATGTCAAAATCCACACACTTGAGATGTAAGACTTAATTTTTGCTCAGTCATATTAATTTATTATCTTGAACATGTCACTGTTACTTTTTGAACAATCATTTTTAATCATTTTGGAATTTTATTCTTTGTTTCAAGTGCAGCTCTAAATGGTCTGTCAGGGAGATGAAGTGTTATGATATGGGAGTAGGGTAAAGGGGGTATTCGTTAAGTAAGTGATTGCTTTTGTTCCCCTCTACTCAGTCTAATCAGCCTAAAAGCTTTGCCTCTTAAAATGTGAAGCTCTTAAAGAAGCCCACTGGCATTATAAACTTTTCACCATGTCGTCACGTTCACCTGTGTCCCTCAGTTTTTACCATTCCAGCTGACTAATATTTCAGTCTTTCAGCGTCAGATTTGTTTGCCCTCTTCCACCCACCTGCATTCTGGGTAAACAGTTTCAAAGTTTGTCCAAAGATTACATATAAAACACTTAATGTTTTTGCAGCTTCTGTAATTGCGAAGCCTTGAATGAAGACACTACCAAAGACAAGGTTTGTGTGAGGATGAGGCAGGACCAGAAACAAAATCCAAATTCATCAGATATTTACTGTAAAAATCAATATTTCTTTTTTGCCAAAAATACTGCCAGTGCTTTAGGCACAAATGGCATATTCTAGTCCCGTGATCACTACACTGTTATATATTTTTAATGAAATGAAATTGGAATCAATAGGAATCAAATAAAACACCTGTACTGTATATAGTATACATTACCCACAGGGTATCTGATAGCTACCGAAAAGAAGAATAGGTTGTAATGTTACCGGTTTTTATTTTCAATGGATATCATGTCGCTTGGTTAACACTTATCCAAAGCTCACTGCAAGAATAAAAGGTGCGTATTTCAATAGGGGGGGCCCACAGGGAATTGAACATCTTATCTTTGCCGTATTATTGCCCTGGTCTTCCCATTGATGCTGGATAGAATCACAAGGAGGGCAGAAACTGTGCGTTTTCATCAATGCCAGGGAGGCTGCGGCAACTGTCCTTTGTGAGGTTTGTATTTGATGCCCTAGCTCGGCTGCAGCGAATGCACAAAGACCTCCGGCTGTCTTTGAAGTAGACTAGCTAGCTGCTGCCCTAAAAAAAAATGAAATAAATGACAGCAAAGGAGGGAGAAAGTGACACTGTCCCTGCAACTCTTTTTCCAGCGACTGCTATGCCTTAACCTCAGCAGAGTATTTTTTGAGTTGATACATATCACTTGTCATTTTTAGGTGGTAGATACAAAATCCCTAGAGACAGAGGTGATGCACTGCATATAAACAATGCAACAGAGCAGCGTGTTTACTGTATCAACATTGAAGTATCAGGGTTACTGCATATTCAGCTCCCTGCACAGACCCTCCACCACACAGTCGGCATCAGCAGTCTATATGTAAGCTGTGCTGCTTGTTAGACACACAACATTAACGATTCTACAAATACAGTACCTCTGTGAAATAACTAGTGTAGGGAAAACTAGACACCGCCTCACTGAAACAATGCTGCAAATTGATCATTAATTTGACTTGTATTCACTGTCATCTGCATCGCCACATGAAACAAATACGTGATCAACAGAGAAAAGCAAGTATTTTTGCCATTATAACGACAGAATGGGCCAACATCCTATTACCAGTTCGTTTCTTCTACCAGCTGCTTTACTGAGCAGCTTCTCATCAGCAAGGCTCAACTATTTGGCTTTATGTCCCTGGCTAGTATTCAAAGTACATGACATGTATGAATGTGTGGCAACAAGCATCTGATTTGAACTGTAAATGGCAGTTAGTGTAAAGTAAAGCATGTATTTTCTTGGGGCAGTTCATAATGCTCTTTTGCTGAAAAAATACTAATAGTAATGATTTTGTGAGCCGAAGCACTAACCACTGTTCTCTGGGCTTCTGCTGTCCTCTGTGTCCCTTTGTTCTGGATTTTGTGTCCCAAGGTTTGTTCCACAGAGCCATCATCCAAAGCGGTTCAGCACTATCCAGCTGGGCTGTTAACTACCAACCAGTCAAGTACACTCGCATGCTGGCTGAGAGGGTTGGCTGCAACGTGCTGGACACCGTGGACATGGTCTCCTGCCTGCAGAAAAAGAGCGCAAAGGAGCTGGTGGAGCAAGACATCCAGCCTGCTCGATATCGCGTGGCTTTCGGTCCTGTCATTGACGGAGACGTCATCCCAGACGACCCGGAGATCCTGATGGAGCAAGGCGAGTTCCTTAACTACGATATAATGCTGGGTGTCAATCAGGGTGAGGGACTGCGCTTCGTGGAGAACGTGATGGACCTGGAGGACGGCGTGTCTGGTAGTGACTTTGACTTTGCTGTGTCAGACTTTGTGGACAGTTTGTATGGCTACCCAGAAGGGAAGGACACTCTGAGGGAAACAATTAAATTCATGTACACAGATTGGGCTGACAAGGACAACCCGGAGACCAGGAGGAAGACCCTGGTGGCTCTCTTCACTGACCACCAATGGGTGGAACCCTCAGTGGTCACGGCTGACCTACACGCCCGCTACGGCTCGCCTACATACTTCTACGCCTTCTACCATCACTGCCAGAGCCTCATGAAGCCAGTGTGGTCAGATTCAGCGCACGGAGATGAGGTGCCTTACGTGTTTGGCATCCCCATGGTGGGCCCAACTGACCTGTTCCCCTGTAACTTCTCCAGGAACGACATCATGCTCAGCGCTGTGGTTATGACTTATTGGACCAACTTCGCCAAGAGTGGGTGAGTAAGAGCAAATCCAGGGACAAAGTACATGTTAACATCAGTGTGGCTTACTTACATGTACCTTCCATTAAAATCTCATCCAGTATCCCACCCCTTTCTTGGCCTGTGGTGTAACATAACATCACTTGTGCAGACCTTTACTTGTGTTGAGATGTTTAACCTCTAACTTCTGCTACATTTCCCCTTTTTTTATCACCCGGATTAAAGGAGTGTAGGATTCAGCCTTACATTACCTTATCTCCTTTGTTAGTGCACAAGAACTCGCACATGAAAAGTGGTGCTTCAGTTTTTATAAATTCATATTAATTCCTTAACAACAAAAGTCTCTAAATAAGCTTTATCATTAATGCAGACACTTCTTACTGTAAGTTTGCTCTGCTTCCCCTTTGCTCGAATTGATTTGACCTCACCATAACCTGTAAAGAGCAGTTTAATTTTACACTCACATAAAAAGTGGTGCTTGACTGTACGGTCACATTAAATGATGAAACTGAGGAATATATACAGCACACGCCATCTAATGAAAGCTGTGTCTTTTTAAATGCCATGTTGCTGCTTTTTTAAAGACCCAGTTTAGTCTTCTGTATAACCTCTCTTTACGCACATAACAAAGTTTCATCACTTTGGGCAGACTTCCTAAAGGTGATGGATCTAAAAATTTACAGCTTAATTCACATAAATGTTTAAAGCACTGTTTAACAAAAAGGTTGTGTTGAAAAGAAAATTTGAAGAGGCAGTTAAGACGTACTCCATAAACCTTCTGCCAACTCTGCTGTGAGGGGCTGCACAAATAATCGGTACAGAAATGTATGTACTGTATATCCAAGTACACAGCATTGATACACTGGTGCCAAAAAGACATTTGAACTGTGGAGCTGTCTTTTCTTCTGGTATTTCGGATTATCATTAGAAGCAGTGACATTTTAAAGTATTCTTAGGGTGACAGGAGACTTTTTCAGTTCAATAAAGTTTCCAGCAAAGGAGAGTTTATTATCTAAGACAAGCTATGGTCTGATGTTGACCTGATATTAATACTAACACTGAGTCAGCACTGGAAAAACATGCTGTTAAAAGTGCAACGGAGTGAAGCTTAGCAGCTCTCCCTCTGACAGCTCGTTTTTTACAGTTTGTCATACAAAGGCAAAGATTGGCTGTGTATTTTTGGAGATAAGAGACACGTAAGTGAGTTGCACTGTAGTGGAGGACTCCAATGCTGCCCTGCTGGAGTCTTCCTGCAATTTGAATGCATGCAGCTGCAATGAGTCTTTGTGGACGATGACCCTAGCAGTGGGAGGACACACAACTCAGGTCACTGTAGGCTGCCGTTTTAGTGTGTAGGAATGAGGGAATGCTGAGCCCTTGAGGAGAGATGGTGATATTGCATTGTGTTGACCTCCTTTTTGGCCCTTATGTTGATGAAGTTCTTCCTCTTTTTCTGTTTTATAATTTAACAAACAGGCCATCTGTTTCCATTTGCATTCGAAATGGCTTTTATACTGAGCAATGTGGTTAAAATAATCATCACAATATGAATGATGGTATTTTAAGCAAAATCACATAATCAACAATACAGTGCAACAACCAAACAAATGTTCAAAGCAAAGAATTGTGTTCTATTTTGTTTTAAACAAAAAAATGTAATAACTAGATTTGTTAGTTTTTATATACAGCTAATGCATGCATGACTCGTTTGTACACACAAATTTGCTCTTAAACATACTACAAGGAGTTTTTAACTGGTTATGAAACAGTCTCAATGTAATACTGATGTCTCTATATGACCTACATAAACAAGATGATCAGCGAGAAGATTGCCTATTTCTGTGTGGTTACTCTTAATGCCTGCCACCGTGTCGGATTCGGTCGGTTTCCCCTTGAAAGCAATGATGCAAGGCGGTGGAAACACTATAACCTTTGTCCACAGGGGGCGCTACAATTATTAAAAAATTGGAGTTCCTTGAAGGGGCTTTAAATCGTGAATGCAAACAATTTAATAACTTCTGTGGCATTCATTCAAATTGCCTTTGACCACACATTAGCCAATACACACAAAAGCCAATTAATAAAATAATGATTAAAAAAACAGTATTTTTAGTTATATTCATTTTAGTTCATAATTAAGTTATTTATTACTTTACTAATTAAAGATGATTAGGTTCAAAACTATTTCCCACCACCTCATCTGTAAGTATGCAGTATAGGTATAGCATATCCCAGTCCCCTGTTAGTCGTGTGCTCCCCAAAGTTCTCCAGTTAACTCCACAGTACATTCAGTTTCTATATACCACTGGTCAGCACATCAAGGCACCACCTCCAAATCTGTTCCATTTCCTCAATAAAAAACAAGTCCATTAATCAACGTTCAAATAATCATAAATGAATGCGGTGGCCATCTGGCCAGCGGGGAGCACACGACCTGGCTGCACCCCCGACAGAGCAACCTCTCCAATGATGGCTCCAGTGCGCTCATCCATGACTGTTGAAACTTTTTGCTGCCCTTAGGCGGCATTCCCTTTCCCTTTTTTATCTTGTCTTATTTTGTCTGAGCTTAACATTACCTGTCAAATGGCAGTGGCTTATAGGTTTGCGGTTTGCACACAGCACTCAGCTGCCCCTATATGTGGATTTATTGGGGCGATTCCATATGTTAATTGCAAATTTCCTGGCTCGTGCATCCAATTTAAGATCAAACACAATTCATCAACATACTGAGATGAGTAAGAACAGGCTTGGCTGTCAGTGCACGTTTATGAATCCCACGTATGGACTTTTGTATTTTCTTTTATTGCTTTGTGGAAGAACAAATATTAGAGAAAAATAAGAAAACATTCATGCGTTAGGCCCAATGTTTCTAGATCGATACCTTGATAAGATCATCACAAGAAGATAATAAGCTGGAAGTGGATCAACAATAATATTGAATTTGGCTTTCTTCCATCTCATTTATTTTCATGACTCAAGTTTTCTGTCTATGTTGTGTCCGTAGGGATCCTAACAAGCCAGTGCCACAAGACACCAAGTTCATCCACACTAAGGCCAACCGCTTTGAGGAGGTGGCCTGGTCCAAGTACGACCCCTACGACCAGCTGTACCTGCACATTGGCCTGAAGCCTCGTATCCGTGATCACTACCGCGCCACCAAGGTGGCCTTCTGGAAACACCTGGTGCCCCATCTCTACAACCTCCACGACATGTTCCATTACTCCTCCACCACCACCAAGGTCACCCCGCTGGATCCCACCCAGTCCAACGGTAAGAGGTCCGGCAGCACTGGCCGTCCTCCTGTATCCACTGCCCACAATGACGGCGAAGGGGGGAGGGAGATGGGTCCTCTGATCATGCCAAACCCGAGAGATTACTCGACTGAGCTCAGCGTCACCATTGCTGTAGGGGCGTCACTGCTCTTCCTCAACGTCCTGGCCTTTGCCGCTCTGTACTACCGCAAGGACAAGCGCAGTCGGCAGGACACGTCCCAGCAGCCCAGTCCCCAGTGTGACAGCAAGGGCAACAACATGAGCCACACTACCACCGTAGATGAGACCCTCTCGTCCCAGCAGAGAAACCAGTGTGAAGCCCTTCACAATCCTCTTCACGTCTCGCCCAGCATGGACTACTCACTCAGCCAGCGCCGCTCCCCTGACGACATCCCTCTGATGACGCCAAACAACATCACCATGATTCCCAACTCTCTGATGGGCCTCTCCAACATGAGTCCATACAGCACCTTCCCTGCTGGTTACAGCTCTGCAGGCCTGCCCAGCACCCACTCTACCACACGGGTATAGCCTGGCAGGAGGCGAGAGGAGCTGGAGAAGGGAACTGTGACGTACATAAAACATGGAAATGTAAAACTGTATTTAGGATGTGTAGGTAAACTAGGATTGAATATGTTTGTTCTGTCTTTTCCAAAAGGTGTACAACCGCCAACATCCTGCCTTTGCTCTCTCATAATAGGAAGTCTAACTGCAGAGTCATTTTATAATAATCATTTTCAAAGGCAAAAAGAAAAAAGTGCATTTCATTTTCCACTTTGGCTTTTTTGGAACCTTTACCTAGCAAGAACTTAGTATAATGTTTATACAGTTGGATTTGTATGGGAAGCTTTTTCTTACTCTGTGATATCCATTTTGATCTCGTGGAACAAAGTGACATTCAACTTGTGGTGGACGGAGATGAGATCTGGGAAAAGCTGAAAAGCAGTATTATTATTATTATTATTATTATCAAGCTATTTTATACATATTTCTCATGGTACATT
>NW_023339763.1:16372350-16396327 GCF_004916995.1 Morone saxatilis | reverse complement strand
GTGTGTGTGTGTGTGTGTGTGTGTGTGTGTGAGAGAGAGAGAGATTGGGTGTGAGTGTGTGGGTGTGTGTACTGAGAAGTGCACTACAAAACTGTAAATTAGCCATTGTTTGAAATTAACTGTTCAGTTTTGCATATGTAGTGTTGTGTAATCTATTGTAGTCTATTTAAGTATCCTAGCTATATTTTTGTTTCACGTGTCTATAATTTTGCTTAATACACTGTAGGAATATAACTTCTGCTTCACTATAAAATATAATTGCTTAAAATGTGTTTTCCTACTCAAACCAACTCATGGTTCTTTTGGCTTGGCTTCTTTGTACAGAATAAACTTAGACCTACATTTTATTTGTTGTTTGTTTATGAATACTGTAAGGTCTTCGGAAAGATAAGTGTAATTACATTGTAATTGTATGTATACCAACTCAATTATTCACATTTTAAAAGGAGTTTCATGGAACTTACAAATTATTGCTCCTTCTCCAAGTGGTTTGGACCCCGTGCATACCAAGATATATCCAGGGGTCACTCTTTACTGAATGGACATGATGGACATCAAGCTTTGAGATTTGATTTCTTTGAACCTATCATAATGTTGTTTAATCTAAATGAGAAGACTATTAAAAGACTTTTGGAACTAAAGATGAGTCTTGTCAAAAGTTGAGATTTGATCCCTCTTTATATGGATAATGAAGGTATAATAAGTAACCAGCATACAATGTGTCCTTAAAAGAGTTAAAAGGGATAGCCTACTCATAATTGTGTGCAATGAAATGAACTTACCAGACCTTTGTATCCTGCTCCTCATTTCTGCTTGAGGCTAGCGGCTCAAGGCCACATTAGCCACTACACACAGAGAAATATGGGTATCATTTCTTACCCAAAGGTACATACAAAGAAAAGTTCCCTGTAAGGTACGAAAAAGGTCCTTAAGGTGATAAATGTGGACCTTTGTTTAATTTTAAAGGTACAAAATCATGGCTGACAGAAAGGGTTACATAATTGTACTTTTAACAAGCTTAAGGTACAGTAAAAATTTTATTGAAAGAGTTTATTGAAATAAAATAGGCTACCAGGAAATTTCCTTTCAATTCTTGGTCTGTGTGGCCTGGGAATAATTTAATGAGCAAAGAACTAGGGCAGCACTTTCATTCAATTTTTTAATTTTGCCACAACGTTTTAGGCAAGACACCCTTCTTCAGCAAGTATTGGCAAGTTCACAATGGATCTATTTGAGTGATTTTGTTCATTTAATCAAGTAGCTAATTGTCAGTGTAGCAGAGTGAAATGCTTCAACTAGCCATCACCATTACTCCCAGTTTTATTTAATTTAAGTATTAACACTGTTTTATTGTCATTTATTGTCATCTGTTTTCATATTCTTTGTATTCCTCCATGGGGACTAGTTTTTATGTACTTATTTAACTTTATTTTATGCCGTGGTCCTCCCTTATGGAGCCCCTGCAGAGTTGGGTAGTGCAACCTGTTTTCCCCCTGCAGTCTGCTGTGGCATGTGCCCGTGGCGAGTGCACTTGTAGTCGGCACTGCTGAAGCTTACAGAGTTTAAAACTAGATTCAGGCCAATACAGCATTCATTTGTTACAGACAAATCAGTTCTAGCAATGAAAAGGTACTGAAAAGTGTTAAAAGATAGTAATTTCTTTAAATACATTTTGGTGAATAATTGTAAATGGGCAGTGGTGGCCTAAAGGTTAGAAAAAACGAGCTTCGGAACTGACAGGATAAATCTGGGTGAGGAAAGTGAAAAAGCAGCAAGCCCCTCCCTCATAACCACCACTGAGGTGCCCTTGAGCAAGGCCCTTAACCCCAACTGCTGTGGTTGTACTGGGCAGCTTCCAGGTCTGAATGTGTCACAATGCGAATGTGCAAATCAGGATGTTGCTGCAAAAGAGTGGCTTCCTCTTAGTGAACTGTCCCTGAATAAATAAAGGTTAAAAAAGAGGTTTGTCTCTGGATTTAACGGTATGTTTTTACCACATAAAGGTACAAAATGGCATGTCACTCATTTTTGTACCACAGTGTTTGTGGGTAATGAAGGCACCAGGTTTTGAGAACAAAGAAGAATTCATGGAATAAAAAGACAATGTCTGGTTATGCTGTACTATCGATTTTGATATTTGTCCATCGTGAGTCTGAGAATGTAATAGGAGTGCAAGGATAAATTAGAGTATTCTTTTAATGTCATAAATATAATCAAGTTTATCTTGGGAATAAAACGAGGTGAGTCAGGTTTAGTTTAGGGTCTGGGTTAAAGCAAGACTATGTAACTTTTGAAAAAAGATATTATACATTTGTCCTCTTACAAATGTTCAGTTCCATACCTTAAGAGTCTAACTACTTCTGCCTTACTTGGTCTAGTGTTTCCAGTGGCTTACGTAAGCTTTTCCAAGATAATTCTGTGTAACTGGAGTCTGAGTTTTGCTACTGTTATACCAAGAATCATTGCTGTCACTTGTGGTCACAGAGACTGCTGTGAAGCAAAAGTTACATATTCTTGCTTTAAGGTTATTAGACATCAGAGATATGCACCACCTAGGTGAAGGTACACTTTTTTTTAACTTATGGTGTGTTGAGAATTACTTGACTATCCAAACCTCGCTTAGTTTCTCCGTCATACTTGCTCATCATAATTTTATGTTTAACTACCTCCAGCAACACTAGAGCCCTTTTTGTGCAACTGTCCTTAATGTTTTACTTGCCCCTCTTACTGCTGCTGCAGTTTTAGGGTTAATCTTTAAAAATATTGGAACCCAGTGCCCAGGCTTCAAACAAGCAGCCAGCAGAGTCTGAGATTATAATGAAAGACAATCAAACATGCAAGTAAATAAAGACCCTGTTGGAGAACAGCTCAGTCCTCCCTTTACTTCATCATGCGGTAAAACAAATAATTTAGACGCTCACCACAGGAGGTCATCACCATTCAATTCACTTCTGACTGAGCCTGACGTGTTTTTGTCCTCCAAGTGCTTGTTTGTTTGTTTGATGCCTGTTTGTTCGTTTTGTCACAAGATAACATAGAGCACATTACCATAACGGGGATAGGAGGTGGTGCAAATATTTTTACAGGGCCCCCTCCTCCTCTGTATAAACACATGCACATTACCACTTTCAGTGCGTAAACATTGGCGAGTGTATCCATCACACAGCAAACAATTCTAAAAAATGACTCAAAGATAGAGCATTGTGCCATATCACACAGTTACATACAAAGCATTGATATATACTACACTCACACTGTAGTCACTGCTGTCCATGGTGCTGATCATGATATAGGTGCCATTTTCTTTCTGATTGCATGCAAAATATATATTGATATATGCATCCGAATGCCATTTGCGGCTTACTTGAAAGCTTGGAGAGTAATAGCAGTTCAAAATCAGTTCATGCATTAACTAATGAATGTTAGGCTGGCTTATTAAGTGTTATGCAATAATTCATCATCTGAGCTCCTCACATCCGTGATCGCCATCTGCATCAGCTTTGGTGGGATATAGTTTATTCATAAATGAATGAATTTGCTTGTCTTCATGTCACCCGAGCTAGCGAGCCTCTAAAACTTGTCTTCTTACCTAATCCCATCCTTTGATTGTCAACATCATTGCTACTTCACATCTCCCAAGCAAAGCTGACAACCATTCTCCACACTCACATAAAGTGCAGAGGTTAATTAATGCTTCTCTTCTCTTCTCTTTTCTCTCTCTCGCTCTCTTCTCTCTCTTTCTCTCTCGCTCCCTTTCATGGTTTTTTCAAAGATTTCAAAGGCATCATTCCTCTCTGCTCCTCAATTTCAGCTTAACAAAGCTAATGTCATTAATCCTTTCTACATACTAATTACTTGATCTGGTATGGCTCTGGGTTTTTAAGAGACAAAAGGCTACAAGTAAAAACAAACAATTTACCAATCCACATATTATTTTTTTTCTGGAGAGGAGTGAGTTTTTGTTCAACAACAGATCAGCGCCTCTAATTATTGAGGGGACCGGACAATTATTGTATGGACGATTATCTGGCCATATTGGTAAAACAGCAGTTTGTCTGTAGCTCCCTCAGTCGATGATAGAACGTTTAGTTTCAATGTAAATAATTTAAATATAATGCTATATAATGTAATTATGTGAGATTATTAATGTTTTTTTCTAACATTCAGTTGTCCAGTTTGTCATGGGCATAAAATAGCACGCAAAAATAGGATAAGGGGTTTCTCAAAAAAAAAGATAGCATGGTGTTTTCTCCTGCTCCACACTGGCTCCTTTGTACTGAACCCAGCTTTGACATCAACTGGGTCAAACATGAGGGAGGGAGGGAAGGAGGGCAGCAGCTGGACCCGACCGTCAATGTCACCCTTGTTAGTCAACTTCATCGATGTCAGTCACTGGCGTTTGGATTTATTTCACTCTTTTGTCTGTGCACACCTCTTATCTCTGTGTGTTTCTGAAGATGCTCCCCTAAGGACCCTCAGAGCTTTTCGTTGACATCTAGCATGTGTGTGTGTGTGTGTGTGCAGACAGACGACACACATAACAGACAGATGAATAAATGAAAGTTAATGAAATGCACCGTACAGATGAACATGCACAATAATTTACCAACTCTGAGGTGAAAACGCAAATATCTCTGGATTGTTGTTAGTTCATTTGCATTGTGTCACAGTCTGCATATTATGTTAAATTTGCCCTTAAAAATGAGTATAAACTGGTTTAGTCTTTAACCTTTATGGCTGATATACTGCATAAAGTGAGCATGCAAAAATTCTTACTGCATTACCCACATATTTAAGAGCAATCAAAGGAGGCCACAAGTAGTATTACTCAAGTCCCAACAGCTCAAACACAGTAAATATTACCACATACCAAGAAAAAACACTCATATCAGGATTTGTGAGACACTCTCTGTCCCCAGTCTTGAACCCATCGCTCTATAAATAATGACTGGCAGCTGAAATGGGACTTTGTGACTTTAAGATGTGACTCGGGGGAGATGTGGTCTATCTATTGTTGATGAGACAAAAGCGCGAGTCAGATTCATATAGGAGTGGCGGGGAATAACTTCTCATATCCTCATATCACAGTCACAAAGCCACCCAGCAAAACTTCAATAACCCCCTGCACTTCTTTTCTGGACATGGGTGAGTGCACAGAATTTTTAATACTTCTTATCATCTATTATTAATGTGATTTGAAAATGTGGATTTCAATAACTTACTAATGTTGCCTTTAATATGTCCTTTGTGTCCTTAGACATCATGTTGCCTTCATGCACTGTGGGCAAGATTTCCCTGCTTTAATCCTGTGTTTTCATTCATCAGAAGTATTTTGATATGCACATATGGATCTTTGATTTATTTTATTCACCCTAGGCCCTTTTTTAAAAAAAATATAGGATATAATTTAACAGTGATCATTTCAGAAGGCTAAAAAGAAAACAGCACACGGCTCAGACTGGATTACTTACTTTTCAATAAACAAAGAACTCCACGTTACCTCCTTTAACCCCTTTTAACCATAAACCAGACTGGAACCAGACTGGCTGACAAAGATGGGCAGTGATTCCCATCATGTCGAGGCCATGCCAGGTCACTCATGTGAAAGAGGTCAGATACTCCCACATGTGTCACTGGTATAAATTAGCAAATTTGCATGTGAAATGTGGACCCGAATAACTTCTGCTAACCATTTTTTCTCACTTACAAAAAACATGTGGGCTGATTTTCACACATTTTTAAACAGCTCTGGAGTCCTGATTGATCATCTGGCATCTACTGTAAATGCATTGATGCATTTTGCACTGAATTCAAATACAGTCTATGATGGCTTGTATCACTCTATCACTGCTGCAGCAGGGCACAGCTGAAGTGTGGGCGTCTGCAGGCACTATCATTAATGGGACTCTAGCAGCCGTCCTGCTGTTACTATTTATACTTTTGTGGCAGTTTGTTTAACTCACTGCCATTGTTATTTCCGACTAAAGTCTTCTAATTTGTGAAATTATCAGACAGTTTTCTCACAGTGAGATAGTTGAGGCACCTAATGATTTCACAACGTGTAGCACTAGAACTCTAATTTTGTGTGGGGTTGTTGTTGTTGTTGTTGTTGTGAAGATATTCAAATTGCCCCACTTGTTCATTATGCTTCCGCCCACTCTTTAAACACTTGAACCCAGCCCCCACCAACATTGACACTCAGTGCCATGGTACCAGTCTGAGCCAGCTGTGGATAGAGGATGGGCCTGAGTAGTGACATTGGCAGTGGTGTTGAGACGGTCCTGGTGACCCCTCTTCCACCACATACTACTGTGTGTGTGTGTGTGTGTGTGTGTTTGTATTGTGGCACTATGGTCTTTGTTTGTTTGACATCGCTGCCCTTTGTTCCTCCATAATCATGGCAAGGACAATAGATATTGTATCTGCAGTCACAAAGAGAAGCTCTTTCTTCAGGCCCCTGAAGCCAGTGTTTTACCATCATCCCTCACTCGCCTGGTGACGCCTGTGACCGCTGGAGAAAGAAGGCAGGACCAGAGTCAGTAGGAGCTGAGCTGTGAGGTGTTGGTGGAAGCAGAGGAGCTTTCAGATACGGATGAAATCAGCGCAGGGAGGCTTATTTTACTGTACCAATACCTTCTAGGCAGCACTGTTCATTACTGGTTGGCATTGGGATCTTTCTTGTTGTGGAGTACAGGATCAGAAGCAGCAAATGTTTCCGGTCAGGCAGCCTTGGCTTTGCAAAGCCTTAGGTGCTTTCCTCTATCCCATTTCTGCCAATGCATTTATTAACACTGTGGATATTTGCTACCTGCTTCAACAACGCTGCTTACAGTGGAAGAAGTGCATGAGATTGTCGTGAAGTCGACTGCTTTTGTTTGGACGCTTTATTGGGAATCGCTGCTTGAACTCTTGTTTGTCACTGCTGTCTAATTTTTTTTTTCTGTTGCTTTCTTGCCTGTTGGTGGGGTTTTGGTGTATGCTCATGGATTTGCAGACAGATCAAGGCCTTTTTCATAGTTCCCCCGCAGGGTAAAAGAGTTCCCCACCGTGGCGTAGATGTGTTGTGTGCTTATATGTGCGGTGTGTGCCGCCTGTATGCTTATATATTATGCCCCCTCAGGTTGTTATGATTGCTGTATCCGGTGCATTGGGGCAGTGCCCTACCCATCCCTGGTGGCCACCTTGCTGTGCTATGCTGGCATGGCCTTATTTTGTGGCTGTGGGCACGAAGCATTGACGCAGACTGAAGTCCTGGTCGAGACTTACTTCGCCCGCCAGGTTCAGGACTTTGTTGTCATGGCCTCCTTGTGAGTGACACTTCAATACATTCTTTTAATTGGGATTTCTAACCTCTGAAAAATGTTTAATTTCGCTGTTTGACCTGACTTCTCCATGTGACTATCCTAGTATAAAATACTTCCAGTACGTGATCTATGGCCTGGCGTCATTTTTCTTCCTCTATGGTATCCTGCTGCTGGCTGAGGGTTTCTACACCACAAGCGCTGTCAAGCAGACCTTTGGTGAATTCAGGAGCACCCAATGTGGCCGCTGCCTCAGCCTGACGGTGAGAGCGAGGAGGAGGGGGGGTTAAAGAGGGAGGGGAAATATGACGTCAGGTTATTGTTAAGATACTGAATGCTGGTTTGTTTCAGCTCCTAACCTCAATGAAACGTTATTTGTTTCTGCAATTTCTACACAGAACCATGAGTTATGGTTGATGGCTGATTTAATGACACCACATTTATCACACTGAAACCTAAGCTCCTACGCCACGTTTCTGTGACCTCACATAGTGCACTCTTTATTTCAACAGTTTATCATAGTGACGTACATCTTGGCCTTCATCTGGCTGGCAGTGTTTGCCTGCACTGCTATCCCAGTCTTCTTCTTGTTCAACATGGAGCAGACCTGCCACAACATCAACATTCTGGCTGAAACAACCCCCAGCATTAATCAGCATGGCTGGATTTGCATGGACGCCAGGCAGTATGGTACGTTGCTTTTATAATGACTGGCCGCATGTGCACCTGAGGAGAATGTTAATGTGTCTGTGGAAGCAATGAATTAATCATTGGGGAGTGGATGCAAAACTGGATGTTACATTAGTTATGAAACAATGAGGATAACTACACCTTGATCTCAAATTCTTTACTGCTGTGTCCCTGTGCTGCTGCTTAAATGCTTCGTAAGTCATCATGATTCAGCAATGGTGAGAGATGCTTACGTCATGTCTTCATTTAAGGTCTGCTCCCTTGGAATGCAATGCCAGGCAAGGCTTGTGGAATGACCTTGGCATCTATTTGCAAAACCAGCGAAGTGAGTAGATGAATCCAATATTCCATTTTACAGTTTTATTAGCATTTCATGTCAGCATCCTCACATTAAAATCAGTATGCAAAAGCAATGTAAAATCTACTCTAAATTATTAATGGAGGGGTGTGTAAGTGAGCATTTTTATGTAATGTAATGTCACAGATTCTCTAAATGTATATTAAACTAACCTGTGTTTGATCTGTCTCACAGTTCTACGTCACCTATGACTTGTACATAGCTGCATTTGCTGGTGCCGGGATCACTCTCTTAGCACTGGTGAGCAATTGCTTCCTCCTTTTAAATATTAACAGTTATATCACATTTAAAGGAAAAGTTCACCCAAATTAAAGACATACCCATCTGTATTTAGCCATGCAGATAGTAGATTTGGTTTTATTTAGTTGACCAGGTCTTTAGATTGTCTCTAAGATTATTGCTGCCCCCCAGTACAATGGAGATGAATGAAATTTAGGTATAGTATTCGAAGCATTGAAAGATCTCTTTCCAGGCCTTGTTATGAACAATGCTTAGTGTAACTACTTTCTGCAAAAGAAATAGTGCCTGTCAACACTGTTCACAGCAAAGTATGTTGATTATCTGGAGTAACAGGATCAAAGTCGGTTTTCAGTGTTGTGCAAAAACATTCCAGTCATCTTGCTGGTAGCAGCTGAAATCTCAGAAATGGATTTGTCAAACCCTGGCTGTGAAAGTGGGTGAACCGACCCTTGTAGGTCAAATGTATGTTAACAGTTTGCTTGCAGATGCTGTTTATAATTATACCAGCACATATGTCCAAAACCATATGTTTTTTTCCCACCTCCATCTGAATGTCTTGCTTTGCAGTTTCTGTATATGGTTGCTGCAACCTACAACTACGCAGTCTTGCGGTTCCTGGGCAGGAAAGGGATCCGCTAAGTTCACCACGTCCATCCCATTCAACCCCATCCTCTGTCCTCAGATGGACAGTCAACACATGCAACACTAGATTTCCATTCATCCTCTGGGAACCAGAAACTTCCAAACCTGGATGACCTGCTATAGTATTTCTAATAACAGACAAATGTTTCTCATCACTTTTTTGTATGAACAACAGACAGAGAGATGAAGATAATTCATATCCAGCAGTGAGCTCTGGTCTCCTCCTCACATCCTCCCTTCAGATGATTCTCTTAGCTTTGTTGTTCATTTTCCTCTTGCAGGTTGTATCCCTCATTTTATCCTTTTTGTGAAGCTTCATTGGTGCTGATGCTGTTGTCAGATTGTGATGTATGACGTTTCATGAATAATTAAGAGCAATGACAGCTCACCTCGCAAATCATAACTGCATGCCCTCCGCTCAGTGTTTACTGATGCATATATTGGTTCTGAATATGATATTGCTGCTGCCTCATTATTACCATCTTGTGTATCAGCATCGTGTGAACTAAAGCAAGTCAAACTGAATGTACCAAAGTTCTCTGCAAGGGTAAGGTCTGTCCTCCCAGCTAGCTTTGTGCTTTCACTTACAACACATGCACTTTGCAGTCACTCCTAATGCATTTTTGCTTTGTTTAAATGCCACTGTGTAGGAGGGAAACAAAGATGTGTATCCATTTTCCTGGATTTTGTTTTTTTTGGTTACTGCTTAAAATAAGCTGTTTTTATGTTACTGAAGTGTTGATGCCTCCATGTGACTCGAGTTTGATGTGTAGCCCTGCTACTTACTGAGCTGGGTTGTGTAGTGTGTGTGCTCATTTAAAATTAAGGCTGATTAAACCATTTACATCTGAGGCAGTAATTTGTGATTTTATTTTAACAATATACAGTATGTGGCAATAAACATCTTTCATGCTGATTGTACTTCATTTAGAAATCTCCTCCAGACATGTATTCCAACATATACAAATAGTCTGCTTGAAACAATAATGTGTGTCTGATATGTTTTTTCTGCAAAAAAAAAAGAAAAATCTTTAAAAATCTCCTTTTCTAACTAAAATTCCAGAATCTCTGAATATGCAAATGTTGTTAATTTCTAAGGTTTTCCTGGTGGACAAAAGATGTCTCCTACTGCACTGCATCCATTATAAATGTGTGTGCAATGGTGGCTTCAAATTTCTATACCACACGTTTATAAGTTGCAAACTGGACCAGGGTTGACTTCCAAACTATTTGTGATGTCATAAATTATGTTCATAGAGCCCGCCCCTTAAAATCTAAATTTTCAGTGAGCACAGAGAAACTTTCCACTTTCAGCAAATGAATGTGAAAACATCCTTCTAGTGTCAAACTGTGCACATATATCATCCTGCATAGTGAAGCTAAAACATCACACTGTAGGAACAAGAAGGAAAACATATTTCTGAGTGTAGGGGGACTTTAATCATCTTTGGCAATAAATAATATGGTGCCAAACCTTTTCATTACATAATCCTGACAATACACTATGTCCTAAAATACATTCAGAAATCACAGTATGCTTTGGGTCTTTGGGTCTTCTCTGATGACAATTGTCCCAGTTAGGTTTCAGGTCTAGAGAGTTTTTGCAAAGCAGCCATCACATTGGATCCCTTGGTTATGCAAAAATATGGGGGTCAGCATATCTCCCAGGGCCTTAGCACACACACCACACTGCAAAGACACATACAATATTAGTCATTCAATATATAATGACAGATATACAGGATGTTTCCTAACAAGTAAAAGAAGAAAGACAGAACAAACCTTCAGACACTCTGGATGGCACTTCATCAGAGGTTCACTGAATGTGAGCTTGACATTCCCATCAATTATTATGTCACAGAATGAACAAATATTTCTGCTGTACCTGCAGTAGAGATGAAGTATTAAAAAGATTATCACCCTTGGTTACCTTTGTGTATAAACTGTGCCACTATGTGTTGTGTCACTGTTTACTTGACTTTAAGTTCTTACTTTGAATAGCTTACATTATGTTTGAAATTGTAAAGGTTTTGTCTTTAAAGTGAGACATTACCTGGTGTCATTAAGAGTTTGTGTGGATTGTGGCTCCTCCACAGGCTTTTCAAACTTTTCAGAGCTACAAAAATAGTCATCAGCAGAGAATAAGAAACACTTTATTGCACAAGTGAAAACATGTGAACATTATAAGAAAAACAGTAAATGTGAGGTGATTCCTTTTTATAACAGGATACTTACGTGTTGGTATCATCAGACTGGTTCAGTTTCGTCTCCTCAGTATGGGATTGCTCTTGATATTTTAGGGGTTCAGGAGCAGATTCAGCTGTGGGTGGCTCCACATCTAATGCCTCTATCAGTTCAATGGCTCTGTAAGCTAACTTATCCTGAACAGCTTCAGCATCTGAATCTGTCACAGGTTCAACTGCATCTTCGATGCTCAACTCATCCACACGATCTGCTGCACTCTTGGGTGTGTCAACACTTTGCTCAACGATAGTGTTGTCAGCAAGCTGGATTTCAGACTCAACTACCTCTTCAGCTCTGGTCTCTAAAACTGACTCTGCTGCAGAGTCGACATTACACTTTAGAGACTTGACTGTAGTTTCAGCAACAGGTTGAATAGGCAATTTGGATACAGTATCTGCCACTGATTCAGGGATTGGTTCCACACTGTCTTGGAGAGCACCCTCTTCTCCTGCAGCTTCAGTTGAAACAGGGGTCTCAGGCAATGACTCTGCAATAACCTCAGCTACAGCCTCAACTGTTTCCCCAGCAGGTTGTTCTGAATAAGCTATCTCACAACTCCCCTCTGCAGCAGTTTCAGCAGCAGGTTGAGAGGGCAATTCAGATGCAGATTCTGCCACTAAGTCAGGGATTGGTTCAACATTGTCTTGGAGAGCAGATTCAACTCCTAGGGTTGCATTAATCACATCACTCTTGTCAGGGGATGACTCCACTAGAGCCTCAGCTACGGTTTCAGCTATTTTTTCTGCAGCCTGTTCTAGTGGACATTTCCCACAACTCTCCTCTGCAGGTTGGACAGTTGATTCTACTCCTGCATCCTCCAAATGTATTGCATTTACTGACTGTGTTTTGTCTGAAGGTTCCGAAGGTGCAGCAGGGACGTCTTTACTCTCCTCTGTGCCAACCGTAGCAGATGTTTCTGCAACAGGATCTTCCACATGAGCATCTGCAGAGACCTTGACCTCAATGTGTTCCGTGTTTGACCGGTCAACTATTATATCAGCACATTCTCCTTTGTTTTTTGCTGCTGTGTTGGCAACTGGTTGCTCAGCTGGCTCCATAGGAGACACAGCCTCTGGATTTTCCTTTGCTGAAGAAATTGGCTGTGCCTCGCCATGTTGGATATGTTCTTCTACGTGAATATCTGCAGAGACCTCAGCAGCCTCCTGTTCTACGTTTGTCTGGTCAATTGTTGCATCTTCTTGGTTTTCTGCAGATGTGTTGGCAACAGATTTTTCTGGTTGTGCTTCATCATTTTGGATAAGTTCTTCTGGGAGTGCTTGGGGCCTGTAACAGAGGGAGTTACTTATTCCCAACTATGCAAAAAAGACATATGAACAAAAATCCCTACACTCAGCATTTTTAAATGTACTTGCAGTTACAGTCAATACAGAGATGCTCTCATATACTGACTTTGTATCGTCTGTGGTCTCCACTGTTGACCCCTCGGGCTGAGCATCTTTTTGAAGAAGAATAACTTCACCATTTGCCTGATAAGCTGAATCGCTAAAACACAGAACAAAAAAACAATATACTTTCAATGTATAAATATATATATATATGTATGGCCTATGTATATATGACATTACCATTCAACAATATAATTGTCCATAGTTTGCTCTAATTAAAAAAAAAAAAATTCAGCACATACATACCCTTCAGACTGAATGAACTGTGTGTTTTTGAGAGGAGAGCTCAGTGGAGATTCTATTAATCTACAGAGTAAGAATAAAAGACACACCATGAAATGAACCTTGGCATTTATAACCTTAAAGAAGAAACCTTAAAAAACAAAGCAGTGGAAAAATAAATCTTGGTAATTATTTTTTCTCAACCAGGGAAAGATTTTTATCGACTTTAAACTACTATAACTCAAAGTTTCAAGCAAAGCCATACTTTGCTCCATACTGAGATGTTAAAAGACTCATTTTTTGCAAGGGACAATTTAAATGTGCAATATTACGATAGGTTTCTTTTTAAATTAATACTTTCTTGCTGAATAGGGTAAAAAATGTTAAGAGATGTTGATGATAAGATGTCAGGAATTATGACAGTTGCAGAATATGACTCAGTTTCTACTTTCATGTAAGTGAGAGGTTCACCTATAACCTACACAAAAAAATGTTATGACCTGCTTTGGGGGATGAACACAACAAACTACACATATAGGACACAAGCACAGGAGCTGAGTGGTAAAAAAAATATAGGGCCGGTGACAGTGATTGATGAAGCGAAGCTGACAAATAGAGCTTTAAATGTCAACACAATGTTTATTAACGATGTAAATATCACCAAACACGCGCACTGAAGTGAGGGGGTGGAGCTGTTTTTCTTGAACAAGGAATGTGAACCAGTTACATGCATGAGTCAATTTATTTATTGTTGGTAATAGATGAGAGACACACAAAATTGGACTAGAGTCAATTATGCCTGCAGTGGCAAAATATCTTGATAATGATGCAACTCTGGATAGCTTGTAAGGTCATGGTCCATGCTGAAAGTAAAGTATCTGAACATTTTCATTATTAATTAAATGACTGGTACTATTTATTAGAAGGAATAACCACTCACATGACACGCTGTCCTCAGAAATGGCCATTTATTAATTAAAAACTCTGTATTAATTAATCATTAAAAAGTACACAAATACTTTATATATAATAAGCTATTATGGTCTTACATGAAATTGACCACCAAAATTATCTAAAACCAACAAAATGGGGGAAATGCCACCATTTCGGAGTGACATAGAATAATATTCTATTCAAAACAGTTTTTTGTTTGTTTGTTTGGCTGCTTCTTGATTATACTATCTATTTTACATCTAGAATTTCACGTCATTTGAACACTGATTCAATTTACTGATTTTACCTGTTTATCTCTGAAGTTGGACACTTATTTTTGTAACGGGAACGTCAAGACTTTTATTTTGAAGGCCCCGTCGCTTTTCTTCCGGTTATGTTCCGCTGTCTGCTGGCTTGAGTTAGCTACTTCATGCTAGGCAAGGAAATGTCCCATTCTGGTGAATTGTTACTGCATAATTTCACCTTTCTGTAAGCAGGCAGACATGTAGCGGCGACTGTAGAATAAACACTGCCACTTGGTTTGTGTTTCTAAAGCCTAATCTTGTCTCAAACCCCACCAGGTTTCACACTGTTACTGTAGTTTACAAACAGTAACGTTACGGAGCACGACGACTCCCCTAAACCAGTAAGTCAGTTGGCCTCTTTTAACTGGTTGTCTTACGCATAAGCAGAGTTTTGACTGACAGAAAGTTAAAGTATATTATAATCTGAGAGTCTATGAACGGACGCCGGCACCTGCAGTAAAGTTAGCTTCCGACTGGCGGCTGTTCAGAGGGAATTGAAGGGAAACTTCATCCTATCAGAGCTAACATTGCTCTGATCTGATCATGTTCCGCCACTTGAAGTTACAAGATAACGCTGGAAGAGCACAAAGATGAAACTGTTATTATATCTGTGAAAAGTGGACAACGAACAAAGTCTAGACTAGAAATTCAAGTAGCTTCACCTCGACTGGATAAATATGGAAAGTGTGAAGACGATTAAAAAGTCTTATTAGGTTGTATGTGTTATAGGTGGGGTAAAATAAACTAAAACAGACATTAATAGGAGCCTATAAAGCCTTTATATACTCCAAATACTTTATAAAATTCATGTTTGACTAGATAGCATCTCATAAGTTACATGGGCTCTTAATGAAAAATGTATGTTTGATGTCAGCTGAGGCATATTGTCCTTTAAGTTTGAATAAAATTCCCCTTTAATTAATATTTTAGGAACCTAACTTTAGCCGTGTGCATCCATCCTGCAGTGTGCATGAATGCAGGACACTCTTGTAAGCAACCACAGGTAGGATCTGTAAACTTGGCTCAGAATAAGGAAGTGATGTAATCCCCCTTAAGGAACAAAGTCAGACACAGCTGAGCGCTGGTGGAAGTGTAGACAAAGGGGGATGGAAAGCATAGCCTCTCTATGTGTATCATATTTGTTTGATATGTTATTCATGCCTGCATTTCCTGTGTCTTCCTAGAAAAAAAATGCCATCGAGAAATCATCTTGACAAAATCGGGAGGAAGAAGAAGAAGAAATGGACAGAGGAGGCCATGGAACGTGCACTGATTGAGGTGAAGTCGGGAAGGTGTACGGTGAGACAGGCTGCCAAAGAGTTTGGAGTCCCTAAATCCTCACTGGGGGACAGAGTCAGTGGACGGGTGACACCAGGGAGTCGCAGCGGGCCAGCTCAGCTTATAACGTCTGCCGACGAGGAGCTGTTGGTGGAGTTCTCTTTATACATGTCCAAACACGGATTTCCACTGACCAAGCAACAGCTGGTGTCCTTTGCCTCATCCATTTATAAGCGGCAGCATCGGAGGGTGGCATTTTCTAAACTAGGCCAGACCTGGTGGCTCAATTTTAGAAAACGGCAAGAAAAGAATATTACCATTCAGCCAGCAGACAATGTTGTCCGTGGGAGGACAGTATGTGTGAGGAAGGAAGCAGTGGATCAGTTTTTTCATTTACTGAGCACTGTCATGGACGCTCATGGGCTCAGAGACAAGCCTCACCAAATCTTCAACTGCAATGAGATGGGCTTTCAGCTGGGCAGGAAGAGGGTAATTCTCCCCAAATCTGCCAGTCTGGGCTACAAGCCAGCACCAGGCCTGAGGGACCACATCTCTGTCCTGGCTTGCTTTAGCGCAGCTGGAGAGGACATTCCCCCATTTATTATCTACTCAAAGGCCTATCCAGGGGGAGTATGTTACAAGACACAAGGGCCTCTGAATGCCCTCTATGGATGGTCAGACTCGGGGTGCGTCAACTCTGACCTTTTCAAGAAATGGTTCCTCAAACACTTCCTCCTGCACGCACCGAAGAAGCGTCCGCTGCTGCTGATGTTCGACGGCCACAAGTCCCCCGTGAACCTCGAGGTGGTGGAAGCAGCTCGCAGGGAGGACGTCATCCTCCTGTGCCTTCCGCCTCATTGCTCTCACATCCTGCAGCCGCTCGACGCGGGTCTCTTTGTCCTCCTGAAGCAGCGTTTCGCAGCGCTCATCGGTGATGGTGGCGCCGCTGATAATCACTTTGCAGTCAGCAAGAAAGAGTTCTCAGGTGTGTTTAAAGGGGCGTATCAGATAGTGAACGAGGAGGAGGAAGGTGTCAGGACTGTGAAAGAGGGCTTTAGGAAATGTGGCATCTACCCGTTGAACCACTTCACCATCAACGAGGGTCATTTAATGCCATCGCTCGGCATGGGCCCGGCAGCTGGACCCTCGCTGTCCACATCAGCACAGGGGGTGCACGCTGTAGGAGACCTCACAGCTGCTGGACCCTCCTCCTAACGCATTACTACCCAAGACTATCAATCAGCTGTCAGTACCTTTTAAGGAAAGAGTTTGACTGCATAATTTAACAACACTTGAATGAAGACAGACTGTATCTGCCATTTGAAATACCAAATGGGTTTACACTCCCTCCCTCGGCCTCCCTGCAGAGCGCTCTGTTTGTCAGAAGAGAAGGAATGTGTTGATATTAATTGCCGTTGTGCTCAGATGTGATGGTTAAGTCAAAATGTTTGAATGCTGCACAACAGCAGTTTCCAACCCCGCGGAGGCCTGAAGAAGATTATCAAACGAATAAAAAAGGGAAAAAACTGTATTTCTATATTGTCTAAGATTTCTCTATTTATTGCCCTTTTCTTGTGAAATACTGGATACTTTAAACTCTTCAGGCCTGTCAAAATCATTCATTCATTCATATAAGCTGAGGCAGAAACATGGGTTCATTTTAGGGAACACAATCTCTGCTCTGTCATTTTGTTCTTGTGTGTCATGTAATTGATGGCCAGCCAGCTACATAAGCTAACTAACATCAAGCAGTGTAAATAGTTGTGCTTGATTTATCTGCTAATCTACAAGGCGTGTAATGTGAGCTAGTTTTTCTAACTCTGCTCTGGACTGATCAAACAAGTTGTTTACTCGTTCAACGTGTATTCATTCAGCTGTTAACAGATTCACCTCATTGTTCTTAACATGCCTACAAAGATAAAAGGACAGATTTAAAACGTCCACGTTATTCTCCATAGTTACAGGAACTAGTACATTGTGAAAATGTAGTCAAATGTTGCCGTCTGTCAAGATTTATTATTGTCCAGTATCCATTCAAGCATGCTGTGAAACCCACTGAGAGAACACGGGGATAACAATGTTTTTTTATATAAATTATAAAAATCTACTAATAGACGGGAAAAGATAACATGTCTTTGAAACTGCTAACAATATTCTGTGAATCTGTTATTCCTTTGTTTGAGTATTCTAAATGTACTTGGTTCATTAAGTAGTTATAAAAGGAATATATTGTATAAAATACTGAAGAACTGAGAAGAGTTTATCCCTTTTTTAATTTGGGGAGGAAATACTTTATACAGAAATGTGTTTTTCAAATATACAATATAATATATCTCAGGGGGGAACTCCAATAAAGAATAAAGGTATTTTTGAAATATTTTTGCAGCACAAATGTGTCCATAAGCTTAATAATTTACTCAACGCGTATGTGTGTGTGCGTGTATGTGTGTGTGCGCGCGTGTGTGTGTGTATGTGTTCATCTTAAGTCAGGTGATGTAATATCAATGCAATGGGTACAGCTGCCAGCAATACACAGCAGGGAACAATGTATTAATAATTATTATTCTTGTTTAAACAGTCAATGGATGTTTACATCTTTACAGTCTATTTAAACAAAGGAACTCTTTATATGGATTCATGATTATTAATAACCATTTTAAAGAAAATGATCGGGACTTCTTGTGCTCAGCATAATAATCAGATTAGTATCAAACACACAATCATTTTGCCTCAGTTTGTACAGATCAAAGATTCAGATCAGAAAGATTAATGTGCAGGCAAATGTGCAGGTGTGAAAGCAGCTGTATGTTCCTGTGTGCCCGGAGGGGATATACTTTAGTAACAATGTATTTAGATTAATGCTTCATCAGCCAACTAAAGCACAGGTCAGGCTGCAGTGTACTGTAGGTCTTTATGGATGCAGCAAAGCTGCCCAGGGCTAAGTTCATGTTTATGTATGTTAATACCACAGATGGTGATTAGTGCCTGAAGCCATTTTTTTAGTTTTTATTCACAACAGAGTCAGGGGAGGATTTCAGTTTGGCCACCACATTATTCCTCGTATTAAAGTGGTTCTCAGCAACATATTGTATAAACACTGGAGATGTTGCAGGTCTAATATTTATATATCACATGGTTGAACTTTGTTCTTCTTTACTACATTTTTCAACACAAAAATCAGCAACATTGTTAATTTAATCTTGCAATAAGCACCTGCTTCAGACACAACATTTGCCAAATGTTACTTCATCAAGAAGCAACTGTGGGCAGAATGGCGATATCTTGTGATCAGCATTTGGTTTTGCATTTGTATGGTTGGAATAATTCTGAGACCATAAACCAAAACAGTTAGTCAGAACACATGGGTTTACTTCTGTCATTAAAGCTTGTCATATCAAAACTGAGTTTACAGCTCTGTTAAATACTGTAGTGGCGTAGGCCTGGTTTTAGGGTGGGGAATCAAGGCCTTTTTGTCCCTTTAAAACAGTTTAGGATAGACATTAATGTTGACATCTTTTAATATTTATACTGTAGCACTCACTCAAATTTCTTGGCCGTGGAAAGGACATATGAACTCTGTCTGACAACGACAGGCCTGGTCTCCACAGCATTGTCCTTACTGCAAGACAGAATAAGTTGTTTTTTAATCTGCAGCACGTTTGTTGCACTGTTTCTCTCAATACATCAGTGCTTGTGATGTAGGACAACAAATAAAAAAGAAAAACTAAAGAGGAAATACAGTAACAATGGTTTGCTGGCACATCAGTAAAATAAATGAACACTTCAATTGTGGTGTTGCATCTTAATCACTGAGGATACCTTGCTTTGTCTTCTTCTTTATTTTCCTGATTTGATTTCTGGATCCAACTGATATCATTCTTCAGTGAAGTCCGCACCCTGGTGGTTTGAAACACCTGCTTTCTGTCAACATCTACAACACACACACACACACACACTTTCTGTCAGTACTGCTTACAGAGAATACTTGCATAGAGCATTTAATCTGATAAAAGGAAGAAATATTAGATTCAAGTGTGACTTACCTTTTGACATGATGCCGATATTTTCTCAGATTTCCAATCTGATGAGATTATTTAAAGATGGAAAAGTATAAATTTATTCCAGGTACTACTTTAATAACAGTGGTTGTTGTGTATAACTGTGATACGCTGTATTATCTGATTCCTGTCTTCTTTTTTTCTCTCTTATCAGTCACCTTGGCACTTGTGAGACCCAGTATCTCAGACACAACCTGTAATACTGCATTCTGCACGGAAACAAGTCAAAATGACAAAGTACTGATCTTATACTGTGTTCTCTAGGAACTCAGATAAACAATGTAATTACATATTTAGGTGACATTTTTTATGATTTTGACAATGCTCACCGCATTTTATATTAAAATATCTAAAATGTCATCCTGACAAAATCATGCAATAATGTTCTCCCACATAGACTCTATATTCACTATCCACTCATTTGCTCAGAACTGTGACCTGCCCCATGTTTACAGTGTCCTGTCACTCTTTGTATCTTGTCTGTATTTCTCTTTGAGCTCCTGTTAACATTTTGACCTGCACTCAGTGTTTTAATCTCGCATAATGAGTCTCACTGGAGATGTGCCAGCACCAATTAACCAGGTCAAATTCATTATGCATGGAAAATGAAAGCAATTCTGACTTTGTAATGACCCTGCATAGTCAATGAGCGTGCGCTAGTATGAAGTCCATTCCTCCCTCATATTGAGTTCTCACCTGTTCTGTTCAGTCCCGTCGAAGTAGAGTGGTGTCGAGCCTCCTCTGTGTCTGTGCCACAAACAAGCGTGCAGGTAGAGGTACTTCAACTTGAGCCCCCACCCCCCTGTCATTTCAGATTCCACCCCCTGTTAGTCTGAAGTGTCACACCTGGATGCTGCTATGCAGGTTGATTGAGTGGGTAGGTTACTTGCTTTCCATGACATATGGGCAGACAGGTGCCATTGTTTTAGTTGGTAGTTTCATGTGTGAATTATTACATTCCAGAGCTGTTTTTAAACTTGATTTTCACAATCACTTCTTCCTGAGAACCAAATGAAAAAAAATCCCTTTTCATGCATTGTTCTTCTAGCTTTTCTAAGGTTTGTGACAACCTTACACCATTTAAACCAACCCTACAATTTAGTACTTAGTAGTGCTGTTTTTCCACTGACTTTGGCCTTGAACATTATACTTACCACACTACAAATGTGGCCAGAAATTAAACCCTGCAGCTCACAGGCTGAAAGCATTTCATAAAAAATGTTTTAGTGTTTTTTCAGGCTGAGCTTCACATAAAAGCATACTGTTCCAGTTGTGGGCATGATAGGAATCAAGAGAGACCTGTTCTTAAACTACCTGGAATTTTATCTACTGCTTGATCAGAATGTTTATTCGTTTCCATCAAAATGCATCCAAGCGAAGTGCTTATCTCTTCCATTGAAACTTATCTGTTTTCTGTCTTTTATGTTGGTCTTGACACAGTATATTTGGGAAACATAATTTTTATTTTTTATGTGATTTTCAATGCTGTAAGCACCACAGCCCATTCACGCCTTTTGTGTCAGGAAATAGATGCCAAAACTATCTGCATGGGATGCACAGCTAGAGGTGAGAGAGAAAATATATATATATATTTTTTTAACATTTTGGTGGACTGACCCTTTAAACATACCCGGAAAAAGGCAATAGCACATATCCTCTCTCTCTCTCTCTCCTCGGCTCCCTCCCGCTCTCCTCGTCTCTCCCAGTCTCCTCTCGTCCTCGTCCCTCCTCACCACACACGACACAACCACGACACACACACACACACACCACACCACTACACACACGCACACACATCACTGGTGTTTACATGTGATGAAGTACGAGATGCCACACTTCAAACATAAGAGGTCCACAGTAATCACGCTTGGCAGGAAATCACAGTCACACTGTTTGTTCATTAGCAAAGGTTCTGCACTGTGTCTTCACTTTTCTGGGCATTTGTCTTCTTTGAGACCATTTGCACTTGACAAAGTAAAATAACACTTTTAGACACATAAAATGTGAATGCTGTGCGGAATCCAGCAGAACCTCCTCTGTTGGTCTGCCTCTTTGAATCTCAGCCAACATCTTCAGTAAAAATTATTTGTATTCCTACAGCACACAAAGGAAGTTGTCAAAGTGACATATAACGTACAGTATTTACAGAACTGACATGGTGGTGTTAATGGATAGGTGTATTGTACAATGAAAATACTTGTAGAGAGCAAGAGGACACATTTGGATCAAATGCATTTTGTATCATTTAAATGAACGCCATATGTATTAGAGGGGGAAAAGAGGAAATAAAAAACTTTCTTTAAGTCTTTCAACAAAAATAATTATATATTATATTATATATTATATTATTTATAAAATATAAACATTAAATGTTGCACAGTTTGTGCTTTGTTTTTTCATCAACTTTTCTTTTATGCTTTATTAATGTATCTTATGATTTATGTATCTTGTGTTCCTATAGGTGTGTGTTCTTGGTTTCACCTGGCTGAAAGACAAATTTGTCATTGGGGATATTTGGGTTTGGCTGTGTGTATTTATGTATACTGCATCTGCATTGGATAGCACGCATGATCATGTATTAGAAATCATTCTGAAATGATGAACTGGACAACCAAAGTAACCTACTGTGTATTTGACTAAATTAACAATGGCAAAAGACCATCTTTACGCTCACATGGTATGATTAATGGGAACCATTCACACACACAGGGACTGAAAATACCTCCTTGAACGGTAATCAGGGGCATTAAGCAGAGTTGGTTGCGATAACATTAAAGGCCGGTTGAGTTCTGATGCATCATCTGATACTGTCTGCCCTCTACCTCCCTCACTACAACACTGCACATTATTATGAAGCCACTTCACTTGTTCTCACTACAGCAAAGATACCTGTTAAAATGTAGAAACTGTAGAATAATATATAACTGTAGAACAACGTCTATATCCTGGTCACAAAAACGAACGGGAACGGAACTGAATAAATATAATTAGACAAACCTATCTAAATGAAGTACAGTCTATTCATTCAGTGGGTCGATTTATAAGCGTTGTCTCATTTCCGATTGTTTTTGAATGCACCATCTCCACGCGCAGGTTTCTACCGGAAGTGACGACACACGTTGTCTCGAGTCTCTTCGTCGTGTTAGCAGCTTTGTAAGTGTTATTGCTTCAATATTCATTGATAAAAACACCCAGAACTTGAATTTTAGGTTAACTTCAGTAAATATAACTTTGTGAAAAAATTCGGTCGGCACACAAACGGCGAGATAACTTTGTTTTCCTGCTCAGAAGCGTTGTTAGACCACGTTAGCTGGCTAGCAACGTATTAGCTGCAGTGGCTAGTTGGCTAACTTGAGTTTTGTACTTTATAACGTTAAATAACCAGAAACGCGTTGATTTGTCTAGTAATAGGATAGGGACTATGTCTTACAAAGATATAACAGTGTTACCGAGTATTGACAGATTTATATGTTGCTTGTTGCAGCTTGTTGCTGAATGTTTTCCTCATGTAATCGATTCATGTTGGACGAATGAACAGATTGATTTTAATTCACCCCTCAGTTGGGAAATCTGTGATTTCAATAGCATGATTTATTGTCTCAGCTGTAATGAAAGCATTATACATGTTGATGCTACTACGTTACTACACAACCATATCCTCCTTCCCCTGGAGACAATTTGTGCAGGGTAGATCTTCAGGCAGTTTCCCTCAGAGCCACTTCTGGGTTAAAACATGTACTTTAAAAGATAGTGTTAGATTGAAAGGAGGAGGGGGCTGCTGCTTCATCACTTGTTGACTCGGTATTTGTGTCTGGAGCTGCCTGTTTGCTCTCCCATCTTCAGCTCACAGGTCCTGGGGCGTTACGTTATGTTTTCAGCTAATGTTTATTCTTCTTTTCATGTGTTGCTGCAGCGGAGCCATCCAAGATGACTACAGCTGCAAGACCAACATTTGAGCCGGCAAGAGGAGGGAGGGGTAAAGGAGAAGGGGATTTGAGTGCCCTGTCCAAGCAGTACTCCAGTCGAGATCTTCCGGGTCACACCAAGATCAAGTACAGGTCAGTAAATCGTGATGAATCCAGTACAGGGCTGAGTTCACCGCTCGCTGGTTGGCCAGACACTGATTTACATCCAGTTCCATATTTTCTGAACTGTTCCGAATGCATCCACTATCTGCTCATTCTGAGAGTGCTTATATCCTGGAAGCAAACTATACATATATATTTATGTTTATATATATATATTTATATTTATATATATATATATATTTTTTTTTCTCTTCAAATGTTCTCAGGCAACC
>NW_023339763.1:16369340-16372250 GCF_004916995.1 Morone saxatilis | reverse complement strand
TATATTTATATGTATATGTATATATATATATATATATATATTTTTTTCTCTTCAAATGTTCTCAGGCAACCTACCCAGGATGCCCCAGAGGAGGTGCGTGCCCGTGACTTCCGCAGGGAGCTGGAGGAGAGGGAGCGTGTAGCTGTACGGGACAAGACCAGAGAAAGGGGACCACGGGGTTGGTTTTTCTGCAGATGTTAGACTTGATGTTTATTTAAAATGCCTGTTAGGCTTATGGACTCAAATATATATATATATATATATATTATCTTAACTTTTACCCATGAAAACTACTTAAAATTCTGCATCGACTCTAATTTTCCAGAGCACACCACATCATCGTCATCTTCATCATCATCTTCAAAGAGGCCCAGACTGGATCAGATCCCAGCAGCCAACCTTGATGCTGACGACCCTCTCACTGATGTAAGTGCTTGCGCTGCAAGTTTTAGTGGACACTTTGTGGTGATTAGCTCTCATTAAGCTCCCTCGCCAATGATGCTTGGTTGTTTACAGGATGATGAGGATGAGGACTCTGAGGAAGACAGTGATGACGATGACACTGCAGCTCTTCTGGCAGAACTGGAGAAGATCAAGAAGGAGCGGGCTGAAGAGCAAGAACGCAAAGTAAAGTATCATTTCAGACCGACGTGATTGTACCTGCCGTCTGACACATAATGGGCTGACAGCACAGTCAGCAGTTTAAAACGTAGGTTATGTTTGTTTAGTGAATTTGCTTTTTTTTCTTCTTCTTAGGAGCGGGAGCAAAAAGCGGAGGAGGAGAGAATTCGCATGGAAAATATCTTGAGTGGCAATCCGTTGATTAATTTGGCAGGACAACAACAGCAACAACAGATGAACCCGACTCCGACTACATTCAGGGTCAAGAGAAGGTATCACAAGCACACACCGTTATGCACAACACGAGTGTTTGAAGTTCTCTTCACTTTCCACTAATCAACAACACTTGTTTATATCTTTCTAGGTGGGATGATGATGTTGTGTTCAAGAACTGTGCCAAAGGAGTGGATGAGGCACGGAAGGAGAAGCGCTTTGTAAATGACACACTGCGCTCTGAGTTCCACAAGAAATTTATGGAGAAATATGTAAAGTAAAGGACTTTGTGTGTCTTAATTTTATTGTTTTTTTTATTTTTTATTTCATTTCTCTGGTCTCCGCCTTCCTGTTGTCCTCTGTCTCATGAATGATAGATGGCATTCAAATATGTCCTGTATTCAAATGCATTAGTATTTGTACAGTCAACACGTAAAATGTATATAAATGAGTTAGTCAGTTGCATCTTTTGAATAAAACTTGTGAAAAGTTGAATGAAATTGAGTATTTCTGTAGACGGGTTTTATCTTTCACTTCAATAAACATTGTGGAGAATTGTCTTTTTACAGATTTATTTTCCAAGAACCTTTTTATCCTAATTTTATCTCATCTGGGTACTAAATTTATTCATGGGATTGAAAGTTAATCAGAACTTTCTTCAGAATTGTTCCCTTTGATGTCTTGTAAGGACATTTGTCGAGAAGGAAACATCATCTTCAAAATATTAAGCGGACTGTCACAGATAGAGGAATAACATTCAATTCTAAAAACAGTCCTTGTATCTTCACTGGAAAAATTGTTTTACATATCTTTTTTCTTTTTTATTAGTAAGGTAAACATTTATGGACTTCTTAGTGACCTCCCACCTTTAAACACTGGTAAAGCCTGTGACCTTCCACCTGGTAAAAAAAAAGATTCACTGCAATCCATGATCACAATCTTACCAAAATCTTTGTTTTTAAGATTTGTTCATGTGCTTTATACTTGTTTCCTGATTATAAATCATGGATTATTTGATTCAACAACATTCATAATCGTTTTGTAAGTAACTAAAGAGTGACAACACATTGTGTGAGGGATTTTGGTGCATTTCCCCACACGATTATTCCCCATTCAACATAAATATGATTTAAAACAATCCAGTTGATATTCTTTATTGTTCAAAATGTTAATTTATACGTTTAAAATGAATACATGCTTACATTCAACCTTACATATTTGAATGTGAATAAAATAAGCACCATTAAACCATTAAACTATATTGAGTGCAGCAGCAGGTAAACGAGTAGAACAACGACGTTATAGAGATGTGGCATTTATGGGACACGGAATTCAGATGCACAAAGTAATGTATGTGTATGTTTGATGTTTTCCTAAACATAATTTGACGTATGAATGCATATAAAGCGTGTTTTTTACTTTTGAAATACTACCCACCAGAGCAATGCGTGTATCAACGACACACTGTGTAATTAAAAGGCAGTTTGTTTCACAGAGAAGGGTAACTAAGAGAAACGTACAAAGGGCAGTGAAGGCAGCATGCGACAGGCTTTGATACTCGGGGCAGCCGGCAGGGGGCGCCATCTCCGACAGTCGCTCTCCGTGTGACAGGGATTGGGAGGCTGCTGGGAAAAGATGGCAGCTTCCTTTTGTGTGTGTGGATTTACTGGACTCCGAGGGGGGATTTAAACACATCGTTCAGTGGATACACGGACCCTCCGTCGCTCACGGCCGGCTGCCCCCCCTCACTTCGAGCAGGAGAACATGGAGAAGAGCGGCAGCATCGACAGTCTGGGCTCGAAGCGCTCCTCTTCCCGACAGCCAAGTGTTGATTCATTGTCCAGGTAGCTACAAAAACACCACAACACATCGCCTTTTGTGAGCTAGCTATAAGTTTTCAAACTAACACAGGGCTGTATGTTTACTGACTTCAGCTGACTCGTCTCACCCTAATGCAGTTATTGTAACCCTTCAGAGGTGATTGTTGAACCAGTAGTAATGTTATCTGCTTTGAAACGACCACATATGTTTGACAGTAAATTAGCATTATCGGCTGTTGTTTTTGTTGTTCGTTTA
>NW_023339763.1:16367518-16369285 GCF_004916995.1 Morone saxatilis | reverse complement strand
GCATACTCAGCCTGACCAATAGCTACATTATCCACTGTGGTGTTGTTTTTGATCCATCAATTCAATCGTTTGGGCTACAAAACATCAGAGAACTATAAGAACTACTCCTTACTCCTGTTATAAAACAGAGGAAAGCTGCAGATCTTTATATAAGAGGAGCTGGAGCCAGATAAAACTTGGCTTTGTTGCTTTATGAATGACTTTTAATTGATTATCAAAATTGCTGATAATTGATTTCCAGTTGACTAATAGATAATCAATAAAGCACTAGTCTGCATACTTCCTAAGTCAGACAATCTGACGAGAAAAGGCTGCTGTTTCACCCTCCTCAGAGTATTTCCTCTCATGGTTTATCTCTCACCAGTTCTTCCACCTCTCGCTCTGACCGCTCTGCCCAGGCCAAGCCGCCCTCTGCCATGTCCTCCGACTCTGTGTCCACCTCTACAGAGCTCTCCCCAGAGCTCAGGGTCAGTGTCCTGCACCTAGTTCACTCAGTTAACTTCATTAAGTACTAATGATAATGACCCAAGCGTGATCCTCCTCTTTTCTGCCCCCTTTCAGGTTAAGCCCAAAACTCTTACCAAGGTATGCCATCTTATGAATTACATACTACTCACCCAGCACATGTCTTGGAATAATGCTTTATTATGATTACCTTTTAGGTTTTATGGGTTCAGGCTGCTCCACATTCGAGTATAATTTGTATCTGTTGTTTCCAGCAGGTGCTGAGAGATTCAGACAAAGAGGAACCACAGTTACTTCCAAATGAAACGGTGCAAGACATGGGTAGGTTCTCTCTCATAAATCTAATCATAACAGCTTTCCTGCATTACTATGCAGAAAGAGTGGCCTTTATTTTCCACATTAAAACAATATTGTTTGTGATACATTTACCGCACATGGCTAAATCTTTTCTTGTTTTAATCTATAGCCCAAGATGTCACCTACTTCTGTCCTTTCATCGGAGCACTGAGGGGAACAGTGACCGTAACCAACTACAGGCTTTTCTTCAAAAGCATGGACAGGGTAAGCTTAGTAAAGTACTGTAAATAAATTTAAAGAATCATTCTGTTTTGGTTAATGTGTTGTTTGGTTTGTAGGAGCCAGCATTTGTGCTGGACCTTCCCCTCGGGGTGGTGAGTCGTGTGGAAAAGATTGGAAGTGCATCAACCCGTGGTGACGTGTCCTATGGGCTGGTTTGCAAAGTGAGTAAGATGTGGAAATAGTCTGCGATAACTTACTTTATTTGGCAGCCTATGAACAAGCTCCACAACAGCATACTGTTAGTGCATGTAGTGTTTTTACTGCTATGAAATTGTATTTACATACCACTGTTGACCCCTGAATTTGACCATGACCTGCGGCTCTGCCTCTGTGCAGGATATGCGTAATCTACGATTTGCACACAAGCAAATGGAGGACACACTCAGGAAGTCCATTTTTGAAGTGCTGGTGAAATTTGCGTTTCCTGTTTCCAACGGACTGGTGAGTGATTCTCAGCAACACTGTCTTGGACACTGAAGGTCTGCACTGACCACCGACTGATGAATGTCTTTCCCACTCTCTACAGCAAATCTTTGCCTTTGAATACGGGCAAGTGTTTCCTGAGAACGGGTGGAAGGTGTACGACGCTGTCTCGGAATACAAAAGACAGGTATTTGAAAATGACACCGTCTGACTGCCTGGCTTTAAGTCCCCCTAGAGTCAAAAATATGTTTTTACCTACAGCTGAATGTTTGAGCCTCACTGTGCAGAATGATGTCTGTG
>NW_023339763.1:16367153-16367418 GCF_004916995.1 Morone saxatilis | reverse complement strand
GATGTTTTCACATTCTTCTGCTGAAACTGGAAAGTTACCCCTAGTAGTAGGTTTGGAAGTCAATCCCTAAATTTGCATATTCATAGATTCTGACATTTTTAATGATGTAGAAGCAGTAGATGCCTTTTGAAAGATTTTTATATTTTTTTGCAGGGAAAAACATTTAAAACACACGTTATTGTTCCAAGCAGACTATTTGTATATATGTCTTAATATGGAGGGGATCTTTAAAGGAAGCTTATTACCTTGGTTGCTTGTGTGTTTT
>NW_023339763.1:16357364-16367112 GCF_004916995.1 Morone saxatilis | reverse complement strand
GAAGGGTATACCCAACGAAAGCTGGAGGATAACAAAAGTAAACGATCACTACGAGGTTTGTGACACCTACCCATCAACTCTGGTGGTGCCTGTCAACATACCGGAAGAAGAGCTGAAGAGAGTGGCTGCCTTCCGGGCAAAAGGAAGGATACCTGTGAGTCTTCAGCCTGAATCCAGTGTTCCTCTCCCGTGCAGCTGTGTTGTTGGATTGTCTGTGGTAATATTCTGTTATTCTCTGTGTGTAGGTGTTGTCATGGATCCATCCAGAGAGCCAGGCGACAGTGACGCGCTGCAGTCAGCCCATGGTTGGGGTAAACGGGAAGCGCAGCAAAGAGGATGAGAAATACCTCCAGGCGATCATGGATGCTAATGCTCAGTCCCATAAACTCTTCATTTTTGATGCCAGACCCAGTGTCAATGCCGCTGCCAACAAGGTTTAGCAGGAAACTTCCTTAATATAGTATTTACTTAACTTACTACTCACCTTCACCTTCACTCACCACATCTCCACTTGTTTTGTGTTTTTTTTTTTTTTTTTCCTCAGATGAAAGGGGGCGGTTATGAAAGTGAGGACGCGTATCAAAATGCTGAGCTGGTGTTCTTGGATATTCACAATATCCACGTGATGAGAGAGTCGCTCCGCAAGCTGAAGGACGTGGTCTACCCCAACATTGAGGACTCCCACTGGCTCTCTAATCTTGAGTCCACTCATTGGCTCGAGCACATCAAGGTGAGCGTGATGATGCATCCCTGTGATTGCAGACGAGGAATGACGAATGAGGTAAAAGACCAAGTTGTGTGTGTGTGTGTGTGTGTGTGTGTAGCTGATCCTGGCAGCAGCACTGCGGATCGCAGACAAAGTGGAGTCTGGGAAAACGTCGGTGGTGGTGCACTGCAGCGACGGCTGGGACCGAACAGGCCAGCTCACCTCTTTGGCCATGCTCATGCTGGACGGTTACTACCGCACCATCCGCGGCTTTGAGGTGCTGCTTGAGAAAGAGTGGCTGAGCTTCGGTCACCGCTTCCAGTTGGTAAACAAACTTTCCTACACTTTTAATGTTTTTAGAAACCACGTAAGGTGTGGTGGCCCTGTCCGGTTGCATCACTGATCGTCCCCTCTTCTTCGGTTGTTTCTTAAAGCGTATCGGACATGGCGATAAGAACCACACAGATGCAGATCGCTCACCTGTTTTCATTCAGTTCATTGACTGCGTCTGGCAGTTGACTCGCCAGGTAAGCAGTAAGTGATAATGTGGAAAGATTCTTCAGGATAACACTGTCTTACAAGGACGCTAATGAAGCTGTTATTATTTAAGTTCCCTGCAGCTTTTGAGTTTAACGAATACTTCCTGGTCACCATCCTGGACCACCTGTACAGCTGCCTGTTTGGAACGTTCTTGTGCAACAGCGAACAACAGAGGCTGAAAGAAGTAAGTTACGATTGCAGTTGTTGTAAAATGAGAAATAGTGAAATACTGGAGAGAGCAGGGTGTAGAAAGTCAGTAGTAATATGGAGATTTGTTGTGCATTTAGCGTCATGACAACCATACCTTTTTATTTTACAGGAAATTCCCAAGAGGACAGTGTCGTTGTGGTCCTACATAAACAGCCAGCTGGAGGAGTTTACCAATCCTCTGTATGTGAACTATTCCAACCATGTGCTGTTCCCTGTAGTCAGCTTACGTCACCTGGAGCTTTGGGTTGGCTACTACATCCGCTGGAACCCTCGCATGAGACCTCAAGTATGTTAAAGAGCCTCATTGTTGTCAAAGGAAACAGTTTGAACTCGAGCTTTACACACCGGCTTTTTGTTTTGTTCAGGAACCTGTCCATCAGCGCTACAAGGAGCTGCTGGCGAAGCGCGCTGAGCTGCAGAAGAGAGTTGACGAGTTGCAGCGAGAGGTGACCAATCGCTCGGCCTCCTCTTCCTCCGAACGGGCGGGCTCCCCGACGCGCTCCATCACTCCAGTGCAGACCTTCGTTTGACAAAACTCGACCCTCGTGGCGGTCGCGAAAACTGAATCCTACCTGTGAGAAGGTGCCATACATTAGTAATCAGTAGGCCACATGAAGGACCTGTGCACCAAACTGCCTCTTTGGGTGACACATTGCGTTAATACACTACCACCAAAAGTCTGAGTAAGCAGATTACTGTAGAGTCTGCTTGCAACTACAGCCATATTGTACTCCATGGTTGAGGGGGCATAGAGTACTGTTTAGCATATCGACATACCTACAATCAGTGTTGAACGTTTTTGAAATACACTAAAATGTCACACGGGTAAAATATATATGCCTTATACACTTCATAGGAACACTCATTTTATTCCTCTACACTGCAAATGTTTGCTTAGATATTGATTTGAAAGCAATACAGCTGAAGCAATTTTGAAGATGTACATTGCTTTTGAGTTCAAACCTGTAGTACTAAAATCAACTAAATGGCTCTGGAGTTGTTAAATATTCAGAAATGTAGCTAAAGGGCTGTAATGTTAGCTTCTTCTAATAGTGACGAAAGATAGTCATAGAGTGCATTAAAAGACAGTTAGCGGGTTGTCTTCAGAAGTCAGTGCTTTTAGATTGTTGTGACCAAATATCAGTTTTTTTTTTATGAATATATAATGCGTCATGTATGGCATTCCTCTCATTGAGTGAGTACAGTTTTGTAAGTTTCATTTTTCTAACTAGTTAACATTATTTATTATACTTTTTCGTCCTTGTATTTATGGCTCACAAACACACTTTTGTCTCATGTCAGTAGAGATCCCATGCAATATTAATAAGTAACACAGAATATGCAATAGTTAATTTGTCTCAGTTAATAATCATTTACTCAAAATGTTTGCGTGTGAACATTTCTATAGACGCTTTTCAAAGCTAATATCGGCTAATATTATTTTTTATAGGCACCAGAATGTGTGACAACTAATAATTTGCTTTTTAGTTTTAATGAATCTGAATGAATATCTGTGCCTTGCTCTGAATGACTGATTGGGAGAATAACAAAATAAAAGTGTGCACAGTCTTTAAATGCCAAGGACTTTCTTCTGCAATAAACACAGGACTCAAGTTCACGGAGTCAGTACGGTTTGTCACATTAACGTGGGGTGATCACAACACCCTCCAGTCTATTTCTTAATTTTAGCAATTAGGGTTGCAAACGGTAGCAGAACCTCAGTGACATTAGCATTAATCATCTGTGATTATGAATATGGTCTTGCCATAGTATGAGAAACAAAGAGTGCCTTTTAGTGTAAATGAAGAAATATGAAAGTGATTTAAAAGTCTGGAATTTACAGTGTGACTGTGCTGGAGAGTAATATTAGACTGCAATGGCTCTGAAAATATTAGCACAGTCACATTCAAGCTGTTTAAGTCACGTACATAAATATTAGATGACTAGCCTAAAATTGGCTGTAAGGCATCCTTTACTCATTAATAGACTTATTATTATTCCCTTGACTTTTGTTTTTAATTTTTGCCTACTTAAAATTTATTTGCATTGCCACTTATATTGAATTACTCTCCGGTTAAAAATGTACAGCTATTAAAGTGTGACCATATTTGCACACAGTCAAAGTGACGCTGCGGTGCTGTATGCACTTCATTGCTTCAGAACAGAACAAAGCAATGTCAAACTGTATAAATATGTTCAATTAATAAAAGTTCTGATATGCTATGTAGCAAACTTTTAAGTCTGTTTTTTTATTGTGTTGGTGTGTATGGCAACCNNAGAAATTTGTTTTGAAATGGTGTCACCATTCTATACTTCATCCACCAGAGAGTAGGGACACATTATAACTGTATTATAACTGTAAACAGCCTGCCCAGTACATTTGTGGTGGCAATGTTTGTTATAGGTTGTGTAAAAAATCTGATATATCATTATCGAATTTTCTCTCAATATTGGTATCAGCCTCAAAAATCTGCCGGGAGATAGTTGACAGATGTTATAATACAAAGGACTAATTGGTTCTTTACACAGATGTAAAATAAAAGATTGATAGTTTATGATCAGTTGAGAAACACATCAAATGCTGATGTTCATGTATGCATGTGATATGAAATTAAAACAAATTATAATAAATAGATTATAACATAATATAATAAATAAATTATAATAATGAGCCATTTAATAACCTGCTTCTGAAAATCTGACTGAAATGCTACACAAATTTCAGATGTAAGATTTAATAACTTCAGAGTTTCAAATGACCATTGTTAGTATGACCATATACACTACATTATTCTAACATATTTTGTTGGTAAAGGCCAAACTTTGTTTCGGGGCCTTTAATTATTCTTATTAATGATTATTTTACCTAACGTTACATGGCCACATGTTGTATAATATGAGAGATGTTGCCAATGTATCCTGTAACTTGTGATTATCTTGTGACTTTCAGAGCTGCCGACAGTGTAGGGCCCCAGGACCTTACTGACTCTACTGCAGCATGGTTGGTTGCTATGGGGATAATATGTTAAATTACACATTAAAAGACACAAAACAAGACAAACAGGGCGGAATAATAACATCCACAGCCTGTACGAGTGACGTTTTAATTATTATATTGGTTACTTTTGACCAAACTAGTTAAAAACTGCGTGAGATTGTTGATAAAGCGGAGCTGTGCTGGGTGAATGCGGACGTGTGATTGGCTCCGCGCATTTTAAAATGTGAATCCCGCGGACGGATGTTGTGTCGCGATAGGTTTCCTTTCTTCTTCTGGAGCTCTCGGCCACTTCCGGTTACATGACGACGACGGCGTCGATACAAAAAGAGAGAAGGAAAACAGGAAAATAGCTTTCTTGGCGAGCACAGTGGAAACTTAACACAAATATCCACATCCTAATGGACGTATTGCTTAAGTGGCGACATCAATAACGATCGTCCTCAAGTCGGTCTGGCTGGATAACGCAGGAGCAGAGAGAAGACCACAGAGATTTGGAGTTTAACGTTATTGTTCTTCGCCTTCTCCCTCCAGCTAAGCTATTTCTGTGTTGCCCTACCTAGCCGAGCCAGCTAACGTTAGCTAGCGCTGGATGCCAACACTGTGGTGGTGTGTATATGTGTGTGTGTGTGCTCTTAGTTCTCAATTAGCACACGGCTGGAGAGGAAATAGCGCCGTTAATCCGTTGGGTTTGCAGCTGGACTCCGCTAACCTCTTGTAGCTCGGTGACATTAAGTTGGGCGAGAGAATGGCAACGTCGGCTCTGTACGCCTGTACGAAGTGTAACCAGCGGTACCCCTTCGAGGAGCTGTCGCAGGGCCAGCAGCTGTGCAAGGTATTCATGTGTGTGTGTGTGTGATTGAGGACGACCGAGCGGGTGTTATTACCGACTGGATGTGATGTTAGGCAGGATCAGGTTATGTAACAAGCTTTTATCTTTCCAACCTGGACGCGCAACTGCACTGTTGTTCGGCTCGTTGCATGCGGCCACGGTGTTTGTTGGAGAGTGTTAACACGTTTATATCACGTCTTTACCGGGTGGATGTTAATTTGTGAGGCGTTAAGATGATTCCCGTTCATGTACACACGGTGCTCGCCAACTTGTTGCTTGTGCGGAGCTTTAAATGTAGAATTGAGTGTGCCGTCGAGGAACAGGTTTATAATGAAGGAGAACAATCTTTGAGCCTTAATCATCTAATAAGCCGTCTGTTCCCGCTTTTATTTTATTTTTTTTCTTCACGGTTAGTCTGCACTGATGTTATTTATTTATTTTACAAAATGGACATTGTTATCTCTGTAAATGTCCCTCCTGGGCTTTAGAGAAGTTTCTATCTGCAACGTTTCTTTGCACAAGGTCAACTGATGAATGCAATTACAGTTTGTTTGTCTATATCAAGGATTTAGAGATATTAAGAGAGCTCTTTCCTCCAGTTAATAGTGCTTATTTCCCCCACCCTGCTCAGCCTAACCATAATAATGTGTTGGGTTGACTTAACCAAATCAGATACAAGTCAGTGCAGTATTTACTTGCCGGGTGTTTTCCATAGATGTTGTAGCCAAGAGGTGTTGCACAACAAACTTCAAGTTGTGCTGATGTACACAACAACTTATGAGGCAGTCTTGATTTCTGGTGTGTCCATTGTGCAATTTACTTGTCTGCCTCTGCTGACAGACGCTCAGATAGCACTGACATTCCTCTGTTTTGTCACCACAGGAGTGTCGCATCGCACATCCAATAGTGAAGTGCACATACTGCAGGTCTGAGTTTCAGCAGGAGAGGTGAGATATGTGCACCTGAACTTCAGCTTTTGTTTATAATATAGTGGGTTTCTTTGCATTTTATGTTTTGTTTTGATTGTAAATGTGTTTCTTCTTTACAGTAAAACAAATACGATCTGCAAAAAATGTGCCCAGAACGTCAAACAGTTTGGAACAGTGAGTATCAAGTTTTTCGTGGTTTTTATTTCCCGGGCCAGTTTTAATTGCAGTTGTATTTACTGATTCAAGTTGCACTAAGTGAACATTTGTTTGAAGGCACATCATGCGTCCTTTGTCTGTCTTTACAGCCCAAACCCTGCCAGTACTGTAACATCATTGCAGCTTTCATCGGGACAAAGTGCCAGCGTTGTACCAACTCAGAGAAGAAATATGGACCTCCACAGACCTGTGAGCAGTGCAAACAGCAGTGCGCTTTTGACCGTAAGGAGGAGGGCAGGAGAAAGGTATGAACCATACACACTTACAGTCCAATGTGACAGTGAATGTGTCACAGCGAGTGTTATGAACTTACTGTCTCCTACCTGTCTTACAGGTGGACGGGAAACTGCTGTGCTGGCTCTGTACCCTGTCCTACCGCCGTGTCCTGCAGAAGACCAAGGAGCAGAGGAAGGGCTTTGGATCCTCCAACTCCTCATCCCTGAACGAGAAAGATCACCACTCCAGACCTCACCATCACCACCACCACCACCAACACAGACACAGCAGTTCTCATCACAAGTATGTAATCTGTTGTGTCACTTCTCCCTCTCACAGTCCCAGTGCCACTCAGTCAGGCTGTTGCTTTTTTGACACAGAATAGTGAAAAGATTTGTGTTTTATGCCTTTTATATGGTGATTAAAAGTAGACCCAGTCAACTCACAGCTAACTTATCTTCGACAGACTGAGTGGGAGCTTGAGTCCTGAGCAGGAGCAGGGACTGTGGAAGCAGAGGTAAAATGTTCTCTCTCATTTGAACTGCTTAATATACATACAACAATGTTGCTTGTGTGGAGTTTTAAGGCCCAAATTGAACATTTTGTTTTCTTTGCAGCCATAAATCGTCTTCAATCCAGAAGGAGACTCCAAAGAAGAAACCAAAACTGGAGATGAAGCCATCCAACGGGGACAGGTACAATAAGTGCTGTAATTGTTTTGGGAAGCATTAGGTGTCCAGTTTTGTTTACGTGTTGATTTCTCACCTGAGTACTGGGGTCACGCTCTTTCCTCTCTCCCATCAGTAGTTCCATCACCCAGTCCATGGATTCTGGAGGAACAGACAACTTCATTCTCATCAGCCAGCTGAAAGAGGAAGTGATGTCACTGAAGAGACTTCTGCAGCAAAGGGATCAAACCATTCTAGAGAAGGACCGAAAGGTAGGTTCGCCTCCAATGAGTCAAAGCTGTATCACTGTTGGTTGCTTGTATTTGTTTGTCATACTGATTAATAAATTCCTGTCTAGCTCACAGAGCTCAAAGCAGACTTCCAGTATCAGGAGTCCAACATGAGAGTGAAGATGAACCAAATGGAGAAGTCGCACAAAGAGTCTATGGAGCAACAGCAGGTAGGAGACTGCATATATGAACACGTCACATCAAGTTCACACCAGTTTTTAATGGACCGTTGGTGTGTTGATTAATCTAATAACTTCTACTTTGTAAGAAGTCATATTGGCGGAGGATGTTTAGAGTCCAACTGTTGGTATGGTAATATAATCATCACTAATATATCTTTTTTTTTTTTTTAATCCTGCCCACAAAGTACAACTTTCATTTGTACTTAAAACCATGTCGTACTATTATTAGGGGTCTAATATTGTGCCCGTGTTCCATATATGCAACAGTGTGATACATAGATGAGTCACTTGTTGCATAAGTTTGCAGCCGGTCGTTATGGATACGATAGGTGCACCAGTTTTGCCATTTCCTGTCAAACTCTCTCTCTGTCATTTTTTTATTATGATTGCCGTTTTGTAAGTGTGACTCTGTAGCTCGCATGCTCCGTGTTTTATGTAGCAAAGGTGTTTTTATCAGTACAGTCAGCAGTTGATTGAATGAATGATAGGTACTGTACGTAATAAAAGTCAATGTTTTGAGACTGTATGTAAACCAGCTAATGCGTTTGCTGCCATTAAACATATAACACATAACACATTTAATGTAAATCACAATGCACATGGACATTGTGATTTCACAAATGCTTCCACTAAGGCGTTTAGGACTGTGCATCAGTTTCTAACACAGTAAATCATTTGTTTCCACAGTCCAAGAACAGGGAGCTGATGAAACAAGTGGCTGCCCTCTCGAAAGGAAAAAAGTTTGACCGGACAGGAAGTTCACTGCTGCTGCCCTAACAATAGGCCAACCAGCGGGTAACAACACAGAGCGGCTTCATTGTTGTAACACTGTGAAAGTCTCCCTCCTGTGTTTCCTCATTGCCATCAACATCGATTATTTCTTAATTGGTAAATTCAGAAACCATGTTGTACATGGAAATCAGTTGTTGAATCAAAGAAACCTTTCTCTAAATGTCAACATATTTTAGATATTTTATGGCAACTTTTCCACTGGATCATAGGACGTGACTTTGGATGGAGGATGGAGCCCTCATTTTTAACACTGCCGGGCCAAAACAAAAAGCATGGTGTGCATATGTGGATAGCATTCTGTCGACTCAGTGTATCCACGTCATTTTTATGGATGTCATGCAATTTATTTATTCAACTGTATTTCTTAGCTTTTTTATTTCCTCACAACCTACTAAGAGAATATCCCACATTTTGGGGTTTTCTTCAATAGCAATTAGTTATATTTTTCTAAATTGATTGTGGAAGACAAGTTCTCCTTAATGGAGACCCTGTACAACTTTACAATGTATGCAAACGTGGGATGGGTGACCACTGAGCTGTTGCTCAACAATAGAGAACTCTCTCAGTAACAATTCATAAATCAACCAATGAACACTTTGAAAGGCTGTCTGGTAGAGAGACACCTCTTGGCTGCCCTCTTTCTCACTGTGTGACAGCTGTAGTGCTTTGCTGTTTCTCTTTAGTGGAACGATTGTAATACTGCATGATTTTACTGCCAGACACCGGTTGGCATTGTGGTCAGACTTCTCCCCTCCCCCTTTTAATTAGTTTTTTAAGAATCACTTGTAAATGTATTCCGGGGTCAGCCATTGTATTTAAACTATTGCTTGTATCTGTTTTAGTGAGTACAGTATGTGTATGGTGAGGCCAGTTGAAATTAACCTGTCTGTAGAAGATGCTTTTTAAAGGAACACATCTATCACCTTGCATTATTGGGCTGGTTTCATACTGTGGCGTCCAGGATCACTTTTGTACTTTTTTCCAAACCAAGTGTTTTAAAACTATTAAAACTGGCTAAACTGTTACTGTATGTTTTGTTTTTATTGACCATATATCTGTTTAACCTTTTTGAACATGAAATGTTTGTAACCGCTATAGTTACGATACAATACAGGTGCATCTCAATAAATTAGAATATCATGACCAAGTTAATTTATTTCAGTAATTCGATT
>NW_023339763.1:16340325-16357264 GCF_004916995.1 Morone saxatilis | reverse complement strand
TAAAAGAAATAAAGACTTGAAATATTTCACTCTGTGTCTAATGAATCTATATGATATATGAGTTTCACTTTTTGAATTGAAGTACTGAAATAAATGAACTTTGTCATTATATTCTAATTTATTGAGATGCACCTGTAGTAGAAGGTTAAGAAGAAACCTTTTTCACCACTCAAGGATTAACACTACTCACTGTACTTTTACAATACATCCTGTCATATGAATGCTAAGATGTTAGGTTGAAGAGTGTACTTTGGTTAAAAAAAAAAAAATCCACTCTGAAAGATTTAGATATTTATACTTAAGCTTATTGACTAACGGAAGTTGTGGAGTGGATTAGAAAAAGGATGTACTGTGTATGGCTTGTAATACACTCATCTTACTATCGGTTAATATAGTCTCTACAGCGGATATCCTTCAGTCTAGAGAGGTTAATTAAAGAAGTAGCATTACATTTAGCAAAATCTAATAAATCTAACCAAACTACAATATAATTCATATCCAGTGCTCACAAGTTGATAGCCACTTTTCACAAGACTGAAAAGTACAATCCTTAGGAGTACTTTGTTTTTAAAATGTCATCCTGAATGAAGTCTCTCTAAGAGGATCAGTGCTGTGAGATATTTTAAGATTAGATATGTTGCAACAAGCACAGACACGCTCTGTCCTTGAGAGAAAAGGTAAAAGGTGCTGAGGTCCAGCATAAGAAACATAATGTGTCAAGTGACATAAACAATGTATAATTCACGGGACATTGAGCCTGAGCGAGGCCAGTGGATATTAAGAAATTAAAACTTTATAAACGTTATAAATAGAAGATTGTATGGGGAGATTAGCGGCAGCAATAGACTTGAGAAATTAAATGCATTAAAATGTCATGTACTTTAGAAAGGGAGCGGCACTACTGCATACTTACGTACTGCCTGGATATTGAAGTTTTCTGCTTCTGGGTGGCGAACATGACAGTCTACTACGTTACAGGGGGTCCTTGAACGCATCACCCTTTCCATCCGGGTCACTTTCAGGCTCTAAACTAGCTAACTAGCTTAGCCGACGGTGCTGCAGTGCACGACACACACAAATAAAAACAAAAGTTTATGCTGAACCCGGGTGTGTAAAGACTGCATTAAATTACTTTTGTTTTGTTTTTTTGTTTCGAGGTCACAAAGCCGATGCAGGCACAGATAGAAAACACCTTTGCATAGATTGAAGTGAACGCATTACAAGTTCTCTTGTCTCGGTAACATTAAGTTAGCTCACTGTGCTACTTTACCAGACTGAGCTGCTAATGAGGTAGCTGGGCAACTATCTGATGTTATTGAGAGAGCTGGGCAACTAAAGCTGGCTAAAACCCGAGCTTACAGAAGTTGAAGTCAGGTCCCAGAGGTAAGTGTAAGTTGCATCTATGATTTTTCTGATATTTCGTTTTCAATGCAGAGCTAACGAGCTAGCTAATGTTAGCGAAGTGGCTAACGCTGCACTACATTGCGGCGCTGATGACATTATTAACTTACGTTTGTCTGTGACAGTGTGGACAGTTACGGAGTTTGTTGCTCTATCAGATTGTTATATTTGAGGAAAACGACACAAGAATGAATTTTGGTTACCGGAATCTGATCTGGCTGCAACGTCAGTGAAACAAAAGTACCGCTTCAGTGTTGTGACAGGTAATAACGTTATGAGTGGGATCGTTCAGAGATCTCAGTGATGTGTCGCATTACTCAGGAGGAGAAGAAGATGAGCCAAATGTCTGAACTGTAAATGTTATTTACTCAGGATGTCGGACTCCGACAGTGACGAGGACCAAGATCGCCCTTTCTCTATTACTGGCTTCCTCTTTGGAAACATCAACGAAGATGGACAGCTGGAGGATGACAGTGTGCTGGACAATGTGGGTGTTTTACCTTTTCACAGCAGCATTTAAGAGTCATTATTATGTACTATTAACTGTTCCTATTAACTGTTTGTATTTGCAACACTTATTTCAACTTGCTGTTCTGTTTCTGCTTTGCTTCCCACCACAGGAGTCCAAAAAGCATTTGGCTGGTCTGGGTACACTGGGTCTGGGCTCACTCATTACAGAGATCACTGCCAATGAGGACGAAGATCAAGATGAAGGCAGAGACTCTGCTAGTGTGGACGCAGAAGGTTAGGTCAAATACATTTTAAAACAAAAGGAAACTTTGCGTTAATTAAGCCAGGAGCAGGATGGGGTGACATTTTCAATATCTCTCCTCCTCATCCAGGTTGGGTGAAAAGCACTGAAGATGCAGTTGATTATTCCGACATCAGTGAGGTTGCTGAGGATGAGACGAAGAAGTACCGTCAGGCCATGGGGTCTTTGCAGCCCAGCAGGAAAACAGGTGATCACCTTACTGCTCCTTAGTCATATTTGTGTTTGATTGTTATTATACTCAATTAAGAATTACCCTTTTTTTGTTTGAACATATTGTTTTCTTAAGATACATAAAACTGACCTCATTTCTATAAAGATATGTTTAATTATATAAAAAAACTGTAAGCAAAGTAACTCCTATTTTCTTTTGTTTTTTCCCATTGTATGGTATCTTTTTACCACCATTTTCCTTTGCCCCTACCAAGGATCCCAAAATGTTGTTGGACCTTCAGTTTAGGTATATTATATATTTAATGTAAACACATTTTTCTAATTCCTTAATCTTAGATGATGAGGATGACTATGATGCAGACTGCGAGGATATTGATTCTAAGCTCATGCCTCCTCCGCCACCACCAACTCTTCCTACATCTGCTAAGAAAGAGGAACCCTCCCCTCAGAGTACAACAGGTGAGGATATGTTTACTCATAATTAGTCCCTGTTGAGAAATTGTGTTTGACTCGGCCTCTTCCACAGAGCTTTAAGCTGTTTACAGAACTGCTATACTGGAGTCTGTAAGGAAGTTAATTTGCCTCAGCCTGGACGTTATTGTCACAGGTTTAGATTTTCCTCTTTATTTGATCATAAAACAAACTCAATAGTAATTAAGCTTTAAGTATTTTAGGTCACAAATATCTGAAGATGATGTATAATTGTCTCTAATGCTGCTGTGATTGGTCACTGTCTTTCCCCACAGCTGGAGAAGAGGGCGATGGTATCATCCTTCCCTCCATCATCGCGCCATCCTCTACGGCTGATAAAGTAGACTTCAGCAGCTCGTCGGACTCTGAGTCAGAAACAGATCGTCCCTGTCAGGGCTTGGGGTCTGGAGGCCCCCCTGACAGCCTCACCCTCCCTCTCGCTGGCATTATGCAGAAAGATGCTGCTAAAGCACTGCCTGGTGTCACAGAGCTCTTCCCAGAGTTTAGGCCTGGAAGGGTAAAGCATCTTAACAGGCACTGCCCATGGCTGAAATTTATTATTACACATATTATCATTTTAAGACAAAGGGGTTCACTGACGCCCACTGTGTTGGATGTCCTATCAGGTGCTTAGGTTCTTGCGGCTGTTTGGTCCTGGAAAGAACATGCCATCAGTTTGGAGGAGTGCCCGCAGGAAGAAGAAGCGGAAGCACAGAGACCCTCAGCCTGGGACACCTCCTCCAGAAGGAGAGCCCACAGAGCAAAGCCAGGAGAAGAAGTCCGGATGGGTTTACGAGTACGCACTCCCTCCACCCCCAGAGCAGTGTCTCTCTGATGATGAGGTAAATCTTTCATTGCTACGGCCTATGGTAGGCTTCCATAATACCAGCTGGTAGTGGTCTGCCGATATGTCATTGTATCCACCTCTTCACATGCTTTTCTGTGCCGTCCAGATAACCATGATGGCTCCAGTAGAATCTAAGTTCTCACAAACTTGTGGTGATGGAGACAAGGAGGCAGAGTCTCGACCTAAGGTAGCAGAATGGAGATATGGTCCAGCCCAGCTCTGGTACGATATGCTAGGCGTCTCCGAGGACGGAAGTAACTTCAACTACGGATTCAAGTTAAAAGAAGATCAGTCCAGTGAGCCGGAGAAGCAGGATGCGCCTAAAGAAATAACAGACACTGCACACGAGGTATGCAGACAATCCGTAGCCATAACATGGAATTAATACTGATTGTGTTACTGATATTGTGTTTAATATATCTCTAGTTCCTGAGGCAAGACAACGACGACGAAGATATTGATAATGAAGATGGAGATAAGGACAGACAAGTCCTTGAGAATGAGCTCTTCCTGATGGTCACTCAACTGCAATGGGAGGACGATATCATCTGGAATGGGGAGGAAGTAAAACACAAGGGCACCAAGACTCAGCGAGCCAGCCTGGCGGGATGGCTGCCCTCCAGCATGACACGCAATGCAAATGCTTATAATGCACAACAGGGTACGATGCAAGAAAAACCTTGTAATAGGTCTTTGTGTGATACTGTACCTGCATGCTGTAACATTTCATGTGTGTAAAAAGGAATATATGTTTAATCTTATAGGCCTGACAAGAAGTAATTCCCAGTTGGTGCCACCTACGCCTCCACCCATGCCCAAAGCTTCTTCAATCTCTGGCTCTAAGCGGGAAAAAAACAGCCATGATAATCAAAGTGAGTTTAGTTTTTGGTCTCAGTACAAATAATAGATTCACCAGACCTTTTTTAAGTCTCAAGCTAACGACTCATTTTCCGTGTTGTCTTCATTTTTGTTCCTCTGCAGCCTCTCATGAAGAAGACTCTCCCTGGTTCTCCATTTTCCCCATTGACAACGAGGAGTTGGTGTATGGACGTTGGGAGGATAACATTATTTGGGATGACCAGGAGATGGATCACTTGCTCATGCCACCTGTTCTTACACTGGATCCCAATGATGAAAATATCATCCTAGGTATATTTAAAATCCCCCCCAAAAAATACTTTCTGAAGATTGTGAACTTTTTTTATCGGCGGGGTCATGTTTTACAAGGAGATGGGATTGCGTTGCCATGTTCAAACAAAATTCACAAAACATACTGTATCTAATGTTAGTTTGTTAGAAAAAGTGCAAATTCTGTAGACCAGTTGCAAAGACTGTGAGCAACCTGCATTATTCTATTAGTTATTCTATTAAAATACAACGTTGCACTGTGGTAGATAGTGTGTGCTTTAGGTCAATCACATATAGGGGTTTTGTGTCATTAACTATATGGAAAGGTGGAATACAATAAAGTTTTTATTTGATGCTTATTTTGACAAAATGTTGTATCTTCTAGAAATTCCTAATGAAAAGGAGGAGATGACTTCCCACTCCCCATCAAAGGAGAATAAGAAGGAAACAGCAATTAAAAAGAGCCGCATCCTGCTGGGCAAGACTGGGGTGATAAAGGACGAGCCACAGCAGGTACGCTGCCTCATTAGGGTAGGTTAACGCACATATTTGATTATATGAAATGGATTACAAGGTCTTCTTCTTCAGTGGTCATGTGGGTTATTTGAAACAGAAAATGGTAAAATATGTCTCTTATAAGGAAGTTTAAGGGTATGTAATAAATGAGCAGGTGTGATGAAATGAAATTGACAGAATATTTGCCCTCGAGGCTGCAAAATTCAATTAAGTGTGAACAGCAACTGTGGAATTCTGGTATTCTTAAGATTCAGTTTAAACCTAGAAAAGCTTTGAATGACACTACTTTAAGTGGGAAATATTTTCTGTCTCAATGAAGAACATGTCCCAGCCTGAAGTGAAGGATCCTTGGAACCTCTCCAATGATGAGTTCTACTATCCTAAACAGCAGGGCCTGAGGGGGACCTTCGGTGGCAACATCATTCAGGTAAGCAGTAAATCAGTTCTAGAAAGGTAATGCTAACAAGACATGATCGATATGAAGATGCTTTGAATTGTAAGTTGTCCTCCTGATTCACATATAGACACAGAGCCATAATCTGTGTAATGTAAGCAATAGAATATCCGTCATATAATTCGTACATTTTCTGTCTTTAATAGCACTCCATCCCAGCACTGGAGCTGAGGCAGCCCTTCTTCCCCACTCACATGGGGCCCATGAAGCTGCGCCAGTTTCATCGACCAACTCTGAAGAAGTACTCATTTGGAGCTTTGGCTCAGCCAGGTCCCCATCCTGTCCAGCCGCTGCTCAAACACATAAAGAAGAAGGCCAAGGTGGAGCCCTTACTCTATAAACGTTCATATAACCTTGTCTTAACTTTATTTATTTTTTTTACTTTATGTCTTGATTTTTTAAATTTGTTTTCTTTTTGTAGATGCGAGAGCAGGAGCGACAGGCATCGGGAGGAGGAGACATGTTCTTCATGCGAACTCCACAGGACCTGACAGGCAAAGATGGAGATTTAATCCTGGCAGAGTACAGTGAAGAATACGCTCCTCTAATCATGCAAGTTGGCATGGCCACCAAGATCAAAAACTACTACAAAAGGGTGAATCTTGTCTTTGTTTGACTTTGCATAGGTCTTTGAAAATCAAAAAATATCGTAAATGGTGTTTTTTAAACTTAAAAACAATGCTTATGTTAGCCTAGACTCTTACACAAGTAGGTTTACAACTGTTATTGTCACATTTATTTGAGTTTGCTGAATTGCTGTGTGTATTTTATTCTGGTGTTGATTTCAGATTAAATTTAACTTAATGAATGTTCCACTTTTTGTTAATTTTAAGTTGTTAAAATACATCATGGCGTTGTTGCTGTATTCTTCAGAAACCTGGAAAGGATCCTGGAGCACCAGACTGTAAATATGGAGAGACTGTGTACTGCCACACATCCCCTTTCCTGGGTTCTCTGCATCCTGGACAGCTGCTTCAGGTCAGCACCGTCACAATCAAAGATTCAGTGCACAGATTAGACATTGTCATGGCAAACCGTGAGATGCCTTTTTTTCTTTTAGGCGTTTGAAAACAACCTTTTCCGTGCTCCAATCTACCTGCACAAAATGCCAGAAACCGATTTCTTGGTTCTACGAACGCGGCACGGCTTATACATTAGAGAGCTTGTGGACATTATGGTCGTTGGTCAGGAGTGCCCCTTGTTTGAGGTTCCAGGACCTAACTCCAAACGAGCCAACACACACATCAGAGACTTCCTACAGGTATGCTTATTTGCCTGACATCTCCCAGAAACTTGAGCTGTTGTTGCTGCAAGTTCTCAACTGTCACATCCGTATTTTGCAGGTGTTCATTTACCGCTTGTTCTGGAAGAGCAAGGATCGGCCCCGGAGGATCCGCATGGAGGATATAAAGAAAGCTTTCCCCTCTCACTCAGAGAGCAGCATCAGGAAACGACTAAAGCTCTGTGCTGACTTCAAACGTACAGGTAGACCAGGCTCATCCATTAGCTCAGCACCCTGTACGTGCACCATTCAGTATTCCTTATCATGTGTCGGACTAACCCTAACCCAGTTGTGTTAATATATCAGGGCAATGTTGAGGTTATAAGGAGATACTGTTTGAAGCTGCATACGCTCAGCCTTGTGTGTGCCTTGAATTGACAGACAGGAATCTGAGCAGGGAAAGAGCTTTATACACCTACTATGGATCTTACCCCCTTAGAGGTAAGATGTAGTATAAGGACAGCATAAGGACACATACGTTTCCTATTTACATCAGCAAGTCATAGCTTTCTACACAGTCTTAACATACATGTGGACAAGATTGTGTTTTTTGCTTGTAATAGTGCATTATATGATCTAGAGTAAGAATGCAGGTAAGAGAAAATGTCTGACAGTGTTTTGTCTTCATGCCAGGGATGGACTCTAACTGGTGGGTGCTGAAGCCTGACTTCAGATTGCCTACAGAGGAGGAGATCAGGGCCATGGTGTCTCCAGAGCAGTGCTGCGCTTACTATAGCATGCTGGTGGCAGAGCAGAGACTCAAGGTAACAGTCTCTGCCTCCAAAGCACTTCAGATTGTTAACACAAGTGAGTATTGTGGCACGGGTTCATTTTACATTATTTTACCCCTTTAGGATGCTGGATACGGTGAGAAATCCTTCTTTGCTCCAGAGGAGGAGAATGAAGAGGACTTCCAAATGAAGATTGATGATGAGGTATTGATTCAAGTGCTTTCCTCCATAATGAAGTTAAGTGTTCCAGACTTTACACCGTGCTGATCCTGTCTCACACATCCTAGGTGCGGACAGCTCCTTGGAACACAACAAGAGCCTTCATTTCTGCCATGAAGGGGAAATGCCTGTTGGAGGTCACAGGTGTGGCCGACCCTACGGGCTGTGGAGAGGGTTTCTCCTACGTCAAAGTGCCCAACAAGCCCACTCAAACGAAGGTCTGACAGTCTTAAGGAAAACTCTGCCACCCCAATTTTATGCATTGCGTAACTATAGAGGGTGAAATCTTTAATCCTGTGGGCTTTTTCAGGATGACAAAGAGCCACAGCCTGCCAAGAAGACGGTGACGGGAACCGATGCTGACCTGAGGAGACTCTCACTGAAGAATGCCAAGCAGCTGCTGCGCAAGTTTGGTGTCCCAGAGGAAGAGGTAAGACTAGGATGATATACAAGCACATGAATGTAGGACATGTCTTCTATTCTCTCTTAACTGGAACATTTGCAAAAACTCTGCTTGCAGGTCAGTGATGATATGTTTTTGGATATTTGTTAATGGTGACAAATTGAAGAAAAGCCTGTGGCTTTACTTTTAGAGTGAGATTTTTATACCTTATCTTTCAGACTTGTTAAAGTGATTGTGTGTTTGTATGCATTAGATCAAGAAGCTGTCACGCTGGGAGGTGATTGACGTGGTGAGAACCATGTCCACAGAGCAAGCGCGTTCAGGCGAGGGACCCATGAGCAAGTTTGCCAGAGGCTCTCGTTTCTCCGTTGCCGAACACCAGGAGCGCTACAAGGAGGAGTGCCAGAGGATCTTTGACCTGCAGAACAAGTGAGACTCTTATTTAAGGTTATATAGGTTATTAAGGACTTGTCTGAGCACACCTTAAGTCTTTTTCCTTGTTGCATCCCCACCACAGAGTGTTAGAGTCGACAGAGGTACTCTCTACAGATACAGACAGCAGCTCAGCAGAGGACAGTGACTTTGAAGAGATGGGGAAGAACATTGAGAACATGCTGCAGAACAAAAAGACTAGCTCCCAGCTTTCCCGCGAGAGGGAGGAGCAGGAGAGGAAGGAGCTGCAGAGGATGCTGATGGGCGAGGAGAGCGATCGTGACCACAAAGGACGCAAGGAGCGGCGCAAAGGCTTGTGTGAGTCTGCGTTTCAGAAAGTCAAAGTGCACTGAGCACATCATCTTCATTAGCATGATGTTAGCATCTCTAACTGTAAGCTTTCCTTCTTGTCACTCTACAGCCAGCTCCTTATCCACCAGCTCCCACAAGGACGATGACACTTCCTCCGTCACCAGCCTAAACTCCTCGGCCACAGGGCGGCGACTCAAGATCTATCGCACCTTCAGGGATGAGGACGGCAAGGAATATGTCCGCTGCGAGACAGTACGCAAGGCTTCAGTCATCGACGCCTACACCAGGATCAGAACCACCAAGGATGATGAATTTATGTGAGTCTCTTACTTACTCTGACTGTGAGCTTTATCATCAACGCATCAGATGGTTTGATCTCACACATCTGCATAACCTAATGCTGTGATGATGATATAGTTACTTTTTATTCTTTTAGAATTAGTATGCAGATGAGTTTTGATGCATCCACACACAACACGTGTTTAAAAACATATATTTGCATTATGTCTTATATAGGGATGCACCAATGTATCTGCTAACTATCGATATCAGCTGATTTTCGCTTTGTTGACTGTTCATCTGTAGTGTCACATAGATTCTGTGCCGGTTAAATGTTGTGTTGATGATTTCCAACTCAGATATTGGAGAAATAGTCACCTCCAATTTGCAAATAACTATGTGCTCCACGCAGCAGCACATCACTACTGAGCCAGTGAATGTTTAACAGCTGGTACTGTGTGTCTTTGTGGCCGCAGACGAAAGTTTGCCCTCTTCGATGAGCAGCACAGAGAAGAGATGAGGAAGGAGCGTCGGCGTATTCAGGAGCAGCTGAGGAGACTGAAGAGAAACCAAGAGAAAGACAAGATCAAGGGACCTCCAGAAAAGAAGGCCAAGAAGGTCAAAGAGAGACCAGACCTCAAGGTAAAAGTAAGCCAGCTGATTTATTACTATACTCCTCTCCTTTACTTCACCAGCTCTTTGGTACCTAGCTAAATGTAAACCTATGGCTAATTTGCCTTCCATTGGTGTAGATATTATGCCAATTTGTAGTATTGTTCTTTCACTATTATCATCATATAGTGCTGGCAGATTGTTTGTCGTGTTCCTTAATATTTGCCTCTTTTTGCTAGCTAAAGTGCGGAGCATGTGGAGCCATCGGACACATGAGGACCAACAAGTTTTGCCCGCTGTACTATCAGACCAATGCCCCACCTTCTAACCCAGTTGCCATGACAGAGGAGCAGGAGGAGGAGCTGGAAAAGACAGTCATCCACAACGACAACGAGGAACTGATCAAGGTGGAAGGCACCAAGATCGTGCTGGGCAAACAGCTCATTGAGAGGTAGCGGCTTGTCCTCTTTCTTCCCCTTTTAGTGTTAACATCATTTTACCAGATCTGCACTTTTTTAATTTTTGACTGTGCTGCAAAGTTTGTCCAGTTGGGTCTGTGGCTTATACCCCCCTGCAGTTTCTAAAACTTGTATTTCTCCTACAGTGCTGACGAGGTGCGCAGAAAGTCTTTAGTGCTCAAGTTCCCCAAGCAACAGCTCCCACCAAAGAAGAAGAGACGCGTAGGCAGTGCTGTGCACTGTGACTACCTCAATGTAAGAAATGTTTTACAACTTCTCTCAACACATTGAACTGAATCCGTTTAGCTGATCTTTTACACAGTTTTTTTTTTAATCTTCACAGAAACCACATAAGGCCATCCACCGTAGACGCACTGATCCCATGGTGACCTTGTCTTCTGTGCTAGAAAGCATCATCAATGACATGCGGGATCACCCCAACGTAAGTTCTGTCAACAACACATCCACCACAGCAACATTTTATTGTTTTCATTCACCTCCTTTACTCCTCCACTGTCTAATCTTAACTCCCTTATTCGCAGACATATCCATTCCACACCCCCGTCAATGCCAAGGTTGTGAAGGACTACTATAAGATCATCACGCGGCCCATGGATCTGCAGACGCTAAGGGAGAATGTACGTAAGCGAATGTACCCATCGAGGGAGGAGTTCCGTGAAGCAGTGGAAGTTATTGTGAAAAACAGTGCCACCTACAATGGTAAAGTCAAAAGAACACAAAACAAAAGACTTGATAGACTTTCAATTCAAATCCACATCAAAGTGTTGAGGCAGCCCTCTTGTTTTTGTTCCAACAGGAGCGAAACATCCAATAACACAGGTAGCACAGTCCATGCTGGACCTGTGTGATGCAAAACTGAAAGAGGTGAGTGTTAATATGAATGTTATAGTGTCATTTCAAATCTTTTTGCCCTTTTTGTTCCACATTAACTTGTGTGTCTGTGTAGAAGGAAGACCGGCTGGTGAGGCTGGAGAAAGCCATCAACCCCTTGCTGGATGATGATGATCAGGTCGCCTTCTCCTTCATCCTGGACAACATTGTTACCCAGAAAATGATGGTGGTTCCCGATGTGAGTCATCTATTCTTACCAGTCTTAATTTAAATCAATTTGGGAGCACTGATCAGTTCACTTGCAGAATAAGTTATTGATCTGTCTCATTTCTTAATTCCTTCCTTCAATGTAGTCATGGCCGTTTCACCACCCTGTCAACAAAAAGTTTGTGCCCGATTATTATAAGGTGATCGTAAGCCCCATGGATCTGGAGAGCATCCGCAAGGTGAGAGTCATACAGGGACCCATATAAAATGTTTAATATTAGCAATACAAAGAAATTTAACAGAAACGTTGTGTGTATTTCGTTGTTCAACAGAACATCTCCAAACACAAATACCAAAACCGAGATGCGTTCCTTTCAGATGTCAGTCTCATCCATGCCAACAGTATCAAGTACAATGGTAAGGTGTTAAAATCACTGTTTCTGTGACCCTTGAGGTCGGTCTCTCTTGAAAACGCCTTGACTAACACTAGCACAATTACTCTTTGTGACTTTCACAGGCCCAGACAGTCCTTACACAAAGACCGCCCTGGACATTGTCAATGTGTGCAAGCAAACCTTGGCAGAGGTATGTTGGGTCTTTGCCTTTTAGTTTGCCCTTTTAATGACAATAAGAGAACAGTTGCAAAGCAATGCTGGGAACAATGTAAAGGGATATGAGAAGTGCATATGCATATTATGATAAATTCACATACTCTCTTGTAGAAAATGTAAAGTAGAAAATATAATGTTGACGTAGTTTAGACTTGTATATCACAGAGGATTTTACTTGAAAAATAGTAACATCTTTTATTAAATTGCTGCATAATTCGCTAAATTGCTTAGATAAGATTCAGACTATGACAACATGTATTTTGACACCGTTTCATAAAAAGGTTTAGCTCTTTAGAGTCAAATTTGGACAATGATTCACAATTATTTATGAGCAGGAAAAACATCAGTCAGTGTTGTAATAATCACCTGTTTTTGTGCCTCCAGTACGATGAGCACTTGACCCAGTTGGAGAAGGACATATCTACTGCTAAGGAGGCAGCTCTAGATGCTGCAGACTTGGAGTGTCTAGACCCAATGACGCCTGGACCATACACACCGCAGGTAGGAGAGCAGCCAGGGCCCAGTTTTTACTTCCTAGCTTGGCAAATGGTGGTTTCCTGGGTATCTTGCTGTATTGACAATAGACTTGAGCCCTCCAGCTGTTTGTAAAACGCTTCACCAGTCTACAGACTTTCCTACTTGCAGCAGTGTCCTTGCCACAACTTGTAGTGCTCCTGACCCTTGTATTTCTTCGCTTGTTCTCTGCACTAACTCTCCTTTTCCAGACTTTCACGTTTCACTTCTACAGTCTAGTTTCCTCACTGTAGTGTCTCCTTTTTCCCACCCTGTTTTCTCCTCCGCTCTCGCCGTCTTGTCCTGTCTCTCCATTTGTGTGTGTGTGTGTGCCGCTCTGTATGGTGTTGGCCAGCCTGCTGATCTGTTTGACAGCGGGGCTTCAGGGAGTCTGCCCAGGGAGACCGGCAGCCTTTTCTCTGAGGGACCTCTAGTGGTTGCTCCAGAGAAGAGAGGGGGGCAGGTATGGAGAGAGACAGAGATAAGGCTTGCGACCACATGCCACCCATCCTAAAACTTCAGAGCACCCAGCTTAATTATAGGCTTACGTTAAAGTTGTTTCTCACACTAGAGCATTACAGATAACATAATAGTCTAAACTGAGAGTATTTATTTGGTTTCTCGCTCCTGTCTTTCAGGAAGAGTGTTCTCAAACTTTTATCAATTATATTATCATATTCAGGGTCGCCACCTCAGAAGACCAGGGGAGGAGGAGTCAGATGTGGACATTGAGGGCTTTGAGGATGAAGATGATGGCAAACCCAAGACTCCTGCTCCTGTAAGAAAGACAGATTTATTGAAAGGTTATGTTAGTTGCAATAAGGCCAGAACTGCTGTACATTTATAGGTACATATATACTATAACATTCTCTAGTTCTCATAGCTGTTGGTGGCTTAATTCAGTTGCAATTTGGGATTTAGTTTTTTTTAATTATCAAATTAATGTATGTAACTGTCAATTGTTAGGTGATACAATTGGATAAGCAATTTCTCTCCACACCTTCATCAATTTCTATTTGTGTCAGGAGCCCAAAAAACCCTCTTTTTAATTTCCATTTTTTTATTTGCTTACACTTTTCAACTTGCTTCCTTCTAAGACACTTATTTATGACTGATTTATCTGTCCTGTCTTTTTAGGCAGAGGACGCAGATGGAGATCTAGAGGACGAAGATGATGAAGAGGAGCTGTTGCTGCCACTTCGCAGACGGTTGCATGACCAGGAGGAAGACGAGGAGGAGGAAGAAGAGGACGGAAGATCTAACCGCCCAGCCCAGGCCAGCGTACTGTACCAGGACCTGCTCATGTCTGACGGAGAGGATGATGCCAGCGAAGAGGAGGGCGACAACCCTTTCTCCTGTAAGTCCACCTGCAGCAATATAAACAGAAACATTGAGGCTAAAACATGATAAAAATAATGCATGAATGTAGAATATAATATGACAACATATAATATTATTGTACGTTATATGTCTCCTCCAGCCATACACCTGTCGGAGAGTGGTAGCGACTCTGAAAGAGAGGTGGATGTTCGACCTGCACCTCCACGGAGAGCTCAGGAGACGGCACGCATGGGCATGGAGCAGGATGAGAGCATGATGTCATATGAGGGGCATGATGAGCCTCACATGGAAGACAGCAATGTCAGGTACAACTGGCCCAATAATACTCAAATCAATTACAGTAATCAACAATCATGCAGTTTAAGTCTTTGAAACATCATCAAGTTTACAAGCAACTTTTTCCACAGGGAGCATAAGCACTTTGATTTCTTTTTTTATCTACTAAAAACAAACAATGTGTTTTCCAACCAACCACTGTCAAAAATCACAGGAAAAAAAACAACTGCAGATGGCCCATATTTTCGTCCAATCCCCCAACCCTAATACTTGCTGCCTCCAAGAGTAGATGGTCCTTTATCCAATTATATGGACAAAAGCTATGTTATACCTGAACCACGTGGTTGATTTCCTGGTGGTATCAGAAAATACAGTTCTGATGAAAAAAATAATTCCAACCACAATCTGATTTCATGCTGCAAACAGCGCGAGTAGTTTTCGACACAATAGCGGGACACAGTAGATCAGGCATCACAAGACAAAGATGATTACTTTCCTGTATTACGCGAATGCAGTGGCCCCAAATCAATTTAAGTGTGAAACCAGTACAGTAGATACACACGGGGCTACCTTTCTGAGAAGTTGGTCACCTGCAACCCTTTATCTCACCGTGGCTTACTCCCTGAGATATTTCATATTTAAAATCTTCTTGGATCTTAAGGATTCTAACTTAAAACACTTCTTGATGTCTGTTTGACTTCGCTCTCTTTTGTTTCAGTTATGGCAGCTATGAGGAGACAGAGAGCCGGAGTCAGATGCAGCCCTCCAGCATGGGAAACGGAGAAGACTACGGTATCAGTGAGGAGGAAGAGGAAGATGAAGAAGATGAAGCGCGGAGGAGAGGCCCAGCTGTGCTCTCCCAGGTCCAGCTCAGTGAAGACGAGGAGAGCGAAGAGTTCAGATCTATAGGGGGAGACAGCGACATGGATTCTGACAACTAGTTTAATTTTTTTTATACGCAGTATCAGGAAAACATTGTTTATAATCCCAGTTTTAAAATGGAGAAAATAATAAGATTTCTCTGGGGAATGTATTATACATTGATCTTATTTTGTAAATGATTGTTTATAGCTTCCTCCTGTACCTAAAGTATTGTGTACAACACAGCACATTGTAAATTTCAGTTTGCCTTTTTATATGTTGAGCGAATATTGTGTACTATGACGTAGCTCAACATGGAAGTGTGTTCAGTTGTTTTGTACTGTTTTAACTCATTCATATTCTGCAATCACAAATAGCTCAGCAACAATGTTGTTTCTACCCCGCTGACTAATTAAAAAATAAAATAATCCGACTGAAGATTAAAAACAAATCATATTCATATGTAAAATCTAGTATCTATACGTCTATTTCTTCCTCCAGACTGGTTCAGATGTGTCCTCACAGGTCACAAACTACTAGGCTCATAGCATCTCAACAAACAAAAGATATAAAGCTAAAACATGACTGGGTTGATTTATTTTATTGACTGTGGTCAGTGGTTAAAAATCATGGCAGCCATTTTGACAGGTCACAACAGGAATATAATAATGTCAAAGACTTTAGGGCCCTGGTATTATGCATGCGGACTCTGGCTTGAAGAAATGATCATATTGATTATTCATAACAATACATTTGTTATCAAAATAGCGGGACACTTAAAATGGAATGCAGCCATTGATGTTATTAGTTACACCTGTGCTTTTATTGAAAGCTCAAACTTTAAGCTTGTGCTGATTATTTCATCACTTTATCTTACAGTAAACAGTTTGTTCTACAAGTAAACAAGTGGACGATATAATCAGTACTAATCAGCATGAAAAAGACAGTTTTGTTGATATTTCTTCTCAGTGTTTTTCTCATTTATAAGTAGTAATATGTTTTATGGAGAATATCTAGAGTTCAGTCATAAACATTATGAACAGTAGTAGGTACTTCAAAGTGTACTCATTATACAGTCTATTAAATGTCTCCAAAAATATTCTGGACTGACTAAATATTAGTATTTTTTGTGAAATGAGAGGTAACAAACATGTATCATCTGAACTTGTATGACCCACTCCGATTTCTTTACCAGTTTACCATGATAAGCATTTTCCCAATGGCTTTGTTCCTTAAACATTGAATTTGTGCTGCGTTTAAAGTGTGTCAATGGATCCCATTCAGGCACAAAAAGCAGACATCAGATCAAAGACAGACGACTTGATAGATTTGCTATGAATCAAAGAAACCACAGCAATGTAAACAGCAGCTCGAACACAATAAGAGAAATGTACCTTTATGAGAGAGGTCATGACATCTACTAGACCTATGCTTTATGTACACATCTAAAAGCATTTCCCGTTAAATAATCATCAAAGGTCATCGGATATTAAATGCTCAAACTGTGGAGTATTCAGGTAGTATATAAATTGCAATAATAATTTGTTACTGATACGTTCTTTTCACAAAAAGTTAAATAATCTTTAAAGTAACATCTATTCCTCTTTCATTTAAAATCCAGATCCTATAAGTTGAACTGCTGGACAACTTCACTGTAAAGTCCATTGTCAGTGTATGTGCAAATTATACTTTTGCAAGTTGAATTTTGGACCAGGATTGGCTTCCAAACTATGCTCGTAGACCAACCCTTTAAAATCAGACTTTCGATGAGCAGAGAGAAACTTTCCACT
>NW_023339763.1:16334556-16340295 GCF_004916995.1 Morone saxatilis | reverse complement strand
TCTGCACATCATTCTGCACAGTGAGGCTCAAACATCACTCTCTAAGAATAAGAAGAAAAGCACATTTTGAGTTTGAGGAAACAGCTGAAACTGTGATGCATTGGTTGGGGAAGACTACATCATGTCACCAGAACAATAACGTCAGTAAAATGTAGCACCCCCATCAAAGTAGTGGATGACAATGAAAAGGTTTTAAGAAACCGCTCAGAAACCACAACTCTACTTCTTGGTAACGAGCACGCTTCCTATTACACAGAGGTCACCTGCACACTTCCTGTTGTGACAGCTCTGCAGAAAACTGTTCTACAATCAGCAAGTGAAGTCTGACTGCATTCAAATCAGCAGTGAAATCTCACATTGGGACAAAACCTCTATCCAAGCATATACTGTAATGTTTAATGTGTTAGTGGTTTTGCAGCATGCAGCACAAAGAATTCTTTTTCACTTTCATTATTGTTTTAAGAGTATCTCAAAAGGGTGAATGTATCCACATAACATAATAAGATCATCTGACATTTCTACATTCTTAGAAACTTTTGGCGAAAGTCCACATTATTCAGGTTTTTACTGTCGTATTACACCGCACAGGATGTCTCTGTAATGTAAAGCCCTCCAGGATGCTTCTGGCAGTGCCAGCTACACATTCTGCTGTCTTTGTCTACAATCTGTTGCAGATGAAGATGACTCATGTCCTACTTCACACTGAGACAGTACATACATTATCTTCAGCCAGAGCAACATGCCATGTTATAAAGGATTCTAATACAGACATTCATTCCTTCACAATCTGAAACGTTCAGGAAACCGTACAAGCAAATGACTTCAAGATATGACATACATTTTTTTTATGTTTTGTAGATACGCCACTGGTGACACCTTTCACCTTTGAGTGGAGGGCACATTTCTGGCCCAAGCTACAGAGGTCGACCTATCAGGTGAGGCAAAAATGCGTCCATGAATAGACAGGTATCCCTTAGCAGAGTGTGGGATCCTGCAGGGACTGACAGACTGAGACCTCTGAAGTCTCTTCACGGCGGCCGTCCGGTCTGAGGATTCTCTAGCTGAGTGCAACAAGCCATTGGAATTAATGGATGTCGCAGAAACTGATGGGGACCAGTGACTGGACCCCCTTCTGGCAGATGATACACCTGAGAAAACAATTAGATTTTTTTATTGCTATAACTGTTCTGTCTTGTCTGTCTATGTTTCAGTGATGTACTGTATCTGCATGTATATTGTTGGTATTTTCTTTTTGTTGTATGAGAAAACAGATCCAAACCTGAGGGGGGGTAAGGGATTTGGGAGTCAGCAGGTTGATAGTCCTCAGTCTCTAAACTTCGGCTGTTTCTAACAGCCTGAAGGGAGCGGAGGCTGGTCCGCAGAGGTGACCTGGGTCTGGCTGGTGATGTTGCTGCAAAACACATCAGAGTTCTGGTTCACACACGCAGTTTCAACTACGCAAAGTTCCCGCCCAACAAGGCCTCTGATAATGCAATGGGTTGTTAATGAAAATAGAATAAAACATGTCTAGAAAACCTGTGCGTGCTCTGTGTACCTTGATTCTGAGCAAGTTTAAGCAGCTTGAACTGGGTGACCTGCTGGTGAAGTCGGGCCAGTTTTGGACTTTGGCAGCCCTTAGCTACTGATGTTGGTGCCTGGCAAGAGAAAGAGTGCAGCGACGACAGACCAGGCTGCCAACAAGAGGAAGACAACGCCCCAGTTTTATTTCCTGCAATGAAGTCATCAATATTTTGAACAGTGTGGTTAAAGTAAGATGGAGACATCACCGATGGCTCAAGGCCTCTCCTAGGTGAAGCAGTAGTAGGTGTGGAGACGTAGTGCTGTCTTAAACCTGAAAAACATGGTCACAAACCAGCTTTCACTGAGCATGCAGAGTATGTACAGTAGCTCATCAAACACACTCTTTTATATACTCACTGGCTTCCTGCATACGAGCCATAATGTGGACATCTGTCATGTCCTGCAGTCTGTAGCTTGTGGTTATGGAGTCATGGGAGATGCTCATCTCACTGGTATCTGCAGATTAATAGATGCAAAATATGCATTTAAAATATATGATATGATAAAGACAGCTGGATGAAGATAAAGGTCGTCTATGTGTAGAAGTGAATTTGCCCTTAAATATTGTATATTTCTACATGTTTATTAATGATTTTGTTTCAGTGTTGAAGAGTTATAAGCTGTATCTCAGGGTATTTTGTCTAAAAAGGAAAATATCTCATTATTTTATTACCTAAACTGTCGGAGGTATTGTATGTTGTGCCGCCAGATGTTTTGTCCATAAAGGAGCCCACTGAAACATTACCAGTGCGATGGGAAACTGCAGGACGTCTGTAGAGGTGACTGCTTGATCCTGACAATGCAGAGTTGGTATAAGATAAACCAAAACCAACCACCAATACAAAAAATTAAAAAAATATGTGCAGGACAATGAGTGAGTCTGTGCTGCTTGCTCACTTTGATCCAGCCTATTTATCAGTGAACGACACGCCGCCTCCGTCTCAGGACTGGGGTTATCCAGTACGCGTCGACACCATCCAAGAGCAGACTCACTTCTCCCCACAAAGTCCTGCTTCTTTGGAGACTCATACAACCTGTCAGGAATACTCCATTCATCAATAACACATCCCACATTTATGATTGTTCCACCTTTACTAGAATCAGACTGGACCACAAGTCTCAGAGGTCTGATCACACCTACCAGTTCTCTTCATCCTGCACATCGTCATCGACATCAAGGAGCTCTACCTGGTCCAAAGCAGACTCTTCATCCTGTGAATCTTCACTGTCCCAAGGGTCTTTTTCACAGTCATAGTTGTACATCATCCCATCCATGGCAACGCAGGGCAAGGGTGAATTACACCCTGACTTCAAACTATCTAGTCTCATTCTTGCATCCATGGCAAATGACCGATTGTTACGACTCTTGATTCCTGCTTGTTCGGCGTCCGACCAGATGCTGCAGTATGGATCTGCGCTGTCCTCCAGCCTCACAGGGCTGCTTTTCAACTCACTGCAGAGAAGATGATGGTTTACACTTGTGTCAAACTCCACTGGTGGCTGATTGCAAAAAAAACTTCTCCAATCGCTCTTCAGTTGGTCTTGCAGCTCCATTTTCTCAGTCAAATCCTCAAAAACCTTCTCACTTCTTCAAGCTCTCGTGTAGTTTAATTCCAGCTTCCCCCCTCCATCAGGACGATGTAGCCAAACCAGAATCTGACAAAACTGGGCTAAATCTTCATTTTAAAACACTCCTTAAAGTTCCAGTTCAGGTGATGATTTTGCTCTGCACAAACAGCAACTGTGTAGCTTCACTATACCATCTACTGACCCACATTTGTTGAGTAGGGCTGTTAAGTATAGACACTCAACAGATTGGATGGATTTAGAGAAGCATCAAGAGCTTATGTGGATTAAAGAGTCCCTGAGTTGCAACTAAGAAAGAAAAAAAGCCCCTCAACATCACACCATTGACACTAATATGGACAATGCATTCGTTTATGTTAATTTTGCTTTGCTGTTTGCTTCTTTGGTTCTCATATTGCAGAATGTACCTGACATCACATCTGAGGAAGTAGCACTGAGAAGTGTGGTCACTACTTCTCTCTCTCTCACACATACACAGGCAGATTAACACACAATTTACAGCTTCCCTTACAGCCACGTGAAACCTAAAATCTACCTCCTTTCTCGCCCAATCTCAAGATCAAGAGCTACTTTAACAGCCAGTGACAAAAGTAAGGTGTTAAAACCATTTAATATACAAAATATGTTATTTTGAATTTATTGAGCTACTAACGGACCAAGAGGATTAAATAAACTGCATTTATTATATTATAGCAGGTAATATTTCTGTAAGTTTTTAATCTCACAAACTCCAGCAAAAGCAAGAAGGTGAACTGTGAAGCAGCTGGAGAATGCTGAGCCTTTATTAAGTCCATATATGTTCACTCCAAGTCTGGTCTTTTACACAGAGATGGATATTTGTCTATTTCTCTTAGATCTTCAGTACAAGATCAATATAATAACCTCATTTATTTATATAAGTTGTGGAATTTTAGAATAAATTAAATTAAATTAAATTATGAACATTTAAATTATAAATAAATAAAAAGTAGGCTAGTCAATTTATTGATTAATAATTAGAGTAAGCATGTCCTGGCTGGCTAGCATGTTAGCAGTTAACTCACTAGCTAACTGTAGTTAATTTCTCTGACACTTTCTGGTGTGACCAGACCAAACTGGCAAGAAACACCAGAATATTTCCTCAAATGTGAAAACAGGACCACATTTGCCCTTTTATATGTTCCCAGAGTCCTCTAAGCTCCTGAACTCCCTAACCCCAGAACAGGGGGAACATAGGACCCTTGGTCATGTCCCCATATGTCTCTATGGGAGTCAGAGGACCCTGGACACATAAGACAAAACTATTCCTCTAAAAGAAGAGACAGAAATAGAGTTTCAGAAAGAATGTCACACTATTGTTCAAGTATACAACTTTAACCTCAAAGCACCAGTGTTGTTTCACAGTTTCCTAACTTGCAGTCACTTTTTGAGGCGACAGAAAACATTGAACTTGATATTATTCTCAAAATAAAATGAATAATTTGAAAAAACAAAGGGAAAAAAAGCTTTTATTTATTATTAACTTGGCCACTCCAGGTATCTATGTCGACTCACTCGCCCCTCCCAAAACAACCTTACATCAACCGTAAACAAAGCAGGTGAGCAGGAGGAGGTGTCTTCTCCTCCTCCGTGTCTGCTCCGCACTTGCGCCCTGCCTCCCTGCCCTTCACCTCGCCGCCCACCGGGCCTGGTTTCCTCATCGTCATCGCTGATGTCTCCCTGCTGTGTCACACTCGGTCGACCGAACTCGCCACTAAAACTACAGCAGCAACGTGGTGTGCTTCCAAAGAGGACTTTAACCAAGTAAAAAATGTGGATTTACGAGCGACAGATAAACCAGTGAAGCGCCACCTGTGCCGGGCGAGGAAATGCAGGACGAAAGCGGCAAAGCGGCACCGGAGAGCCCCGCTGGAGCCAGTACGCCCACCGCGCAGGTAGGAGCAGGGGTTTTTGTTTGTTTTCACCGCTGTGTCCACAACAAACATATCAGTCTGTGTGGCTTTGAGACAAGAGTCTAAGAGCAACGTGGGAGCTCTCTAGGAGCGTTTTAATTTCACCTTCCGGGGCTCCCAGAGGTGTGCCGGCCCTGGCAGGACAGGTAAAGTAATATGTTTAAATGAAGCAGTATAACCTGTCCGTCCACATTGCTCTCACCTCTCTCGGCTTCAGCTTCACCTTCACCAGCAGGCGGTGGAGATATGGAGATAAAGTCTGAACCCAACAGATGTGTTTGCCCAGACGTTTCTCAAGTTGTTGTTTTTTTTTTTTACACCGCAGACACAGATGTTGCTTTTAGTTATTCAACATTATTAAAGGCCGGTTGGCTGTAAAATGATTTGGGATTAACTTTGTGCCATTCACATGCTGCCCTTTTGTTTACATTTAGCTCTGTTTACACCACAGTGGTCTTAATTTAACTAGTTTTAGAAAGTGAAAGGAATTGCTTATTTAGATCTGAAGCAATCAGTTGATGGTGAGCAAAGTAATCACCAGCAATATGTTGATTGATTGTTGCATCATTTTTCAAGCAGAAATACCAAACATTGCTTTATTTTTCTATTTCTCATTTGTGAGGATTTGCTGTTTTTGTTG
>NW_023339763.1:16330020-16334530 GCF_004916995.1 Morone saxatilis | reverse complement strand
GGTTTCATGTCCTCTGGGCTGCTGTTATCTTGGCCCAGATATGTTTAATCTCAATGGAGCTCTTGTCTGGTTAAGTCAAGTTATAAATATATGATTTATTTACAAATGATCTTTTAGCAGATGATAATGAATGAAGCTCTTTTAGCACAGCCTTTGATGCATTCACTGCACACAACTACTACTGTGTCCTACTTTGACGTCTCTATGCCTCCATATGTTAACACATGAACATATATTCTCTTCGTACATGTAAAATTTGGGGGTACCAGAATCATGGAATAACTGATGAATTGCTGTATTTATCTTCAAACACAACACAAACAATGACAGTAACCGAACATAAAGCAGAAGCCCTGCAGTTATCAGACTTCCTCCCTGCGACCTGACATGAGAAAACAGTTCCTCTCATGTTCAGCGATGGATGGTTGCAGGGAGGAAGAGGAAGTTACTTGCTTTTAACACCTCATGAGTTACATAGAGAGAATGGGTAAACCTTACGCATGAGTTGTTTTATAGTGGAAATAAAAGACCACATACAGTACCTCTGAGCAAATGTTTAGTCTTTTTATTTACTTAAACAATAATGAATTATTAAAATATTGATTACTTTTCTGTTGTTTGACTAACTGAATAATCAACTATCAGCACTATTCTTAAGGAGTGTGAGAAAATATCGATACATTTGAGTATTATAGTGTTTTGTGATATAGTTTTTAATCTAAAAACACTGTATTCGTTTTTTTTGTTTAAACCCGAGACAACAGTGTTCTGTATGTAAACTACTATGATGGTGGATGTTACAGTGAGTCTGATAAATACAAATGCAGATCCCACTGTCAACTTTTTGTTAAGGATGCACAATAATTATCAACCTATAATGGTAAATTTGTATTATTCTGAATTATTGGGATAGTTAAATTACAGAGTATAAATGGTCCATAATAGTAATTATTTATTTTCAAGTCTTGTGCAAAACATTTCATAGCCTTAATGTTCTATGAAAGTATGTGTGTTAAGTTTTTTGATGAACATTTGAAGAGTCAGAGCTGTTCTTTGTTGTTAGTGATATATAGATTTATATAGATTTATAGTGACTCTTTGTTCTTTGTTAGGTTTGAGCGTTAGAATATTTACTCATCCATCTTTGCTCACTATATCTCAGCCTTTCTTGCAAGTGTGTAAAAACTACAGGTTATTAGGATATTAGTATATTGTGCATCCCTACATTTTTTAATACTAAATTTGAATGCATCTGCCGGTGTGTTATTTATACTATGGCTCTTTTTCCTAAAATTAGATTTTATTAAAATCGCACATATCACCTTGCTTACAGTGTCGCAGTATATTGAATCAAAACCCCTGTATCATGATACGCATTGCCAGTGCACAGTCCTACTATTCTATATAATCCACTGATAAACAACTTGACTACCCTGTCATGAGGAAGCAAAATAAATTGGTCAGTTCCAGATTTGCATTCATGTATGTATTACTGTACGTCTCTTATTTCACTGTCTTAAAAAAGTGTTTTTCTTTTTTTCTAGAATTCAGTACATTTGAACGGGCACACTGTCACTAAAAATGGCCACAACCCGACAGCTACGCCTGCACCACAGCCACAGTTTGAATCCCGAGTCTCGAGTCCTGCACCCACTCCGACTCCAGTCATACCGAGGGAGCAGTGGGGAGGGAAGTACGAGTTCCTGCTCTCCTGTATTGGATACTGCGTGGGACTGGGGAACGTGTGGCGTTTCCCCTACCTTTGTTATCGCAATGGAGGAGGTGAGCAGTCTTCAAGCATGTTCACTGCCCTCTTAGGTCTCAAATGCTTTAAATGCCTGGGTGTATGTCTGTAATGATTTGTTACACCCATTTGGACGACAGGCACTCTTTGCCCTGCCCATGGGTGTGCACTGCCTTCCTAATCATGCTGGCTTATTTTGCACACTGTCCGGAGCTCTCCATGGCAGCCTTCGTTACTGGGAGCTAGAACACAAAGCATTCGCTAATCCTTTAAGTAGAGACAGAGTTTTCCTTAATTACACACCATACATGTAGTCTTTCTAACCCAGCCGCTAGTGATATGCATCTTGAAATCAAACATCAAACATGTTGGAGCTTGACTAAGATTAAAGCAGAATTACATCTGCCTGTAATGCTGCCACATAGACAGAAGTTGTATAAGGTACCCTGCCTCTTCAGTCTGCCTGCACAAAACAAGTCATTGCATTGTATTTGTCCCCCCAGCACCACATTTCCTCAAGCTCTTTCTCTCTCTATCTTCACAGGTGTGTTTCTCATCCCCTACTTCATAATGCTGTTTTTTACGGGTGTTCCACTCTTCCTCATGGAGCTGAGTTTAGGCCAGTATGGAGCCGCGGGCCCTATCACTGTGTGGAAATGCTGCCCTCTGCTCAAAGGTAAAGACCTCGCTGTATTGTGATCTTTAGCCCAGTAATAAAAAAGTACACAATTACACATACTGTAATTCAGTGATACAAGTTTGAAAACTTTCAGAGATAATTATGTCTGTGTGGGGACGTAATGTGGGCTGATACTTAATTCTAATTAGCTGTACAGTGTTAAAAAGTATAAAAATATCTGATCGCACTTCTATGTAAACTCTCCAGGAATCTTGAGCATCCAATTTGAACCATATGTATTGATCTGACTAAGCAGGATCTCAAGCTGACACTAAGATGGCCTGCGTCAGCAGTCAGTCAACATTATGGTCCAGGAAAATAACTGCCTGACTGAGTTTGCCACCTCACTACACTACGTCATGTGGCTAACCCTGAAAATTCCTGAGAGCTTGGCAACTCAGTTGCTAAATATAAACATCTTACAAAGAAACCTGAACCAAAAATAGGGCATCAAAAGAAGGTTTTATTAAAAGGCTAGTTTATTTCAAACTGGAAATACCAGCAGAAAGTTGGCAGGCTGAATTAAGAGCGTTGAGATGGAGCTCCATCAAGTGTTACAAAAGGAAACAGACACTCTAAGGTGTTGATTAAATATATGTATTATGTTTCAACTACACGTATATAAAACATATACATCTGATGTCTAATACAGTATCCTTACACAATACCCTGTATATCCTGTTTTTCTGAGATACTTATGGCTGTGTTCCTTCCTGTAGGTATTGGCATTGGGATGCTGTGTGTGTCCACGCTGGTGTGTCTCTATTATAACGTCATTATAGCATGGACGTTTTACTACCTGGGCAGCTCTTTCCAGAGCCCACTGCCCTGGTCCTGTGAAGCTATAGCCAATGCAGGTCTTTGTGGTAATGGCACTACTGGCAATGGCTCCACTAATAAAACCCTCAGCCCCACAGAGGTTTTCTGGAAGTAAGTATTTTATGCAATCATTCACCTCTCTTATATGTAAAATAAAAATAAAAATCAAGCCTGCTTTGCACATTTATACAGGCTGTTTGGGAATAAATGACCCAGTGTTTCATTACCATAGATCTCTTTAGACTGTCAATTATCTACTGTATATCTCCATTCAACTTCATCATGTCATACAAGTGTTATTTTATAATATGTATGATGTGTCCACTCCTTTTTGACTGACTTGTATATGGCTTTGGCTTCACACACTCAATATTCAAATACTCCATTTTTGTTCAACAAACACAAGTATTGTTCACAATGCCTGGACACTTCAAACTGTTTAAACCTTTTCAGCTAATATAACTAAAGACTTTGCGGTAACACCTTATATGATGCCTGGAAATATAATACATTATACTGTAACACCTGCATCATTATGATGTTGTAAGGCGTTATGACTCTGATGACCGCTTATTGTCTTCTTTGAGTAAAAGTAAAGGGTTATTGATATACAGCAAACAAACCAAAGGGCTCAAACTGAGGCAACATATAACATCTAGGTCACGCTGTTTGTTCACCCTATCACCAGAGCATGCTCTGAATCAGGCATGGCATTCAGAGGCATTGAGAGAGGCCATTTCTCTATTGAACTCTGCCCCCTCCCCTCGAGGAATTTTCCCATCCCTACTTCCCACTGCTTACTGACGTGCCCAGCACCCAGTACATATAGTTGTTGCTCTGTTCATTTTATACTTGTGTGTTTCTAATTTAGCAGTCTAACTAATTTGTTAATTTATCCCATGTGTTTTAAATGAGATATGTGTGAATGTGTGCAGTGCTCAGACAATCAGAGCACTGTGTTCTTAACACTTTATAACCATTAATGCAAAATGGATAAAGCACTTATAAATATCTGCAATACTTAAGTATTATGATTATATGTGTAATGCCCTTTGACTGGTTATACATTATATTTTACATTATACTGTATTATACATTATAAAGGTTTATAGCAACTCCTATAATCAATGATGCATGTCTTAACACATATACAAATACATTATAGATATAGGCTTCATAGAAAATGTTCCTGACTGATCCTGATGTGCTGCTCTCTTGTAGCACTCATGGAGTATGTTATTTATTTATATGTATGTATGTATGTATGT
>NW_023339763.1:16315328-16329920 GCF_004916995.1 Morone saxatilis | reverse complement strand
TATATATATATATATATATAACGGTAATGATTTCTAACACTGAAGAAAATATTTGAACACGTTTTTATTTAGTTAATTAATTCATAGTAGGTGTGACAGTAAGTGTTTTAAGAGGTGTGCTGTTTTTACATGTCTGTGTTTGACTTTGTGTGTCTTGTAGTGAGCGTGTGCTGGGTGTAGTACACAGTGAGGGCCTTCACGACCCGGGCCCTGTCCGGTGGCCCCTGGCCCTGTGCCTCCTGGCTGCCTGGATCATCATCTTCCTGTGTATGCTCAAGGGCATCCGCAGCTCTGGCAAGGTCAATCGAGACAATGTTGTAATTGTCATATCCCACAAAACACACACACACATACACACAATCCCACCCTCTGCTGCTGACCTAACGTTTTTTCTGTGCTGTCTGTGTTTTCAGGTGGTTTATGTAACCGCTACCTTCCCATACTTTGTGCTCATTGTTTTGATCATCAGAGGTGCTACACTGGAGGGCTCTCTTCAGGGCATTGCTTTCTACCTCACACCAGACTGGAGTCGATTAGCTAATGCACAGGTACTTCTGGTGGTAGACTGGTGAGGCTGAGGAGTCTGTGAACACAATGCTTTGTTACTGCTTTCATTTCATTCATTAACGCATATTTCTGTCTGACACATTGCAGGTGTGGAACGACGCAGCCTCGCAGATCTTCTACTCCTTAGGTATTGGAGTCGGTGGGCTGCTTTCTATGGCCTCTTACAATAAGTTTGACAACAACGTCATCCGGTGAGTTTGTGCTCTGTATCGTCCGCTATTGTTGTCGCAGCCATGATGGGTTCAGATTTTAATTGTGGTTCTTTTGTTTTCAGGGACACTTTGATTATCACCACAGGAAACTGCACCACCAGCTTCTTCGCAGGGTTTGCTATATTCTCAATCCTGGGTCACATGGCATGGAAGAAGGGAGTGCCTGTTCAAGAAGTGGCAGATACAGGTAGGTAGAGACTGAAAATGGTGTTAATGGCATATGTGGTATTTTTGTATCATTCTTTAAAATATTAACATAAATAAAAATTAGGCTCTGTTTGTTATTGTGACATGACCTCTATTACAGAGCAGTTAGATAGTAACTTTTAATGTCACTAGCTTCTTTGAACAACTCAATTATTTAAAGGTCCAGTGTGTAGGATTTTGTGGCATCTAGCGATTTAATTGCAGAATGCATCACCAAGAGGGTTGCAATCTGTAGCTACACTGCTTGATGCCACTTTAAATTAATACTGTATATTATGTTGAACTTCCATACTATCCAGATGTTGCTGTCTTGAACTTGATGAATTCTTTTTTCTGTTCAGGTCCTGGGTTGGCCTTCGTTGCTTACCCAGAGGCCCTTGCTCTGCTGCCAGGCTCGGTGTTCTGGTCCATTATGTTCTTCCTCATGCTCTTTATGCTGGGTATCGATACACTGGTAAGACCGCGCACACCACACGAAAATATGAGCAGAAATAAACATGCACGTGTCTGCCTCCATGTTTGATACCTTCTGCTCTGCGGCTTCACAGTTTGGCAACATGGAGGGCATTACTACAGCCGTGCTGGATGAGTTCCCGCAGCTCCGAGCGAACACGCTGCACAAGTCCTTGTTCTTGGGCGCTCTGTGTTTCTGCTTCTATCTGATGGGTCTCCTGTTAGTGACTGATGTGAGTTTTTAGCGGACTGTAGTGAGCGAGGAATGTGGCTGCAAAATGCATGTTCTCTGTGATCATGTGACTCACGTTTTCCCATGCCGTCTGTGTTTTCATAGGGTGGGATTTACTGGTTCACTCTCATTGACTCCTTCAGCACTAGTTTCGGCCTCATCATCATCACCCTCTTCATGTGCATTGGCATCTCCTTCTTCTATGGTAGTCCATCCCACACCCCTAACCTTCACATCAGACTCCTCTAACACTACATCATTCCATTTTGTTGTTCATTGAACACGTGTTCAATGTTGATGTTCTCTCGCTTGTTCTAAGGTTCTTAATATGCCTCTCCTAATGAACTTTTCCATTAGGAGTCAACCAGTTTTGTCAAGACATTCTTGATATGATCTGCCACTGCCCTCCCTGGTGCGGCAAAGTGCTGCTTTACTTCAAAGCATGCTGGGTTTTCTGCACTCCGTTTCTTCTGCTGGTGAGTGAACACATCTGCGTTAATGTTGATATTTGTTGTTAGTAGACGCAGGTACAATAAGACATCAGCATTAGTTGTCCATCATTAGTATGACAGATGTGTTTCAGAATATTCTTTATTATAATAATAACTTCCATAAATGCAGCTGGCTTGTTGTGTTATCTATAATCTTTTCTAAAATCCAAATGCACTGAAATGTTCACTTTTCTGCATATTGAGAACAGCATATTAATCAGGTTTAATGGATTTTTGAATGGTCTTACGGTCTTACGCTTAATCTGTTTTGGAGGCAGAAATTAATTCAGGGATCACTACTTAATGACCTCCTTTTGGTTCTTTGCAATTCTAACTTTTAATTCACGAAGCAAGTTTGTTTTTAAAACCTCTTCAAATCACCGGTTGGATAAAAATCAGTACTTGAAACTAAGAAATGGCTAGCTTCTTCATTTGGGAGGGAATAAGGAACTTTACTTTTCAGTGTTCTTTTGAGTTTAGAAGCAAAACATTAAGAATGAATATTAATATTATTTTGCAAAATTGAAAATTATGACCTTCACTACCAGCTGAAATATTGCTGAGCTAAAGCTCATATTATAGCGTTACAGTATTGTTGCACAATCCATGTTACGTCACTCCCTCTATTATTTCTGCCTCTCCTGTCACCTGAAGCAGAATTACCATTTACAGTAAGGCTGATTCATTCAGAAACAGCCATTTGATGCCACCTTTTATTGTAATGTATTGTTGCACTTGCAGTCAAATGGTAATTTGATGAGGGGTGAAACACTGCGCTGTCCCAGTGAGTTAAAAATATTGCGTCAAATGGTTGAACAGTTTATCATAAACTGAGGGAGAATTCAATTACCAACAGATACAAAAGTTCCACCACAGAAACTAAAATACCATCACTGCTGTGAAATGTATCTAGCTGAGCTGAAATCTTCACAACCACAGCTGTAAATAATTCAAGAGGAGAAACTGACATTCAATCTGAGCTCCCCCTGTAACATTTCTCTGCTGGCCTCACTCTTCTTCTGTTGCCATTGTGGGCTTATTGTTTGGATAAAAAGTTCCTCTGCTCACCCTGTGCCTTTCTCCTTGTGGCTGTAGTTCATCCTGACCTACATCTTCATTGAGATGTACAACACTCCACTCCACTACGGTGCCTATGTGTATCCACGGTGGGGCAAAGCGCTGGGCGTGTGTATAGGCGCAACCTGCTGTCTACAGATCCTCATTTGGGCCATTGTGGCCATCAGCAAGGAAACCGGAACACTGAAAGACGTGAGTGTCACCATTATGTCATTCTATCACTGTGAGGTCCTGTTACACCTCTGCCACAGTCTCACTAACTGTACAGCTCAAACAGATTGTCACTGCTGTACCTGTTCAAATATATGACACTGCTAGATGACTGTTTGTTTCTGTTTTTTTGCAGCGTTTCCAGAAATCGATTCGACCTCTGAATTCCTGGAGGGTGAACAACTTGAACAGCGCCGCGAGGACGGAGCAGTGCATGGAGCCCGAGAGAGTGGATGCTCCGTTCACCGTCACGCTCACAGACATGGACTTTACTGCGATGACGTGGGAGGTGGGAAGCGAGGCGTGATGGCACAGAGAGAGAGCGGTGACGAACAAACTACGTTGTTGAGAGACGGAGGAATTTATTATTATGTTATTCCCCCCCTGCTAGGCTCTGGTGGCCTTGTTTGAACAGACTGCGTGTCCTGCAGGGCAGTGTGGATTAATTGCTTTATTTATACTAGTATGTATGTTTCCCATTGTTTTTTTAAAACTTTTTTTTATGTTGTGTAGCATATAAGGTTACAGCTGTAAAGATTGGATCATCTTCATCTTAGATGGCATAGTAAACCTCTACCGGGACTTTTGGATGATGATTATCTTGCAGCGTATCTGCTGATCTTATTTATTATCACAGTAGCATAGTATAATTAATTCTCACTGACAGTGGTCCACAGCGGCAGAGAGACCAGATTTCGTTTATCGTGTACAAAAAGGGGGGGGGGGGTTAAAAAAGTGCAGTGACTCTCGACCGTTACCTTCAACAACCACTGGTGGACTGCCAGACTAAATGGTGCTGGGGACGCAGCCGCATCGAGGAATACTTTTAATCCATTTTACCTTTTAAAATGAATAATCGCTTAAAAAATATTGCTAAAATAAATAAAAGCAACTTGCCAAATAAACTATAAAGTACTGTTCGTGTGTCCGTATGATAGCAGACAGTCAAAGGTCTGGTTTGCATTTGAGATTGCCAGTTCCTGCAGGAAATGTAGCCATCACTACCCAGACTACATCGATATTTACAACTAGAGACTATACTCGTATTTATTGTACGCAGGCTTTTAAGTGGTACTTCTAAATGTTTGGAGTTATCCTTTGTTATATTTAGAAAAAGGGTGTTAGGAGTCAGTGGATATCGACACACATGTAGGTTTTTTTTTTATGTTTACTGGAACTTGCCTTTGACAGTCCTTCATTGTTGACCTCCCCCTCTGCTATTGATTATCAGAAAGCCCACTGTATTGATTGTACTGTACGTCATCGGTTAAATGTATTCTCTGGAACGGCACTCATCCATTAACTGTATTGTTACATTGAGGACGTGATTGTTGTCATGGTTTCAATCTTGGTAACATTTTTACAACTTTCTGAGGGCACAAATGTTACTCTGATTTAAAGGTCCTGCTTAGGGAAGACCTCAAAATCAGTTGTTTAAATGTTATTTATTGACAGATTGTCCATACTGCATAGTTTTTACTAGACCCATTGATGTTAATGATGATGGGAAATAAAGAAAAGAATCTCACCCAGACGAGACAGCTGACTCGGACACACCGGTCACATGAATGTGTTGTTTATCTCTTCAAGTGGTCGACTGAAATAGACATTCAGATAACCTGATAAAAAACATTTGTTAACGATACTAGTTGCTCTTTTTTCCGACGTTTTAATATTAAATGTGTAAAGAAATATTAATTGAATTAAATTGGGCTAACTGATTAAAATCCCCCGTCTTATTTCAGGCTGTTGACTCAAAAACTGTTTTCAAGGACATACAGTATCTGCTCCCTGTTGTGTCCTGTTACATATAAGTAGATGATGACAGATAAAAGAAACCCGCCAGATCTGCAGTGTCTGCATTCGTAAACCATTTCAGTCACATGAAACTTTTAATTTTGTGTGTATCTATAATAGGGGTCATTGTTTTCTTTCAAATCATCTTTCAAGCAGGGTCACTTTTAAACCTTTTGATTAAGGACATTTTATTATCCTTTGTTTTAGGATTGTATATCATGTCATGAAATGCCTCTAATGCTTTGTACACCTTGTTGCCATTCTCTTGTATATTACAGTGCGTAATGATTAAATATTCTCATTGTCCTCAACTTAACACATAACTTATTCATTCCCTTTTGTTGCAACTTATTGGATATTTTTCTTTCATAGATCTCTGATTAAACTATTTAAAACTGTGAGATGAGTGTGTATATAGGCATAGTAGTTTAATTTAACTTAATTGTCAGAGTTCCCTTTGAAACAAATATATGGCGATCATAACAGTGTTTGACCATGACCCTGAATGTCTCAAACCTTGCAGTCATTTGAAATAACAATATGTGAATGTTACCACAAGAGGGCAATGGTGGTTCAGAGTGCAGGACAGGTACATTCACAACATGGGTACTGAAACTTCACATTTACTGTATAATGTGAAAGAGAACATTTTAAAGGTATTTAAAGAGAATTGATCACAGGCTATGTGACAATACTGGGTGTTTTCGTAATGTGAAAACGTAAACGAACAAACATACACAAGGTAAACAAAGTGAAATGAGAGGAAATAACATCAGATCAGCTGAAATGATGAGTCGCCCTCTGTCTGTCTTCAGCTCTGAGCGTCTCGTCTGGATGGCGGGACAAATGCTGGTGAGCGGATGTTGCGTAGATATTTTCCCGCGTTTTCATCGCGTCAGTTTGGGTTAGTTCGTTTGCGGGTCGTCACGTGATCCCGGTGAACGCACACCGCGCTCAGTTTACCGCCACAGAGAGCTTAACGCAAATATATCGCTGTAAACAGGCTGTCTAATGTTAGCGTCGACGGCGCTGCGTTTGAACACAGACAAACGACCGGAGAGACTCAATAAACAGGTGGATATACACAAAGGTTGTGACACTGACTGCTGAGAGAGTCTAAAAGTGAAGACACCGGCGGCACCGGCGCTCCGCCGCGCACTGCGGTGACACAAAGCGAACAGCCACTTCTCCACGGTTTCAGGAAGTCAGTCAGGTTTTGTTGTATTGTTACCACGGAACTTCTCCACTGGGCTTTAAACTCACCAGACCCAATTTTGCGGCTTTCAACACATAGTTAGTTAGTTTGTAATTATTATATTTGCCTGTTTGGTGACCGGATACCAAGATGCCACCTAAAAAGCGAAACTCTGGGACGACACAGAGCAAAGAGCTGAAGCTCGCTGCTGAAAGTGGATCTGCAGACAAGAAGGAGAGTCCAGAGTTATCTGTTAAAAAGTAAGAGAAGTCATGTTCCCTCATTCAGCTCTCAGCAGTATGTTACATTGCATTATTTGCTCACTCTGTACACACTGTTGACACTGTAGCCTGAACATTAGTTTGTGTTGGTATTTCACACTTGCTAGCTAGCTATTGTTGATGTTAATGTATGGATGACTAGCTATCTGCTTCAAACGAAGTCAGGCCTGTATTTAGAGCTAAAGTCTCTTTTAAACCTGTCTCAACCCTCACAATGTCACAATATACATGTTCAGGAACAGATATAACGTGACATGTAGCGCTGTTATAACACATAACACACTGTGGCTCACAGTCGAGAGAGCCTGTTGTCATCTGTGCAGCATGTTTTCATGTCCTGAAACTGTGTTTGTGTTTCTCCATGATGCTGATGTCTGTCCCTCCGTCCTCTAGTCACAGAGACAAAGATGCTGAGTTTGTGACCCTGTGTAAGAGCCTTCATGTGACAGACCTGGTGTGTGATCGTGCCTGGACGCTGTGGAAAACTGTTCAAGATGGCATGGAAGAAGTCGCTGTATGTGTTTATTTACAGTTATGTGACAGTAGATTTGTAATGTGATCCCGTTGGCTGCTCTAATGAAAAGGCATGGGTGGGAATTATATTACTCTGGTTGGAAAACTACCCGATGAGAGAACAAAAGAGTCTCTTTTGGTGGCCGCCCTCTCACTGTTTATACTGTGGGGTTAGCATAAAAAGGCCACTACGGCATCATACAGTTACATCCCATAACTATTATAATCTTATGGCCTGGATGCTTTTATGAAAGCTCTCTCAAATTTACCTTAGAATTGAAAAGCCTTAGTTGTACCCAGTATATCAGTTTATAGTGATCTGGTGATGTGGCACACAGTGTGTATCAGTCCAAACGCTATGATCATTTTCTCTGCTAAAGGAAATCCAACCAGTCGATCGTAAAGCTGATAGTATTAACTTTCCCCACAAGGATGTCGGTGATTAAAAAGAATATTGTATTTTAAACATTGTTCTTTTTCTATTTCAGGACAGTCAGAAAAGGCTGTGGGGGGCTTGTCTGTATGTGTCAGCGACAGACATGGATGTCGCCTGTTTCACATTAACTCAGGTTCTGAAAGCAGTCAGTCTGAAGTAAGTGCTCGTTACGACTCACTGACACTCATACATATAATATCAGTCAATTAAACCAGCTGTTAAAGGATAGCAGAACACCAAACGATTATTTTTTAACTTAAATCTGAACCCTTGGTGTGGTTTGACAACTTCATCCTTCATTTTATTGTTCACTTTTATGCCGTTTACTGGATCTCTCACTCAAATGCATCCTTTTTTTTTTTTGGTAGTGTAAAACAGTTTTTAGCTCTGGTGAGGAAGCTGGATGTGAACTTGGATACTATAAGCACCAAGGTGAATTCAGCACTGACGCGATTGGAGAAGAAGTATGATGTGACGCTGGCTCTGTACCAGAGGTTTGAGAAGTGAGTGAACCCATCACAACAGTACAGGCGCTTGAAGTGGAAACGTTACGGGCAAAGTTCTAACTGATGATAATGTTTGTGTTGTTTCAGAACATGCAAGAACATCTTTGCTTTGGTTTCCGACAGCAAGTAAGTTGGAGATTTATCTACCACATGAGTGACATGTACATGCCCACCCCCCCCTCTTGTCTGTTTGATCATTGCATACTTTTTTTAAAACATGTGATGCAGGATTATGATTAATGCTTCAGTGTCTCTTTTCAAAGGGAGAGGGAGACCATCCGGAGCTGCTGGACAATGTTTCTTTTGGCCAAAGGTAGGTTAAGCCTAAAAACACAACAACAAAAACAAGTAGGAGCAAGCTGTTAACACACTTGATGGAATAGTTTTCATGTTGCTCCGTCTTCTTCTTCCCATCCTTCCTTCCGCCTTTGTGCTCGGCTTTAGAGCTCAAATGAATTGGAAAATGTTTCTCCTCATGGTTCTGTTGTTTCCAGTTCGCGGCGTAGTGTTGTGATGATGCTTCTCATGTGCTGCATCTCTTTCTGTCTGCAGGAAGGGCCTTGCAGATGGAGGATGACCTGGTCATATCATTCCAGTTGCTGCTGTGTACACTGGAATTATGCATCAAGCGCTGCCCTCCAGATCTTCTGCAGCCTCTTTACAGTATGCTTCACTTCGTTTACTTTAACATGTCTTTATTTAACAAACAACCAGGTCCACTGTGTAACATTGGATTTATTGGCAGAAATATAATATAATATTCATAGGTATGTTTCAATTATGTATAATCACCTAAAAATAAGAATCGTTGTGTTTAAGCTTAGTATGAGCCGTTTTTATCTACTAAGGGAGCGGGTCCTCGGCTGTGGAGTCCACATTGTTGAACTGCCGTGTTTGATTGCGATGCTAAATGCCACTAAATCCTAAACACACTGGACCTTTTTAAAATCGTGTAAAAAAGTGTAAGGTGAAAAAAATTATTTAAAAAAAAATTGGCCATGATGTAAAGATGACTTTTTTTTTACCTAATGTGATTTCAAGGTATTTGCTTAAAAGTGTAAAAATAGTAAGTATACTATACTATACTATACTAGTATACAGTATCAAAGTATAGTATTATGTTTGTCTGTCAGGTTTTCCAGCCATGAAAAGTCTCAACCTAAGATATTCAGTGTCATGAAAGGATGTATTGTTTCTGGCTCCCAGAGATTTTCTAACCTCTTAAATGTTTTTCTCATAGAATCAGCTATCAGCAAAGTTCAGAGCCCTCCGACAAGAACATCTCGTCGCAACCAGAGCAAAGCCAAATCCCGACCTGTGGAGCCAGAGGTGGATTTGCAGCTTCTCAAAACCTTGTGCAAAGACAATGAATGCAATGCAGAAGAGGTCTGAGCCCCACTCTTTGTATAGATCTTTCAGTCATCATACAAACATTGTGCATTTGGCCTCATTTCCCCTCTAATTGTATTTGCAGGTGAAGAATGTATACCAGACCAGTTTCTCGGCTTTCCTGGACTCACTGGATCTTTCCAGATCTCCAGATTTCCCTCAGGTAGAGGGGTGATTGTCTCAACACCTGCTCTACTGTTTGGTTTAACTGCCTGCTCTTCACCCACTGTTTCCATTAGTCATCGCTTCCTTGCCATTGTTGAACATTTGAGTGTCTGACAGCTGTTGGTTGTTCTCTTTGCTGCTCATACATGTTTGTTTTAACATACATGGTGTCAGGAAAATGTGTACTCAAGCAGGGGATCCTTTTAAGTGTGTCAGGGCAGTATATTGCGGAGACAGGATGCTACTGTTTGCTGACACGAACACACTCCTCTGAAAAGTAGATAAACTTTACAGTTTTACAATTTTTACTGATATTGTTTTACTGTTACATTACCCCAGGGGGACAGGTGGTGTGCATTATTTAAGTGTCTTATGTAAATAATATCAAAAGTGTCACCCCATTGATCTGACCTCTGATTAAAAAAACACCATGTTAGATTGTGTTCCACATTATTGTATCGCACAGATGAGATGAGACTTGTCGTAATCTGGTTACAGATAAATTGGAACCTTACCTTATTTCAGAGATGTTTATTTTGAGACTGAGATCTAAATGGGTGAAGACAGACTCACAGTGGCAATCGTACAATCTTTAGACAAGTCTTGTACAAGTACCATCAGAACTCTGATGAAAGTTGAGATGTGCTGTTGATTTTCCATCTTCAGGCTGTTTCGAAATATGTGCAGGTTTTAAGTTTTTTATTTATTGTCTGATTCCTTGGGATTGTCTGATGTCCGTGATTGCAGATCTAGTTTTCAGATTAAGATTTTACATCTAAAACACGCATTTGGGGGCGCGGTTAACTTCTCCGGCCCGTGAACAAAGCAGCAATAATTTAACACTGAAAAGAACAAGCGATTTTGTTTTTAATATATTAAACTTAAGTAACCTCAACCTTTTACCACAGGCCAATGAGCTCAACCAACAATATGAAGAACACTACCTCAAGAGTAGAGACTTTGACGGACGGCTGTTTTTTGACGGAGATGAGACTGTTCTCGCGCCTAAAGTCGAGATGTAATTTCTTCTTTTCTTCACTATTCAGTGTTTTGATGTTGAATTTAAACAAATGAATAAGGAATTTAAAGAAAAGTGTCTGATAATCTCCTCTTGCATTCAGATCACAGGTGGAGAGAACGCCAAAGAAGAACCTGTCAGATGAAGATACTGTACTCATCCCTCCCCAGACGCCAATCAGGTGAGCAGTCACTCACCTTTTTTTATTTTTATTCAGTGCTTACCCAGATGAGAAGTACTCAAGTTTGCTTTCAGCATCATCTTTTTTAACATTTGCCTTTTATTAAGCTTTTTTTAGTCGCAGTTGGTGTGAAAATGTAAACATAAATTAGGAAACTAAAAAAACAGTTTAAATATCATAAATCATGATATTTATAAATAAGATTTATAAAAATGTTTTAGAAGCAAAGTTAGTATTTATTAAATGAGATTTATTGTACTTTATGTATATTATTAGGAATATTTTATTGTGTAAATTTTTCCAAGTGTATGTCTGAGTCCTTGTTGTTGTTGTTTTGTGTCATCAGAGCTGCCATGAACTCCATTCAGCAGTTGAGGGGGGATCTCACCTCCAGTGGGGACCAGCCCTCTACTAACCTGGCTACATATTTCAAAGTGGGTCTCTAGAAGTGTTACCACTAATTAAAATATCAGATGAAACTGCATCTTACTACTATTACTTAATTACCTTAATTTGACACATTTGATATTTTGTTCTTTCCTGTGATTAGAATTGCACTGTGGACCCAACGCAGGAGGTGCTGAAGCGCTTGGAGACACTCGGACAGGCGTTTAGCCAAAGGTTTGGTCAGGCAGTCGGCCCACGCTGTGTAGTACTCGGCAGGCAGGTATGAACTAAACACTCAAGAAGACAATGAGCAACAATGACTTCCTATGCTAAAACATTTTATGTCTGACTTATTTGTCTTTCAGAGATTTAACCTTGGTGTCAAACTGTATTACAAAGTCATGGAGGCAATGCTGAAATCGGTACTTAAACTTAAATTTGATTTAATTCATTTATTTTTCAACAGTTTTATTCAATAATTGTTTGTTTGAACTCAGTTCAACTAAAGTGTGGAAATTCACACGTCAACCCACACAAATTCACACGTCAACCCCAAACTCAAAACAACTGCATATTCTAGATATTATCAAGCATATTTCCACTTTCTACGCCCTCATAACTTTAGTTTACATAACACCACTCACTTGAACTGTACACTAAATAAACTATGTTCATGTTGTTTTTCTTCTTTCATTTTGTAGGAAGAGAAGCGATTGTCTGTGCAAAATTTCAGGTATGTTCTCTATGTTCTTTTAGTAAATCTGTGGCAAATTATGAAGCTTGTCAGTTGTTGCGTTTGTATTCCCTTGTGGGTGCATGCTTTTTGTTGTTTTGATTGTAAATGAAGCATCATTTGCCTTGAGCTGAGTCACATGATTTCCATTTCAGTAAACTCCTGAATGACTCCACATTCCACACATCACTTTTGGCCTGTGCTTTGGAGGTGGTCATGGCAACGTATGGAGGTGTGTCCCATAATTTGCTTACAAGTAGATAACGGATGCAGTTACATACTAAATCTGAAATTAAAGCTGTCAATTATACAGATAAATGTTTACATTTCTTGTGGCTGTGCGTGTAGAGAGCAGTTTTAAGACTGGAGGATACAACCATGGTGGGGGTGGCGAAGCAGCTGAAACAAACGTGTGTTTCCCCTGGATACTGGACGTGGTCAACCTCGCCGCCTTTGACTTCTACAAAGTCATCGAGAGCTTCATTAAGGCCGACCCCACTCTGAGCAAGGATATTGTCAAACACCTGGAGACCTGCGAGAACCTCATCATGGAGAGGATTGCATGGAGGACGGTCAGTTTTATCTCTCATCACTACTACAGTATGCAAGCAATGATGTCACAGCATTTTAATGAGAGTCATGCACAGCATAAATACACATAGACACTGTAAATATCTCCAATCATTACCCCATGAGAAGAAAAGAAGAGTTTTTTTTTTATGTTTTAATTATTACTCCAGTTCAAGAATGATATAAAAGACAAATAAGATCAACATGTAAATGACTTCATAACATTTGATCAGTACTTTCGTGAAATGACGCAGGTTACATTCAATATCCACTACACATGAAAAAATGTCATTGCATTTAAATATTTCACAAACACATAAACAACAATACGAAATACAATTACCAAAACAATAGAGTGAACCCCTGACTGCCAGTGTAGTGCTCTTTAGATTAAGGAATGACCATGTTAAAAGTCTGTCAGTGTTGTTGTGAGACGATGTGTGTCACTGGCTGCCACTGACTCCACCGCTGGGCACCTCCTTGTGCACCAGGCTGCTGGAGAAATAGTAGATGAGTGGGTTGAGGCAGCAGTTGGCACTTGCTAGTGATAGCACCACAGGGTGCACAGCCTTGGTCACCTTGGCCAGGCCACAATGGGGCAGCAGCCCCACATGTGTGAGGGTGTATCCCAGGAGGTTGATGTGATAGGGCACGAAGCAGAGCAGGAAGACTCCCAACACCCAGTAAATAACTGTGAGAGTGTGCTGACGGCTGCGGCGCTGGCTGCGGGAGCGGTGTCTCGGCTGGCGAAGCACAGTCAGCACTCTGCAGTAGCTGTAGAGGAGCAGCACAGTGGGCAACAGAAATGACCCTAGGACCAAGCCCAGAGCTACCAGGATAATGGTGCGGTGGCGTAGCAAGGACGGGTCCCACAGACATGGCTGGTGCTGGTGAGCAGCTGCAGAGCGCAGCAGAGGCAGACTCACACTGAGTCCCAGCACCAGGCACCAGATCCCCCCACTTAACAGCTGTGCAACACGCAGCCGGCGGAGTGTCGATGCCAGAGGATGCACTACAGCAAAGTAACGGTCCACAGCAATGCAAACCAGGAAGAAGATGCCCCCATACAGGCTGATGTATTTGAGGGTGAAAGTGAGGTGGCAGTATGCCACCCCAGGACTCCAACTGGGGGGGTCTCCTGCCTTGGAGGACAGGGCCCTGGCCTTCTGGTGGTGGTAGTAGATTCTCAGGGGCAGGGATATTACAAAAAACATGTCGGCAGCTGACAGGCTGACCATGTAAATGGCTGTGCTGTTCATGGTGCAGGGAGAGAGACACAGTCTGCGTAGAGCCAGGCTGTTGGTGGCCAACCCTAGCAGGAAGATGATAGTGTAGGACACTTGATAGAAGGTGAAGCGGTAGCTGGTGTCCACAGTGCAGTTGGACAGAGGTGAGAATGGCTCGGCTGTCTCATCAGTCATATTCGACAGCTCCATGTTTCAAAATGATCTTCTGCTCTTAAACTTTAAATCACTCAGTCGCTCTCATATCTGGAGGAAATTAGGTTGGCTGAAGTAAACATAAGAAGGGAGGAAGGAAGGTGTTCAGCTGCTTCTGCTGGGGCAGTTAAACCTGTGGCAAGTAAAAACTCCATAAACTCCAAGATGTCTGTTTTATAGAATGTAAATTTGCTGTGGTGATTGAATACACTGCTGCGGCTAACATAGCTGAATTAATATTTGATATGCAAGACAACAGTCCCTGTCTCATAAAACAAGCAAACATTTGGTTTGGCATAGTGGGGAAAAAATAATCACCTCACAATGTAATAGTATTGCCCTATAGTAAATACACACAGTGTACACCTAGTGAACTCATAAAGTTAATCTTTCCGTTCAGGCGTTAATTTTAAATTTTAGGCTCTAGTTTGTTATGTACGGAAGCCGAGAACGGTTATGGATTTTTTTTTTTTATGTACTGTTATATCGTGATAACGACTTATTATCTCATTATCTCATTATCTCGATATAAC
>NW_023339763.1:16288684-16315228 GCF_004916995.1 Morone saxatilis | reverse complement strand
GATAACGAGATAATAAGTCGTTATCACGAGATAACAGTGCATAAAAATAAAAAAAATCCATGGCCGTTCTCGGCTTCCGTAGTTATGCATATAGCAAATAATCTGGTGAAGTTTATATCAGTCAGTATTGGAGCATTTTGTTAATGCATCTTTCATGCTCGGTATATATCATCATGATTTTTGGGACGTTTACGTCATTTTACATAATTTCCTTTTTTGTGTCCAATTTAGGAGGAATTTAGTCTGTCGAACTCCACACACGCAATACTAGTGACTGTGGAATTACAAAAGAGCTCACACTATCATCTTAACACTAATGATATCATAAAAATGTTTCAACATTTAACAATTAATGCCTTTGAACTTTAATTTAAACAATACAATTTTTTGAATACAAGCCCATTAATCATCAATATACTTACATATCACTTTCAGTCAACTAGTCTCTCATGTAACATTTTAACATTTTCAGTAACATTATTTGATAAAACATTGTTTTCTATAACATAACAGGGCTTTCCTGATCCCTGAAATAGATCTTTTTTTTAATCTATCCTGACCTACAATATTTGAGTTGCTTCTGTTCTGTTGATGAGTATGTAACTGTTGAATTGATCTTGGTTGATATGATAGCAGTTTTGTGACTTTTAATCTCATCCCATTACATTCATTATTTTGCCTTTTATGTGGTTCTTTAAAAGCTAAGAGGAATTCTCAAATATCACAAACAAAAATTATTATTCCTGATCTTTTCTTTTATCTTTTCTCTATCTTAGTCTTCAGATAATTTTGGTTTATAATAAATAAGAAGATACAGTTAATTACTGTCTTCATTTTATACAAATGACATATCTTCATCTATTATTTACTGCGCATATATAAGCACAATTACAGAGCAAATTTTAAAACAGATAAAACTTCACTAACCCGTATCAGGCTGTCATCAGCTGGTGTTCAGCAGCAGGGTGACCTGTGGGATGCTGTAACAGTGCAGATGCTGTTGATTGGAGCAGTTCACGCCTACACTCACACACAGGTCAGGGTCTGTCCCCCGCCCCCTCTTCTCTCCCACACACACTTCTTTCTTTCTTTTTTTTTTAACCATCTACATTTCTAGCTAATTCAGTTATCTGGTTTAAACTAACTGGTCTGTTCATTGAACTGAATTTTATCTTACAATTAAGCACAGATTGTTTAATTACCTTTCTGGTGGAAGTCATGTTTATGGCTGCTTGTTAAAAACCTACACAAGGGATTGGAGTTATTCATTAACTATATGTGTCAGCCAACTGATAGAGCAATAGCAATAATTCCCTGAAGGCAGGAGCTTATTCATACAGCAGTGTGCCTTGGGACCAGTGCTCACAGGGAACAACAAGTCAGGATAGATCTCAGTCCATGGGTCAAAGAAGAGCCCAAGGGGAAAAAACATGCAAAATTAAAAGTTAATTACGACTAATTACTTAATTAGTCATAAAGAAAAGTCAGCACCTTCAGGACAAGTCTTTTGACTTTGATGAAAAAAGATGTTAGTCCTTAAATTTAATTCCTCTATTGGCCACATCAGGTTTTTCGGTTCACACTACAGTCAGACAGTTGAACCTCATCAATCAAATTGGGATGTAATTAAAGCAGTGACAAACTAGGTGAATCTCAATTTGAATAATATTAACATGGAGGCTAAAAGGCACATATTACAACTTAGTTACACACCTCTTGGCCCTTGTGAGACACATTTTAATAGGATAGAAATATATCATTTAGAAATAAAGGACACATCTTGATCACCAAAGAACTGGTTAAGATTTATTCTGCAGTGCACATAAAAATAAATCTTAGCATTATCATTACAAATGGAAATGTTAGGGTGTGTTTCTTATATTAAATTCAATAAACCCTCTTTGCACATTGTATAAACTCATCATTAGATTTTGATTGTTATATAATATTAATATATTCTTAAATATCACAAGGCTTTGTTTTCATCATGTCTGCTTTGAGTCAGAATAACTTTCTGCACAAAAATGATGAAACCAGTAAAAATATTTCATTTGTGCTGGGTAGAGAAAGTCCAGCTGCATCCTGAATGTAAACATATTTGTAGTGTAGTCCAAACATTGCAAAATAAGACTTTAGATCATTTATTGTTTTATTTGTCTCAAGGATGCAAGTTTTAAATTTCTATTCTGGATAAGTCTCAGGATTGCAGCAACCAGCACTGTGCTCTCTTTTTTTAAACCTTCTCCCTCAAGAGGCATGTTGTTGCTCGTCTGCTTTGGTTTCACAATCCTTCTTCATCAGTGCAGTGGTGATGATGAGTCTACCCCTGTCAGGGCAGACCCTCAGGCTGAGCTTTTCAACAGGAATGCAGTAGTGCTCGGTCTTGCAGCACATTGCTTTTACAAGAAGGAACAAATATTCAAGCTGCACCGTATTTCATTTACACAGTGAGCTGTGTTTTCACGTTACTTGTTAGGAAACAGGCATCGGATCAGTCTGGCTTAGATTCCTTTAAATTATAATCAAACTTCACTTCATTTATTTATTTTAGTCTGATTTTTTCCCCCATTTTTGTTCAAACACTATGAAACACTATAAGGAATATTCTGTGTCAAGTTCATGTTTTTCAACGTCCCAGAATTTTCTACAGAAATAACCACTTATTTAGATAAGTCCATTGGCATTGTTACTGCACTGTTGGCCCGAGCAGTGCAGCTGTCAAACATTGACCGCACCTGCAGTCTACATTTTAAGACCTGTTGACTCATTGTGCATTTATGGGCCTGGCCACCCACAGTACCTGTAGTTGTACTGTTAATACATGTATGAATAATCAAGTCTAGACAAATGATTTGGTATCACCCAAGGAAAGCGACATATGAACATCTTGTTTATGTCAAATATTTCACAACACCTGACTCAAATCAAACTAGTAGTGAATTTCAAACTCAATAACCTTTTTAAGTTAAGTTTTTTTATTAAGTATAAAGGGTAAAGGGTGTTATAGAGCATGCTGCTCTATAAAGTGCTTATAAAGCCTTAGGGAGGCCACAGCTACTTAGAAGCTGCACAGTACAGTACATATAAATTGTTGTAATACTGGTTCAACATTGCCAAAACTGAATTTTCCTAATGGAGAATCGGTTTGAAGGGACAAGATTACAATTTCAATGTCTTGTGTGCAAAAGCTGAAAATTCTTTTCTGCACCATGCAAATAAATGATGGCGTACACACCTGCCATTGCTACTAATACACATTATAACTCATTTGATGACTCACTGATAGAATGAAACATACTTGTGGGTTGTGAATTGTTACCCTGATAAACGGCATTTATGCTGCAACATGCGTTATTAGTTTCCTCTTAGACTTGTTCCACTCTTTTATTGACTGAACAGTGATCACTCCCAGTCTAAAGTCTCTGGTGTCCGGTAGTTGGGAGAGTGACTCCTTAGTAACCATTGTGTTCATGTGATCTCCAAAGCCACTCTGCTTCCACCTACGTCCTCCAATTCAATTCGAGTTTCACCAGCAATACTGAATTATTAATCATTTGCAAACTGTAATAAAATTGTTGTTAGACAGTAGATTCACTGTGCAACTTTGTGGATCTCAGGGGCAGGCTTTTAGGTGTTATTTTTGGACTGCACTGTGGGCTCTCTGTCTGTAGTCGGTCGAATAACTTGACACCGTTGTGCCATACTGTGGACTTGCGTTTGATGGAGCTCTGAATGGTCTCTGAGGTGAAGTAGTAAATGACCGGATCAAAACAGCAGTTGGTCACCGCTATGCACAGAGCAATGGGGTAGATTGTTCTGACCACATATTCTGCGTAGCATCCCTTTAGGACATTGGAGCGGACCAGGGCGTAGAAAATGAGATTGACATTGTAGGGAATGAAACAGAAGCAGAAGATGAGCAGATGCACGATGATCATCCTCAAGATTTTTGCCTTGTTGAGGCTCCCTCCACGGCTGATGGTTTGGGGTTTCCTCAGTGTCCGTAGCACCATGACAGAGCAGAAGACATTGACCATCAATGGGATGATGAAGCCCACAGTCTCAATGAACACCACCACTTTGGACAGCTCAGCCTTCCACTGCTTTTTAGAGTAGTTTTCAAAGCAGAAGTTTGAGGAGGAGTTGGCATTTGTGGGTGAAGTTGTGTCCAAAAGGAACCCAGTAGGTACACTGCCAGAAAGAACCATCACCCACACTGTCAAGCAGGCCAGCCTGGCATTCCTCTTAGTACGAATAGTTTGGGACCGAAACGGGTGCACAATGGCCAGGAAACGATCAACACTGATGCAGGTGAGGAAGAGGATGCTGCCGTACATGTTGGTGTAGAACAGGGCCACAGATATCTTGCAGAGCACACTTCCAAATAACCACTCACGTTTAATGAAGTAAACTATCCGGAAAGGCAGGCTGAGGACAAAGAGACAGTCTGAAACGACAAGGTTTATCATATATGTCGTGGTCTCGTTCCGCAGCTTCAGCGTACAGGCAAAAATATATACTGCCACCATGTTGAAGAATAGTCCAACTAGAAACACCAGGCTGAAAACTGAGCTGTACAGAGGGTACTTGAAGTCATCACTCTTGTTGCAATTCATGTGATTGTGATTGACACTCATAAGGCTGCTGGTATGAGTTTGTGTGGCACTATACATTTTTAGACCAGGCTAGAAAGTTTTCAACATTTACAGAATAAAAAAAATAAAATATCCTTTTGTATACTTGTCAGTCATAAAATCCAAGTTCAACCATGTGCCACAGGTTGGGAAATTTTACATTTCATTTGAGTAGCAAGAAAAGTCCTGAAATAGTGAAGAAGGCTCAGTTTGTGTGGTTCGGCTTTATGGTGTAAAATACCGAGAAGTATACAGCAACTCCAGAAAAATACCTGTATTAGTATCCAAAGTCCTTTGCATCAGTTTTCTGTATGTGGAGGCTTTCCTGCACGTCCAATAATCCTCATTTAAGTGGAGTTTTCAGTCTTTTCCAGTTGTCTTTCACAGCTGAAGAGAAAAGATCACGTGCCTCTTCTCAACTCTGTGAACAGTCGAGTGGTTCCTTCCTTGTGTTGTTATCCTGTTTGTTCCTGTAGCAGCCCTCGGGGGGTATGGTGATCGTTACTCGTATGCCCCAGAAGTTTTACTTCTCCCTTGCTCCTGCCTGACCGTAAATCAGAAACCTCGTAGCAGGCTGCAAGTCAGAAGCTCCAACACAAATGACTCACTGGGCTGAGGGAGGAGGGAGGAGGGAGGAGCCTTCATCATGGGGCCAAAGTCTTCCCACTTTGTAGATCAGCCTCCTAAAGTAATAGTATGTACAGTATGTAATAGATTTATCATATTTTCTTTATATGATATGACATATGAGTGTTTGGGGTGTTTCACTTTCAATTTTCAAACAAATCAATTTAAATAAAGTTGAACAAGAACCTCATGTTGACAATGAACACAGAACTCTTCCTAATAAAACGTTGCAGTGTTGGTGTCCATTATACGTCACTGATTGCTGTTAAAGTGTGATTTTGAAACATGTCAGTGGCGTCAGCTAGGCGTGGCATGTATGACATCAAGAATGTACTTTGCATGTCAAAACCTGCTGTCTCTGAGAAAATGATCGAGTGGTAAACCACACTCACTCACTTCCCTCTGTGACCTCATGGCCAATTTCTTGGCTGATGGTGTGCGAATGCAGATGTTCACGTTAACCAAATGTTCCCATGTCTTATCGTCATGACCTAAATGTTGATTAGCGAGGACTGAGAGATAAATATGTGTGTATAGGTATGGATTTTCCTATCTTGGTATTTAGTATTTAATTTTTTTGACAAAATGATTGATACTGGAGGGAGTGTGCTTGGGTCCACATAAAAAGAGGAACAGATGTGTTATCAGACCATCGCTATAATTTAACGGTTTAATGGTTTTGCATAGGGACTTTGTCAATGCTGCACTGTTATTAAGATAATATACAGTAATCATATGGGGACCGTGGTATTAAAACAATTTTTCATGATTCATAAAAAGATAAATAAAAATTCAAGTTTTATATGATAGGATTATCTTGTCAGCCCACTTAAGATTGTTATTTTCTCTACATTTAATAAGGAACACTGGAGCGCAAACACACACAGTTTCCCTCATCACATCCCCTCTTCTTGTTCCTCCTGTGGTTTCTTCATGCCTGCAGAGGGTACATTATGTGATAGATTCACAGCAGTAACTCCAGTGATTAAGATAACAACATTTTTGTATCAACTTGTGCTCTCGAATCAGATAAAAATGTTAAAGTAAGTTGCTTTGGTGTTTTGATATTTGCAAAGCTTTGATTGGCTGCTGTAAACTGTATATAGTAATTCAACATGATTGAGATGCACTGTAAAAGTGAAACCGTGGCTTTGGCTTTGTAGATCTGTAAATAATCATGTTTGTGTGTCCGCAGGGCTCGCCGCTGTTTGAGCTTCTGAAACTGGAGAATGAGGGCGGAGCAGCAGAGCAGGTGGAGACTCCAGCCAGTTTCAGCCAACCACTGCAGCACAACCACACCGCAGCTGACCTGTAAGTTCACCGTAGTCTGTATCTGACCTTCAGTTGCTGGTATACAGTGGCTAAAAAAAACGTAGACCCTAAAACCAACCTGCTGTTGTGAAATCATTGTGAATCATAAGTACAAGGTCTTTCATGATACCTTCCGTGACTCACCAGTAGCTTTTGAGCCTCTTCCTCTTCCTGATTTTGAACCATCCAATTATCTGTGGTTTACGTTCAATGGAAACTATGATTTAACGTTTACATGTAACTGACGGAGCCCACCGGGTTTTTCCATTGTCTTTCCAGTTATCTGTCCCCCATGCGCCCGGGGCTTCGCGTCTTGCCTCCCGAGTCCCCAGCCACGCCCAGCTCTCAAGCTTCCTCTCAGCCTCCGACCCAGCCTGCCAGCCAGATGCCACGGCTGCCAAAGTCCAACTCTCTCAGCCTCTTCTATAAAAAATGTAAGATGTCATTCAAGCTCTCACACGTAGTTTATTTTTGATCAGTGCAGATACCTTGTGGGTTAGTTACATTTTCTTAAGACCTGGACAATAATAGATCTGTGGACAACTAATATCTTGGTTACTGACAGCTCCACTTTACCAACGTCATGTTATAACTAAAATTTTGTCTTTCCAATTTGACTGAATAATCAACGTGAAATGACTAAGATATTAATCTAAAAATCATTGTTGTTTTTATTCAGTACACAATTCCTTCAGTTCATTTTTTATTCCTGTTTGCTGTGTCTTTTGCGTCCAACCGTCTCTGTGGTGTAGTGTACCGCCTGGCCTACATGAGGCTGAAGATACTCTGCTCCTACCTGCTGTCCTCCCACCCTGAACTGGAGCCCATCATATGGACCCTGTTCCAGCACACTCTGCAGCACGAGCACGAGCTGATGAGGGACCGCCACCTCGACCAGGTAACCTTTTCTTTCATTTGCTCTTTAAGATTAATTTGTCTTTTTATTTACTCACTTTGGCTCTTGTTCTCTCTGCATCTCTTACCTCATGTTGTCTACTTAGTTTTTTCCTCAAACTGCCTCTCATTGTTTCTTGCAGTTGATGATGTCAGCCATGTATGCCATATGTAAAGTGAAGAGTGTCGATCTACGCTTCAAGACCATCGTCACAGCGTACAAGAACATGCCCAACACCAACCAGGAGGTGACGCCTTTTATTGTTGGTTACTGGCTTTATGCTGTTGGATTGTGTTGAATTGTTTTTAACTTTGCATCTTTGTGTTTGACTGTATGTCGCAGACCTTTAAGCACGTGTTGATCACTGAGGGCCACTACGACTCCATCATTGTCTTCTACAACCAAGTGTTTATGCAGAAGTTGAAAACCAACATTCTGCAGTATGCGTCCACCAGGGTGAGAAACATTCCCTTATTTGAATACAATGCACAATCAGATAAATGTGCCTACTATAACTTCTCGCTGTTGTCTTTCTGTAGCCGCCCACGCTTTCTCCAATCCCTCAAATACCACGCAGCCCCTACAAGTTCCCCAATTCACCTCTGCGTGTGCCAGGGAGCAACAACGTGTACATCTCCCCTCTGAAAAGCCCACGCATGTCCCCGGGTATCATGACTCCTCGCTCCAGGTGAGTTCTGCATATTTGTGGCAGGTCGTTGTTCTCCTTTGAGAGAGAGTGATTGTTGGAAAAAAAGACCTTTAAATTGTTTTTGCTTATGATTTTTCTCATCTGTTTTTTTTTTGCCTTTTACAGAATGCTGGTATCGATCGGTGAATCTTTTGGGGTAAGTGTTTTTTTGTAGCATATTGAAGGTTAATCTCCATTTAAACAAGTGCAAATAAATGATTTCTTTTCCTCACACACTCTGTTTCTCCATTTTGTTCTCACCTGCAGTTGTCCAATCGGTTCCAGAAGATCAACCAGATGGTCAACAGCAGCGATCGCTCCTTTAAGAGGACTCTGGATCTCGGCTCCACTCCAAAGCCTCTGAAGAGGTTACGGTTCGATGTGGACGGGCAAGACGAAGCCGATGGCAGGTTGGTCACAAATGATGTTTTATTCGCCATTCCAGCACCCTGATTTATTAAATGTACATCAACGTCAAAAACTCACACTCACTTTATATAGTTTAATTTACAGCAAATCTGAAAGAGATTCCACACTGATACAGAAGCTTGCAGAGATGAGTAAGTGAAAACCGCTTCATGCCTTTTGATATTTACAGTTCTACTGTCAGTCGTTTAGCTTGTGGATGTGTGTTCCTTTTAATATTTTAATGATTTTATTTTTTTCATGCAGGCTCCACTCGGAGTCGCATGCAGGAGCAGAAGATGAAGGAGGACGCAGAATCAAGGAAGGAGTAACTCTCAAACCTACTGAACTGGCCTGCACTGTTTATCACAACGTGAACACTACTTTTTGTTCACACACAAAGGGAAACACGAGTTTCTCTGTACATTTAGTATTGGATTTTAGTTTGTATTTAACTTTGAAGAGTAATATGTGAATATAGAGGACTTTCTCCTCGTTTCCGTTGATGCTTTAACTGAGTGTTTTAACTGAATAATGAGTGACGTCATTGAATTTCCTTTGAATTTTGACTTGTTGGAGATTAAGTATGTTTGTTTTTAAGAGTGGTATTAATTTGTGGGTGTTTATAAGGAATCATTGTTTTCTCTCTCATGAATGTTCTCAATTGTTGAGAGCGTTATTGATGGACAGCAACACTGCAATGTTTTATTAGTTCTTAAATAATTGGTTGAGTCTTACCACCTTCTTGTGTTGAGCTTTTTTCTTTTTGAGTCTTTTCAAAAAATGTTTTAATCATGATGCAACATCTCATGTGTTCAATCATGATTACTGTCCTCAAAAAGTATAACGTAGTTTAGTTAGTGCCATAAAGTGAGAACTACAGAACAATCAAATATCACTTGAAGGAAAATCCTACATGATTTGCACTCAACCAAAAGTAATGTAGTTTCAAAGTATTTGGTTACACGTACTGTTAGTTCAACTAAAAGTTTTTTTTAATGTTCTCAGTCACATTTTTCTATACATACCTGGGTTATTTTAATCTTTGAAAATGGGGAATTGGAGGATTCTGAAAAAAGGAAGGAAATGTAGCGATGAATAAACACCACATAGAGCAAATTAATATGTGGAATTCACTCCAGAAAAGTATCCCCAGATAAAACATTGCTAGCAGAGTTTTTAAATTAAAATGTGTTTATATTGTACTTTATTGAAGTAGTTTCTTGAAAGTGTAGTAAATATTTCTTTTGTAAGTATTATTTTGGTTTTGTACTTTGTACTAATAGACGTCACTACACGCAGGGATTTGCTTTAGTTGTCAATGACTCCCCATCCTTTGCAGCCAACAGTATGCAATGCCAGTATGTAGGGATAAACCGACTGAGGGAGCACCGTGCAGTTTTTTTGCTTTTAGAGAGGACTGTTCTATTTTGTTCTGGTTTTATAGGCAGTGTCTTATGCTGTCAGTTGTTGTTTTTGGTTTATGGAGAGTTGTGAAGATTTTTGTGATAATGTTTGAGTGTTGGTTATGAAAAAAAAAGAAACCTGACAAAATTGAGTTTGTCTTTTTCTCTCTTTCTTTCTCTTCTTAATTCAAAACATTTGTCACTTCTTGGGTCCATTTCCTGAAAGCATCTCAAAGCTTAAATGATCAGTTAGACCATCCACTCGAGTTTACAACCAGAATAATTCTATTTTTTTTATCACCAAATATTTCAGCAGTGATTACAAACCAATAAAAGGACTTTAACAGAAAATAGATGGTAATCAGCATCAGTCATGTTTTATTATACCTCCTGTTTCTCCAAAAGAATTAAAACAAAGGGTTGCAATGGTCCTTTTCCTCCCTCTGCTGTGCAAAATTATGCTAACAAGAGACGGTAATCAGTCAGGTTTTACTACCGCACAAGACTAGGTACAGTTGTTCTAAGACTGCTCCGTAGAAAATGTATTTGGCCAATGATACATTTCACACAATGTTTGTATTTTACAAGAATTATATTTTATATATATTTATTTATGATGGCACAATCTTTATGGTGAAGTAAATTAAACTTGTGTGGTGTGGAAAGAGTTTGACCCAAACCCATCAACACACATGCAATTAATTGTGAAGGAAGTATTTAAATCCTTTGCTGAAAAAGTACTGATACCACACTGTAAAAATAGTCCCATAAGTATTTAAAGTAATAGTTAATGCAGAAATATTGCCCCACTGACTGTTAAACAATTATATATTATAATCATATTATTACACATGTATTCATGTAAAATTACTGTTGTAGTTTGTTGAGATTCAGCCAAGGACAGCAACTCATTAATTTGGTTATGGATTAATATGCAGATTATTTTATCCATATTCATCCATTATCTTAGTTGATAGACTGTTTTTTAAAAATTCAGAAAAGAAGTCAGAAATGTGTCGCAATTACCCAGAACCCAAATGACACCTTCACAATACTTGTTTGTCCAAACCTATTTTGGATTAAAAATGATTATTATCAAATAATCAATGATTATCAAAATAGTTAATATATTTATAAATAGTTTATAATAGTAATTCATTTTCTGTCAACTAAAAATCGACTAACCAGCTGTACTTGTGCATATGTACAGATATGTATATATATGATTTGTGTGTGTGTTCAAAACTATAAAGTAACATATAATATAGTAACAAAATCTGTCAAATAATTGTATTGGAGTAAAAAGTATAATATTTCCCTCTGCAGTGTAGTAGAGACATAAAGTGGCAAAAGAAGAAAATACTATTATTACCTTCTATTTGTTCTACAGTACCTGAGTAAATGTACTTAGTTACATTCCAGCACTGCATACAGTACAGTTAATGTGACATCTGACTTATTCTACACTTATGAAAACAACAATAAACATCAGACAAGCTTCTCAAAACCATATTGGTATGAAAATAACCAAAGCTGAGAGAAACCTCACAGAATTTTCAACCCAAAAATAGAAATGCATAATTTTAGAAGTGGACTTTCTTGAAGAGAACTGCATGAAGGGAGACTAGTGAAAATAATCAGTCTATCTTTTACTTGCAGCTCCTTGTTTTTCCCACTACTGTGAACTCCTTCCAGCTCCTCTGGGGGAATCGATGACAGCTGCTGCCTGTTCAGGAACAGCTCCCTTAATTGTGCCATGGCAATGTTTCCAATGGGGATACCAGAATTAATTCCTGTTTGAATGCAGAAACAGTTTGGTTTGGGCCCAGCCAAGCATGAAACACTTTGAACCGGTTACATTTTAATTGGCCTTGCCTCATGGGGCATTGAAGTGTGTTATTGAGTTTGTGGGTGCTGATTCCATGCAGTCAGCCGGTAGCACATGATATCAGGACACCAATGTGCTCAGTTCTCCTCTCATTGGAGCGGCTTGTGGAATCACTGATATCTGTCTCCTTGATCTCTGAAGCTCAAAATATCTGGCAAAAATATATTCCTCCAGAGAATGTGATTGTGTGTTCACTTTAGGATCACTGCTCAAAATTGTGCTGTTTTTCGCCAGGAATGGAAAACCTCACGGTAAGCAGTTTTATTTTTGTTCACACGTGCTTTGGTAGAATTTGTAGAGTTTTAAAACATTCAGTTGTAATGAGGCTAAACATTAAGCTGTTTTCTTTGATGTCATAAAATGTGTCTCCATTCATGCACTAATTTGTAGGATGTGCCACGCTTTTTTATTTTGAATACATCCCTTAATTTTCTCATATCATTTTAACATTTTATTCAGCCTTTAATTTCCTCTTTCCCTGATATCTGACATCAATTTCATAAAAATGTGTGAGTGTGCATCTAATAGTGCTGCTAACTGTCCTGTCCCGTCCTTCAGCCAGAACAATGGCGCGAGATTATGAACAAGAAGATGCGGTACCCTCCGGAGCTCATCAATGCCATTCAGGAAGGGAAAACAGAGCTGCTGTGTGGGCTGCTGAATACCGGTGATGGCATCATCCGCCAGCTGGATGACTCCGAGGACCGCCAGTGGAGGGAGGCCCTCAACCTGTCCATCCGCCTCGGCAATGAGGATGCCATGGACGCCCTCCTGCAGGGGGTCAAGTTTGACTTCCGGCAGATTCACGAGGCCCTGCTAGTTGCTGTGGACACCAACCAGCCCAGAGTGGTGAAGCGTTTGCTGGACCGCCTGGACCAGGAGAAAGGCAACAAGATGGACGTTCGCTCCTTCTCTCAGGCCATCTTTGACCATTCCATTGACAACTCCCAGTTTGCCCCTGGTGTGACTCCTCTGACCTTAGCATGCCAAAAAGACCTGTATGAGATTGTCACCATGCTCACCCAAAAAGGTCACGTCATCCCATGGCCTCATAAGATATCCTGTGCCTGCCTGGAGTGTCGCAACGGCAGGCAGTACGACTTGCTGAAGTTCTCCTTGTCTCGCATCAACACCTACCGTGGCATCGCCAGCCGTGCCTACCTGTCCATCACCTCAGAGGATGCCATGCTCCGAGCTTTCAGTCTCAGCAGAGAGCTCCGGAAACTCTCGCAGAAAGAGCCAGAGTTCAAGGTCTGATGACATCCGTAGATATGCCGTCTTACAGTTTGTGTTGGGTGCCTTTTGTTGACTCTGCTGTGGTGCCTCTCTCTCCTGCAGCCTCAGTACCTGGGCCTGGAGGAGCTTTGTCAAGAATTTGCCGTTGAGTTACTGGGTATGTGTCGCAACCAGAGCGAGGTGACCACTATCCTGAACAGCTGTGGAGACGACAGCCAGGATTCCTTAGAGCAGCAGGCCTTTGAGGAGGGAATACCCAACTTGTCACGTCTGCGGCTTGCTGTCAACTACAACCAGAAGCAGGTAGCTGAATGCAGAACCCACCGTCAACCCGGGACGAGTAAAAGACAATCCCTAATTCGTCTCTCCCTGTCTGTGTGTTTGCTTTTGTGCAGTTTGTGGCCCACCCAATCTGCCAGCAGGTGCTGTCGTCTATCTGGTGCGGGAACCTGGCAGGCTGGAGAGGCAGCAGGACGGCCTGGAAGCTGTTTGTCTCTGTGGGGATCTTCTTCACCATGCCCCTCCTCTGCCTCGTCTACTGGATTGCACCCAAGTCAAAGGTCACACAAAAATCGGCAAATGTCGAGGTTTCTCATGCACTTTCTGAAACAAGTGGCACAAGTTACTGCCATGAGAGACATTCAGTTAGAAAACAGAATAAACATCATATTGTCTTTTGTTTTCACCAGGTAGGAAAGATACTACGGATCCCTGTGATCAAGTTTCTTCTCCACTCAGCCTCCTATCTGTGGTTTCTCATCACATTGCTTGGGGAGTCAATAACAATGGAGCTGTATCGAGACAAATTTGCTTCCCGGCAGCAGAACATCCTGCACAGCTCTTTCCACATGGTGTGGGTGGTTGGTGGGTTCACTCTAACTCCCTTCTATAATGTACAAATAGAAAAATCGTGCCTGGAAATTGTTCAAATCAGATGTAGTGTTTACACTGTACTGTCTCGTGTAGGATTCTTCTGGTATGAGTGTAAGGAAGTGTGGATCGAGGGGCTGCGCAGTTACTTCCTGGACTGGTGGAACTGCTTAGATGTGATGGTGCTCAGCATGTACCTGGCTTCCTTTGCGTTGCGTGTGCTTATCATGCTCAAAGGTTTATTCCTCTGCAATGATCAGAATGGCGCAGAGGAGTGTGTCTACTTCACTCAGACTGGTGAGAATATGATACAAGAGCATTTATATAGGGGGATTGTTGGAGAAAAGTTCTTAACGCTGAACTGGTCTGGTTTGGTGCGAAACTGTCTTGCAGTGCGTGAGGACTGGCATCAGGAGGACCCTCAGCTGATTGCAGAGGTGCTGTTTGCAGTGACCAGCATGTTGAGCTTCACGCGGTTGGCGTACATCCTGCCAGCACATGAGTCGCTAGGAACTCTTCAGATCTCCATAGGGAAGATGATTGATGACATGATGAGGTTAGGGCACTCTTCATCCTGCCTCCTGTATTAAACATCTGCATACACATTGAAAGAGCCAATGAGTGTTTTTTTCTTCTTTAGATTTATGTTTATATTGATGATCATTGGAACCGCCTTCCTCTGTGGCATCAACAATGTCTATGTTCCTTATGTCATCTCTCCACATCTTGGCAGGTAAGAATATGAGATTCCTAGATACTGTTGTTTCAGCTCAGTTGTTCTCGTGTAAATATTCAAGCTTATCCACCAGCTGCTGTTACTAACTACCTCAAGAAAAGGTACCAGTCTTGAAAACCAGTCCAAAAATGTGCCAACTCTGCTGGTCTGCAAATATGAGCTCACATGGATAAAATGCGCACTGATGCAAAAACGTTTTCAAAGGAATAGTTAAGTGCTTGCTAATTAACACGGTATATTACATTTGTTTGGTTCCATACGAAAACTAAAATGTAAAAATTTTAATTTGGGCCTTGTAGCTCATCCAGAGTGTGTACTGTGTATCAAGGCTGAGTTCTGACTGCAGCGGCCTGGGCCCTTTGCTGCATGGCGTCCCCTCTCTCTCTCCCCTGCCTTTCCTACCTCTCTCCAGCTGTCACTACTATGTAAATAAAGCCGTCAGTCTACATTAGACTTGTACCATAGTAGAGCTAATCAGCTGAGTCAATGTATCAGCTGATATTAGCTTGCTGCAGATATATTGGCATCAGCATATGGTACACGTGAGCCTGTAATTTACAAGTAAATGTGACCATGTTTGGGATTTAGAACAGTGCTGCAGTTGCATGACAACCGGAGAGCACTGACAAATTTATTTTTCAAGTGTGAAATGTCCTGCAGTAATATTAGCCAATGTATATAGTTATTCAGTATCCATTATCATTTAGCGTTCATCGTGCAATGTTTGTCCTGAAACCAGATTTTTAATAACAGATAAAGAAATTGTAATGATAATAATAAATTTTTCTTATTTTCCTACTGTTTATACTTATCAGCACTTTCCTCAGGCAGTAAATTAATTTACTTATTAAAATAGTGTACAGAAAACAAATCTTACCAACAAGCTCTCTTCACTTTGGCACCCAAGTGTAAAAACGCCCATCTCAAAACTCAGACAGTGTATTGTGTGTTTTTCTTCACCTCAGGGTGAATTTACAGTTTACATCACCATTGTATGAAAACAGCCTCATTATAATAACCCTCACCACTGCACTGCCGCAGGTTTAATGAGACCTTCCACTTCTTATTCTGGACCATGTTTGGCGTGGCCAACCAGGACTACGTGGACATGCCCCAATTTGTGTTGGCAGAGTTTGTAGGAAGGATTCTTTATGGCATCTTCACACTCGTCATTGTCATCGTCCTGCTCAACATGCTTATTGCTATGATCACCAACTCCTTTCAGAAAATCGAGGTAAGGAGGTGCTTTTATTTTACACTTGCAATAAAAGCAGAGACTGGCCCTGACATCTCAACTTTTTTATTCCAGGATGATGCAGATGTTGAGTGGAAATTTGCCAGGTCAAAGCTGTATCTCAGTTACTTCAGAGAGGGCCTCACCATGCCTGTGCCCTTCAACATCATCCCCTCACCCAAAGCTTTCTATTATGTAATAAGGTGAGCTCTAAAAATATAAAACACATTTAACCTGCAGAGACACCATGTTGTTCATCTATTTGTTTTTATACCTCAGTACTCCAGATAGTGTTGGCCGGATTCATTATGTTGTTCGGGTTGTCAGTCGGTACGTTCCATTCGTGTGCACGCGATATCTCAGGAATGCCTCAAGCGAATTTCTTCAATCAAAGATTTTGTTGGTCAAATCAAGTTCACTGTAACATTGCAAAAACATGTTTTTGGCCATAACTCAAGAACTGATGACCATATTTCACAATTGGTTGGACAATAAATTGGTGAGACGTTTGCCTCAAAGGTCATAGTCAAAGTTCATTGTGACCTTAAAATAGGTTTTTAGCCAGAATTTAAGAATTAATTTATGGACAGACAAGGATGTAAACTGTTACTTGACTGGTTGAAGGAGGCACACAATGGCGGGGCAGTAATTCTAGTCTAACTTCTGTTTCAGGGGTATCTTTAGACGGATCTGCTGCTGCTGCAATTGTAATTCTGAGAAGGACTATCCCCCTATAGTCTCTATGGTAAGTGTGTTTGATGTTCACAAACAATAGTAAGTATGTAAGTACTAAAAAAATAGAAAAATTATCTTTTTATATTATTTAAGTTTAATATATCATATTTTGTATTCTTCTTCTTATATTCTGCACTGAAATAAATTATCTTAAATGTCTGTGTCAAGACTAATGGGCAGGAGTCAGATGAGAGCCAGTTACCTTACCGGCAGCAGGTGATCAGAGCTCTGGTGCAGCGCTACATTGAGTCAGCTCGCAGGGAATTCGAGGAGACCAAGAGGAAAGGTAACTATGACTCTGACACAAATCTATCAAAATTATAAATGATATAAATGCTTTTGAGTGGTTTGGAGTGATATTATATGACTGTGATACATCCAGTAAATTATGGAACACACAAAGTGTTCAATATTCAGTAAATAAAAAGACATGTTCAAATTTGAATGAATGTTGAATCTGGTAGTACGCGAAAAATGTGAGAACTGAACTGAAATTGAACACTTTGGGGCTCCATATTAAACCCCATTATTTTTTTGAAAGAATATAATTATTTGCAGCGGCGTCCAACCAATGTCCAATTTAAGCAAACACATGTAGAAACGGAATAAAATGATTTATTCATTCAAGTGACTGCATACTGTGTTGTGACTGGAGTTTTCTCTTCCCTCAGATATCGGTAACCGGATCACTGAGCTGAGCAAAGCGGTCATCAGGATGCATAATGACATCAAAACAGCCCAGCAGCTGATGATTGATGATGGACACACTACAAACAAGGCAGAAGCACTGAACAAGGATGGCTCCTCTATACTGGGGAAATACATCATTGGTGCCAAGAACAACTTCAGAGGTTTTAACACCAATCATGAAGACACATCACTTAAAGTGACAGTGCACAATGGAGCGGAAGGGGTGGATAAAGAAAATGTTGACTCAGATACAAAACAGGAGTCAGACGCACGACAACAGAACGAGGTGGGCGAATGTGGAGCAGAGGGATCAAAGCAGGTAACAGACTGTGATGTGGTGAAAATGGAAGAAGGCAGAGCTAAAGCAGAGCTAGGAGACAACAAGCAAAGTGAGAAAAAGGAGCAAAAAAAAGAGATGGGAGCAGACAAAAATGAAAATACTGATAAAGAAGTGAAAGAAGAGGTGGTGGCAGAGACAAGTTTTAATAATGTAGAAGAAAAGATAAAAGCAGAGGCCGCACAGGATGAGGCAGGAAAAGGAAAGGAAGCAGAGATACTCACAGGGGCAAAGGTCGGGGCAAAACACACAGAGACGACCCCCAAACAAGCTGAAAGCGTCAAAGTCAACAATGAAAAGACAGACGCAAAGAATACATTAAACAAGTTCAAAGACATAGAGCTGCAGGAAAAAAAAGTGGAGGCAAAACGGATGAAGGGAAGAAAGTTTGAGCATAATGCAGCAGAAAAGTCTGGTGTCAGGGAAAACAATGACAAACCTGGAACCAAGAAAATCATTCCCTCGCCAACAGGCAGCAGCAGCTCCCAGGACACGGGTTTTGGTTCCCAAGAAGGGGAGGGGTCGATCGATGGGATACTAGTAAGACCGTAAAACCTCAGTGATGTCCCATTTAAAGGACCACACTGACTTTTTCAGGATTTGGCACTGTGGTCACCTTATCCAATATCCGATAAGAGGGTTTGTGCTAGGCTTTTTTCCATGGCCTGCAGCTTCATAATTTCAGCCCTCAGTGAATTATTCTGCAGTTTTTAAGATCCCTTGACCTCTTGTTTGTAGGACCATGACAAGGTATCTTGAAAACTAAATGCCCTCAAATTAAACGTGAGCTTGCATACAGGATATTTTATAATTTATTGTCATGAACTTTGCTGAGCACATTTTCATATTGTGAGGTAATGATGAATATTGCTACCTCTTGGGGCTGCTAGCACAGCTTTTAGGCTTTTTAAAACTTTAAATATTTAAACTACATTTTGGTAAATATATTCAAATCAGATTTTTAATTTTTATACTATTTTGTTTTTGTACCAATTAAACAAACAAGACATAACGTGTTAATTAGCTTTAGAAGTGCTGGTAGGCTGATTTTTGGTACCCTTAGACAGAACCAGGCAAGCTGTTTCCCACTGTTTCCAGCTGTGTTATGCTAAGCTAACCATATGCTAGTTGCAACTTCCTGTTTACTGTGCAGAGTGGTATCTAACTTTACACCTGAAAGCGGATAAGTATCTCAAAATGTTGAACAATTCCTTTAATCATAATGTTACTGTGAGGAATTTTTCATGTAGTGTGTAGTCACTCAGTGTGTATAAACCTGTAGATTGCTGGTTAATTCTACTCACACCCGCTGTGAAATAAGTGAAATTGGTGCATTGGTCAGTTTATTAAGGTAAGTGTGTCACACCTAGTTGTACCGTCTCCTCACTGTCATTTCCTAAAGTTCACTGTTCAGTAGCAAAGAGCCACTGTTGGTCATTCTGGTTTCTCGTAATATTCAAATATCAGATGAAAATAATTTGGTGTTCAATGAAACAATTAAAACATTTGAAAATACATGTTTCCTGGTGTATTTCATGACCATAGTGTTGGGGAACATTAACTCTGTGTTGACTGAGGTTATGGATTAGGGTTTTTTTTTTCAGTATGTGGCAGACATTGTGACAATGCAGGTCTCAGCTTGCTTTACACATATTGCTCCCGAGAGGTCGTGCGCATGAACACAGCAGTTCATTAATTCATCACCTGCAGCATCACCGGTCCCAAGACACAGCACCTCCAGACTCTTGCACTGCAAAAACACCTTGGCATGTAGCCCTTTGTTACAGTATTGATGCATCACCATTTCCACTTCCTTATCCACCAGAAAAATAAGTGCCTGTTCTACATGCAGACATTGGTATCTCATAATCACCATCCTGTTAGAGCATCCCCAGTAACAGAAAAACTTCATTTCCCTGCCTCTTGTCTCCTGATAAACAAGAAATATTAAGAATAGCATGCAGACTTCTTACCTATTTCTGTTTAGCTAATTTTCTCTCTGGATGTAGAAGATATTTAACCTTAGTAAATATAAAGAAAAGTACTGTTCTTGACTCAATAAATGCAATTCTAAATATGTATAATAACAAAGTATATATATGCTCAGGTTTTGAGGTATATCCAAAGATCACATATTTTGAATATAGTGTAATAAATGAGACTTAAAATTAATGTATCACAAGTTTAATTTACCACATATCTAAAATACAAACATGAAGTTCATTAATGTGGCCAACATATTACAAAACTGTATTGATTAAAAACCCCAAACCCCAAAAAACCCTAAAAAAAGCAATTATTTATTATACCCTATTAATTCCTATTACAGTAATTCTATACAAACATGCATACAACACACACTTCATGATAAAAATCCAACAAATATTAAATAAAAACTGCAAAGAAGACAGTGGCATATGTAAAACACTTCATCATCATATACAAATACTGGATGTTTCCAAAAATATACATTTAATGGGGAAACTAGTGGATAAGGGGAAGTGCGTTTGTGTCTGAGTGAACCACACTTCACTTAGGAGCCACACATTAGGCATTCATCTTTGTTCGCTAAGGAACAGACCATGGCAGCATTGTTTCGCTCTTTGGTCTCCTCCTCATCTACCTCACTGTTGGTTGACTGGGCTTCCTTTAATTTCTCCTTGTTCAGGGTGAACTGAATGGGGTTGGCAGCAGGCTTCGTCCTCAGGTAGTACATGCCAGTCTTCAGACCCTGCAGAGGAGGAGAAAACAGGCATTAAGACATTTATTGGCACTACAATGCAGCATGCATCAAGTCTGCATTCCCTCAGTCCTGACTTACCAACTTCCAACCGTAGAAGTGCATGCTGGTCAGTTTGCCATAGTTTGGTTCAGCAATATGGATGTTTAGGGACTGACTCTGGTCAATGTAAGCACCACGATCTGCTGCCATCTTGAGGATGGTCTTCTGTGAGATTTCCCACACAGTTTTATAGAGCTGCTTCAGATCATCAGGGATCTCCTCAATATCCTGTGGACAAGACGTGTTGTGTCACCAAAAAATATTGTCAAATTATAGTAACTAGGGATGCACAATATATATTGTGGCCAATAAATTGTCAGATAATGGGGAAAAAATACACAATCTAAATTATTGCTTATCTCAGTATTGGTATATTGTGCGTCCCTAATAGCAACATTTAGAGCAGTGATACTGAATAATTTAATCAGTATATTAAGTGTGACCATGTACCTGGATGGACCCATTCTGAGCAATCAGCTGGTTCTTCATTTCATCACTCCACAGTCCTCTTTCTGTGAGGTCCTTCAGCAGGTGAGGATTCACAATCTATAGAAGAGGCAGAAAACACTCAACAACCTTTCCTTCTACAGACACGACTTTGGAGACACAACAGATGCATTCAGTGCTGACCTGAAACTCTCCCGAGAGCACCCTGCGGGTGTAGATGTTGCTGGTGTAGGGCTCAATGGACTCATTGTTGCCCAGGATCTGGGCAGTTGAAGCTGTGGGCATGGGGGCCAAGAGCAGACTGTTCCTCACACCATGCCTGAGGACACACAGGGGCAGGGGAAGAGCTGTCAGGGTTGATCTACAACCGCCACATACAATATACAATATGAGAGGAGAAATATCAACAAGGAAGACCTTTAGGAAGACTTACTTGGCAATTTTCTCCTTCAGTGCTTTCCAGTCCCATAAATCTGTTGGGGTTTTACCCCACATGTCGTACTGAAGGATCTGGAAAACAAAATTAATAGGATTTCAATTTAGGATGTGAGCCCAGACTGCTAAACTGTAACCCAGAATGGATTTATTGAGATTTAGTTGTCAAAACTACTCACCCCGTTGCTGACAGGAGAACCAGCATAGGTTTCGTAAGCACCAAGCTCGGCTGCCAGCTCACAGCTGGCCTCCAGCGCGGCATGGTAGATGGTCTCAAAGATCTGAATGTTGAGCAGCTGGGCCTCTGGGCTTTCAAATGGATAACGCATAAGGATGAAGGCATCAGCCAGACCCTGCACTCCGATTCCAATTGGCCTGTGGCGCATGTTTGACCTTTTAGCCTGTAGTGGGACAGAGAAGCCATTTGTTAACACAGGGCACATAACCTGACTGCATGGCTGATAGAGAAGCAACACTAGATGTAGCATACCTCGGGCACTGGGTAGTAGTTGATGTCAATAATCTTGTTCAGATTCTTGACAATGACTTTGGTGACAGATGCAAGCTTTTTGAAGTCAAAGGTCCTTTCTGGAGTGACATACATGTTGAGGGCAATAGATGCCAGGTTACACACTGCAACCTGAGTTAAAGAAAGAAGAAACCAAATTGAAAACAACCATTAAACAATGTAATGGCTAATGTTAATATTACAAAAACAAGCTAAATATAGTCCCTCACTTCATCTTTGCTTGTGTACTCTACAATCTCCGTGCACAGATTGCTGGATTTGATGGTGCCCAGATTCTGCTGGTTGCTCTTCCTGTTGCAGGCGTCCTTGTAGAGCATGTAAGGCGTACCGGTCTCTGTCTGAGACTCAATGATGGCGTACCACAGCTGCTGAGCCTTCACCACACGCTTAGTCCTGCCCTCCTTCTCATATCTGGGAACAAACAGGAGACAGGTTAGTACCGAGAAATGAGCTGTTTGTTAAGAACAGAGTTTGGTGTGCTGGTCTTACCGAGTGTAGAGCTCCTCAAACTCATCTCCCCAGCACTCGTCTAACCCGGGACATTCACTGGGACACATTAGAGACCACTCCTACAAGAGCAAGGCAGGAACAATAAGACTTTGCACTGTATTGTTCAGGATTTAGCAGGAGGCTCAAACCCAGAAGACAACACACAGTAGATTATAGAACATAAAGCTTAATTCAAACTAAACTATTTAATATTCACCTGATTGCTTTCCACTCGTTTCATGAAGAGGTCTGGGATCCACATGGCGAAGAACAGGTCTCTGGCCCTCTGCTCCTCTTTACCTGTGTTCTTCTTCAACTCTAGGAAGTCAAACACATCGAAATGCCACGGCTCCAGGTACACAGCGAAGGCCCCGGGTCTCTGAACAAGCAAACACAAGACAGCAAGGTGATTAAACTCTCTACCAGATGGGTCTCTATAACAACGTCAAGCTCCATTAAAGTGTGTTTTGTAAATCTTAGTCTTTACCTTGTTGCCACCCTGGTCAACATAGCGTGCTGTGTTGTTGTACACTCGGAGCATCGGAACCAGTCCATTGGAATTGCCATTAGTCTGAAAAACAAGAACCACTGTAAGTAATACAAAAATGACATAATGTGAATTAAATTTCTTCTATATCTGCCTGATTCTAATCCCTGTGCTGTATATTTCACTCACCCCAGCAATATAGCTGCCCGTTGATCTGATACAGCTAACTGCCAATCCAATTCCCCCAGCTGATTTGGAGATGAGGGCACACTGCTTCAGTGTGTCGTAAATACCCTCAATGCTGTCGTCCTTCATGGATAGCAAAAAACAACTGCGAAAAACCCAAATTAATTAGATTATGGGGAAAATAAGTCAAGTCAAGCTTGAAAGAAAGCTTCAGAGATTTGGTCAACGTTGCCTACAAGTGCACATATTTGGTAGTGCTTACCTGGACAGCTGGGGCCTGTTGGTGCCAGCATTGAACAGAGTAGGTGAGGCGTGGGTGAACCACTTCTCTGACAGCAAGTTGTAGGTCTCAATGGCTGCTTCGATGTCTCCTTTATGAATCCCGACAGCCACTCTCATTAGCATGTGCTGGGGCCTCTCAGCAACTACAGAAAAAGGGTTTTCATTAGCAATCACATATTAAATTGACATGAAAGTGAGTCTCTGCGCCCATAAACAAAATCAAGCCTCACCTTTGCCATCAATCTTCAACAAATACGACCGCTCAAGTGTCTGTTAGAGCAAAAGGACGAATTAGATGAATAAAAAATAAAAAGTATCTGCGTGAGATGTTGAATGTAAAATGAAATGAGAAATTACCTTAAAGCCAAAGAAGTTGTAAGAGAAGTCTCTGTCGTAAATGATTGCAGAGTTGAGGCGCTGCAAAGAATAAAGGACGTCATGTTAAAAAATGCTAAAAATATCTACAGTGACTTCAACTTGGAGAACATGAACAAAGTTATCATCAAATGTGACTCACAGCCTTGTTTTCAAGGATAATGTCAAGCGTCTCCTTGGAGATCATGGGAGAGTGACGTTTATTTAATGGGTTCACATAGTTGTACAGGTCTTCCATCACATCTACAAAAGCAAAAAGGAAACAATAACTACGACTGATTCATGCCTGCGTGTCCTGTAAAGATCACTTCCAACAACAAAATGATTTGTTTTAGGGGAAAAGACCAAGGATAAATTAATGTCAAGTGCATTAATGGTTGATTTAATTTCAGTGCAAAGTCATACCTGTTTTATTTTTTTTATATTCATATTTGTAATTGCCGCTGTAATACTCGCTTTGCTGACACGTTGCCCCCATTTCTTTCATTGCTTTGTGCTATTATATATCTACAACGTGCTACATGCTACATTAAAAAAAAAAAAAAAATTATTGTATTTATAAATACATTCATTACAACTAACTTGCAAGAGTGCATTATATTTAGTAACTTACCACTGAATACTTTCTTGGTCTCTTTGTGCAGGTTAGACACAGCAATTCGTGCAGCCAGGAGTGCATAGTCGGGATGTTTGGTGGTGAGGGTGGCGGCGGTTTCTGCTGCCAGTGTGTCCAGCTCCACGGTGGTGACCCCACTGTACAGACCCTGGATCACCTTCATTGTTATCTGAGCCTGTGGAAACACAGATCAAGGGTTACACATGGTGGAATATCACTTTTAATGTTAATAGGATTTCTGTAACGGTAACGTTATAGTGGTTTGAACTCACAGGATCCACAAAGTCAGAATTGAGTCCATAGCAAAGCTTCTGGATGCGAGATGTGATCTTATCAAAAGTAACTCCCTCCTGGCGTCCATCTGAAATCAGAATCAGAAATACTTTATTGATCCCTGTGGGGATATTGGTTTGTTACAGCTGCTCACACAGAATGCTCACAGAATATAAAGAATAATTATATATTACAATATCTAACAATATATATAGAATATAAATGTATACATAGGAATATACATATAAGTAAAAAAATATATAAATATAATAAGAGCCTAAGAATGTACCTTATAACAATATATATATATATAACAATAGACAAAAGTAAATGTATGCCACAGTATGTGACCTCCTAAATGCAACAAGATAACATTATTAGTAATCAAACTTGATCAGTTCGTTAAGTATAAATTGTCAGGATAGTTGATGAATATAATTTCAGTGTTAAACATAGTTTAGAAATATCAGTTCCATAGCTGCTAATTTCAATTCTCTGTCCGGATCAATTAAGTGAGATGCACACCTGTCTAACCAGTTCTGTGACAACAAAGGGAGGACACCTTGTTACTTCGCGCCATTACCACAGATGCCAATATATGATAAGATATATATACAATATATATAAATAATAATAACCTTCTTCTTACACATTTCTTAAAGAGGGAAGTTTGTCGGCGCCTTTACTTTGAAAAACACCGGGAAAAAAGTTTCAACATCCACAGCTAGAGAGAGATATCAGGTCAACAAGCGGGATAATATATTTATCTACTCTAAGTCTCTCCTGCGTCGCTTCTATTTAAAAAACATATCATGGTTTAGTTGTTCTTAAAAAAATGACAAAACAAGCTACAAACCTGCAAACTGAGAAAAATAAACTGTCAGCTTTTGTTCTTTCATAACTCAAGTCTTTGTTCCTGTGTCTCGACAGAAACACAAAGAAACAAATAAACACATTTTAATGTGACTGAAACTGACCTATAGAATAAGTGCGCCATTTCTTTATCGCATTAATATCTATCAGACACATTTTAAGAGTTTTCCAGGACCTTTACATCCCCCCTGCACCCCACCATTACATTATCCGACAGGACTTGACAGCAAGACTATTAAAGTTTGCTACTGTACCTCTTTTAATCACATGCATGGTGGCAACAAAACAGCTGGTTTCCTAAGTCAGCAGGTGTTGATGTTATCTCCTCAGCTGGACGCGAGAAACGAATAATGACAGCGGCACAGAGTTATTTATTACACGGTGAGAACAACAGGTCTGACACAGTTGAATCTCAAACTGTGAGCGCCAACTATCCACCAGCCGGTTCACAGCGGCTCAGCCAATCAGAGGAGACTCCAGCGGACGGTTCAACCAATCACAATCCAGCACAGAGACCTTTTACAGCTTCCGGTCGTCGTTTCTGGGTGAAATGTGGCGGGATATCCAAACAACAGGTTTTATAAAAATGTAATTATCTGCTTTAGTGCAACAGCTGTTTATTGCAAACAATACTAATTATAATAAACGCTCCAACAACCACAATGTCACGTAAGTTATGAACTGACTCACAATATGTTATGCTTAATAACTATTACTAATAGATTGTTAGGTTACATTAATACACAAACTGTGCAATATAAACATAATGACAAGACTGGGGTGACTAACACTTATAATTTTATAAATTATAAAAAGCCAATTTTTATTGGCATATTCAGCATTAATGGTCTGATTAGTTTTATCCCCTCACAAACATACCAAATTGAATAAGTTTAGCTCAGTGTAAATGTCAAAAACATATTGTCTAGGATAAATCAGTAGACTCTTTAACACAAAGTCATAAGTTTAATATTTGACCATATTGTCAATGCCATAAACTATTTTAGTATTAGACTCTATTAGTATTAGACTCTATTAGTATTAGACTCTATTAGTATTTGACTCTATTAGTATTTGA
>NW_023339763.1:16273871-16288584 GCF_004916995.1 Morone saxatilis | reverse complement strand
TCTATTAGTATTAGACTCTATTAGTATTTGACTCTATTAGTATTAGACTCTATTAGTATTAGACTTTGAGTATACTTTGAGTATTAGTATTAGTATTAGTATTTGACCTACATTATTTCTGAACTTTATTTTGAAGGGGAAAAGGACAGGATGCAAAGACCCGGATGTGACCCTCTTAGGTTTGTTGCTAATGCTAATGGCCCCGGAACGGTAAAGAAGCACTCCGAAGATGGCCGGGGTGTTTGAGGTGGAGGTTGATGGTGTGGAGCACGACCATGGACTGGAGCATCATGGTGAACCCAACCAGGTGAGAGTAACGTGCCACATCGAGGTAACGTTATTATGACCGATAAAACAGACGGTGAGCTTAAACTGGGGGTGCTAGCTGTGTTAGCTCACGTTACTCCTCACGGTGTTAGCCCACCGTGAGCCGCTAGCAGCTCTTAGCAGTCTGTTACAAGCGGAGGTTTCCACTCCAGAGTGAATGCATCGTCCACTGAACAAAACTCACCGTGCTTCGTTCGTAAACAACAGGACGAGCGAGAAACGCCCCGAGAGCCTGTTAACAGCGCTAAGCTAGCTGGCCTGTCTACCGTCAAGTAACGAGTCAAGTAACGAGTCAAGTAACGAGTCAAGTAACGAGAGTTACTAGTGTCTTTAATCTGGTTGAAGTTGTTCGGGTGTGTACAAAAGAAGTTAGCATTCGTTGTAGTTGTTCCACAGCCATGTGTTCACTGCTGTGTTTATAAACGTCCACTTGTTTTATTTATTGACTACAAATACAGCTGATGTGGCTGATCGGGTCAAAGGTCACGTATTGCCCTTGTCCTGTAGTCGGTATTAAGGCAGGGGAAGCAGCCGAACCACTTCCTGTGGACAGGTCTCAAGATTAAAACCTCACTGTCCACCACTCTGCTGTAACTGTCCTTGACTTAACTACACTTGTCCCAAATTGAATGTAATTAATATAGTTCAATAACTCACATCACTTCATTGACTCACTCACGACTATAATGGAAGTTCTGCTTCTTGTTCCCTGAATAAAACATTTACTCCCTTGTGTTGTGTTTGGCCACAATCAGTGTCATTGGTTGAGTTATGTGTGTCTTTCTGTTTGCTCTATAAATGATAAATAATCACTGCAAATGCAAACCTGTTTCTGATTGATGGATTCAATGGAAATGTACACACACACACACACTTTGAACTATTTAATTATGTTTAGACCAAATGCTCACACACTCACTACAGCGACATTGTATTGTAAAACAACATCTACAAAGGGAAGGAGATGATCAAACCAACTATTTAAATATTGCAAGCTCAAACAAACTGTTCACATATAAACTGGAGGGAAAAGCCTAATCCAGAGATCCTGAGAGAAGGTTAAACCAACTATATACATATTTACAAACTATAGGAACACCCCAGTCTAACCCGGGAGAGACAGTTGCATTTCACATGTCAGCAGCACGGACAGACATTCAAACAGCATGTTTCAGAAGGATGAGTTAAAGGGCAAACTCAAACAGTAAAGTGTGGTGTACTTAGCAGGATGTGTGATCTGAGTAAGAACTGGTTGTTTAGCCCGTAGCCAGCCTTTATTCATTTGCCTTTTCAACACATAGAAAGCCTTTAATAACGAGAACATTGGATCAGTTCTTGCTGCCTGCATTTAATTTCCATCATGTTAAAGTAGCTGAACAAGCCCAACAACTTGACAGGGAGTGTAACTGCTTAACAAACTAGGTGCGTTTTAACAATTGAATTCTTCGTTAAATATTTATATTTTGGGGGCGTTGCTTTACTTTGACACATTAATTTCATCTTGCTGCTCAACCAAACTTAAATGTTTTCATTCAAATAGTTCTAGTGGCTCTGTCATTAGTATGCAGCATACGCTCTAGGGCTTTAAAGCCAACTGTGTGAGAGGTGACGCTCGACACAGTAGTTTGATGTCACTTGTTTTCAGTAATCTTTCTGTTTCTGTCCTTTTTTACATCTTAAATAATTCTTACCGTAATACAAATCATCATCAAGTGTAGTAGAGAAAATGTTCTGTGAACACGAAGAACAATGATATTTCATACGTAATAGTTTTAATTATGTATGTCGTTCTCTCACCAGTTCAATAGTTTTAAGGCTTCTCTGTATAGTGAATTCACATCCATTGAAGAGGAGAATATGAGTGTGGGTGTAAAAGAAAATAAATATACAGAATGTAAAAATAACTTGATGAAAAACTTCTCCTGGCCATAAACCTGCTATAGCAGATCACAGAGGACAGTGAAACCCAGATAATATTCCCCTAGGTGGCTCATATATCAGACATGAAAACAAAACGAATGACGCACAGCTGAAATGATAAGAGATGAGGGGTCAATGTGCGGATGTAATGAGAAGTCCTGGGCAGGTGATCTGGGTGGAATGTCCCGGGACAGTAGAAGATTGAGTCTTGTTGAAGATGGGAAAGTTGTGGCCTTCACTACTACTTCACTACTCATAGTTTGACATATGCTCCTCAAAATGCCTAAGCTAGGATTTTATTATTAGTTTGTTCAGCTTCTCATCTGGTGTCAACAGTAATTGTCATAATTTTGTCTTTTCTTTTCTTTAGTTCGATTTGTCCAAACTTTCACCAGAAGAGAAGTGGAGGTTCGTATTATTGCAACATGTTTAATGAAGCATTTATTTCTGTGATATAAATGTTTTTTATTATATTATATATATATTTTTTTCCTTGTGCAGAGTTACACCTGAAATGGTTATTATTAAATAATACATGTGGTTTTGGTAAAGAAAAGAGCTCCATACATCCTAAGTGAGAACTTTTAGATTGGGTACAGGAAGTTCTTTGCACTCACTACTGACAAATGAAAAACCAAACCAAAAAATAATTAAATTAAATAAATAGTTTTATCTCTTTTGTGTGATTGCTGTAAGACAATCACAGTCTGGCCGGGTTGGTCTCTCTGTTTACAGTAACATTTTAGGATTTCTTGGTATTATTGTTCACGTTTCAAACAGTTCACTGTCATTGCCATTAGGAGACACCATTGTGCAAACCTATAATGGCACGCCCATCCTGCATTCCTATGAATCAAGTGTCTCTATTAGCTATGTTACATTAGTTAAGTATGTTCTCCTTTTTCCACAGGGTGGAGCATGCAAGAATGCATGCCAAACACAAAGGCCATGAGGCCATGCACGCAGAGATGGTGCTCATCCTCATAGTTACCCTTGTCGTCGCCCAACTAGTCCTTGTGCAGTGGAAACAGAGACATCCAAAGTCATACAATGTAAGAAGTAATAAAATGTTTGAAGCTCTTCATGCCAAGTTTGAAGTTACCACCAATGAAGACACATTAAAAGATTTGCATGTTTTGGATACAGATACAGTTAATTTGAGAGCTGTGTGTGTTTGAAGTGATGGTGAAGGAGTGGATAAGAGAACATGTACTAGCACACTCTTACCGCTGACAAGTCTGCCTTTTCTTTTCTTTTCTATCCATGTGGCGGCATATGACTGTATTAATATTAGTTTGCTCTAACAAGGAGATCTATGGTGTTTTTTTTTTCTTGTCTTAAACTATCTAAATATAAAATATTGTTACACTGTGTGGTGTTGGTTCTAACACGTACGCTCTGCTGTCTTGTAGCTGGTGACTCTGTTCCAGATGTGGGTAGTTCCACTCTACTTTACTACCAAACTTCACTGGTGGAGGTTCCTGACCACCTGGTTTATCTTCTCTGTCATCACAGCATACATCTCCTACCGAGCCACTCGCAAGCCACTGGCCTGCACCACACCGCGGTACTGTATAGCCATTGTTTACTCTCAACCATATCCTGTAAATTAAGAGCTCTTCCTTTCCATTAGTGCCGACTGAGCTGTCCACTGACACACTGTAACATGTTCCTTCTCCTTGGCTTTTGTAGGTTGGTGTATAAGTGGTTCCTCCTCCTCTACAAGATCAGCTATGCCACAGGAATAGTTGGCTACAGTGTTGTCATGTTTACACTTTTTGGTATAAACCTAATATTCAGGTATGTATCATCTCTGTGTTGCTAAATGAACCACAGCCATAACCCGAAATGTCAGTGGATATTGATTTGTGCCACTGGAAGTAAAGATCCTTCATACTGTAGGCTGCTCTTGACTTGCCATTGATTTCTATCCCAAAAGTTCAGTGAAAATCAGGAGTTTCTTGCTGCTCTCCGTCCCACACGTTGCACTTGGCTGCCACTAGATGATGTTGTTTTGCCTTTTTCAAACCCTGTTTGGTCGTTACTGCTCCCACAACCATTCATCTGAATCTTTAATTGATAGCTGCTTTAATCTTCCATTTTTTATTTATTTGGTTGCCTGCCTTTTTAATGCATTGAAGCACTACACATTTGAGCACCCACCAGGGTCAGAATTTGACTGACTATATCAGAAATAAGAGCAAACAACACTCTTACTGCCCACTCTCATGGTGTTTACATAATCCATGGCGGATTTCAGGTGGGCGTATTTAAATGTAACAAGTAAAGTAAACATGTGATAAGTTTAAAAATGCATTTTCACTGTAAGCTCTATTACTATGACTATGACGTACAAACATACAGAGTTATTACAGAAACTTCCATTTAGATGAGGAAATGGCATATGTCTCTTCTGTCTGTTTCTAGTGGGCAGAGAGAGCAGAAAGAAGGCATTGACGTTCTCTGCTTCAGACACGTAGTTACAGGAGGAAGTGGAAGTTGTTCACTTTTAGCTGAATTTAAGACTATTTTAAGTTTTATGGTAACACTCTGGGCTGATTTAGAGTTTTGAAACTTGGTATACTGTATGTATTTCTTTTGCCTGTGTTTCCAGTATTGTGTTAGTTGCTTTTATGCTGCTGTCTTGGCCAGGTCTTATTTGCAAAAGGAGGCTTCTTATTTAAGATAAAGAGTAGATAAAAAAAACAAATGTTTGGCTTCTGTGGTTGGCCGAAATCAGATCAACTGTGATGAAATTAAAATCCACAATCAGTCACACACTCACTAAAGCCTCTGAATGAACAAAGGGCTGTTGTTTCCTTTTACAGGTTATGTAGCTACTTCGCAGTCAGTTAACTTATTACCAAGGAACCTTTTAACAAGATCTCTTATTGTTACATTAGTTTAGTGGGGTTGCACCATCTAATTGATTCAGCGTCACAGGTCATTTATTCCTGTTTTCTAAGTTATAAATTGTTACATAAGCGTCATTTCTTAAGTCCAAAGTGGGACTTCTTCATTATCATCTTCTCAGTTGATGTTACCGTGGGCTGTTGGATTGTGTACGCCAGTGATCCTTAACCTTAGGGACTGTTTAAATTTCCCTTTTATTTCATCAAGTTAGCCCAAAGTATAAGGATGACTAATCTGTTCATAAGTTTCACTTCACTGTTAATCTGCCAATCAACAGTGTAGAAAGTTATGAAATAACTAAATCTTTCTGAGACTACATCTTCTCAAATACTGGTCCGCGGACCAGTATTTGCGGACCTGATGTGTATCACTTGTCTTTCTTGCAATTTCACGGTCTTGTGTGTAATGTTAACTTTGCTGTAGACTAAAAAAATATAAAACACACACACTGTTTTATTAACATAAAAAATAAGCGTTGATGTAAAGTACTGTCTGAGCCATCATTCCCATACAGTGCCTTCTCTGTCCAGGATAAAGCCAGAGGATGCAATGGACTTTGGTGTTTCACTGCTGTTCTACGGGCTGTACTACGGGGTCCTAGGAAGGGACTTTGCAGAGATGTGTGCAGACTTCATGGCTTCAACTGTTGGGGTAAGTAGACGGCTGCAGACACTATGTTTCTTCTGTGCCCTGTTGAAGGTAACGGCTGTAAGCTAAAATGTAATTGTTACTGTTTCCTCTCTCTTTTTTTTTGGATTGTTTTTAGTATTACAGTGCGTCCGGCATGCCAACCAAGCACCTCTCTGACAATATCTGTGCCGTGTGCGGTCAACCCATCCTCGTAGATGTCAGTGAGGAGGGGATTATTGAGAACACGTACAGATTATCCTGCAACCATGTGTATCCTTACTCGACATAAACACGCCGCTACCTCTTATCAGTGAAAGAGAAGTTCAGCTGCACGATGGAGTTTTTCCATTTCTATAAAGGTGTACTCGTGGCTTTGTCCTCGAACTTTACCATGTACTCAATCAGCAGCTCAAAGGGGAATTAATTGGTAGAGTCAACTTGACCTTTATGTTGGGCTGTTTATGTTTTGATAGTGTGTTCGTTGAACGCACCGTACTTCCTCCATTATGTTCTGCTGTAAATAACACGCAACCTCGTGTCACAGTGTTGTTTGGTTTGGATATTTGCCATACCCAGATTTATATTCTATTTATCTACCATTTAGTGTTAAGCTTGCTGGTTTTCTGTTTTCAAACCTTTCAAGCACCTGAATCGAATCACAATTGAATTAATTGCATGCTGTGAGTAATAATTATAGAGCCCAAATCACTTAAGATTAACCACATCATTGACCGGTATAGGTTTGTTGCTAATAACTTTCTTAGCAGATTGAAAAAAACATTACATTATTGTAGACTGCTTTTCTTATTTGATGGATGTTTTACATAATTCTGGTTTTATATATTTTGTTTTAGTTATTCTTGCTGTTACTGTCAAATTTGATAATAAATTGTTAAACTGCAAAAGGGCATGCCAAACAGTTAACAATTTTATAAACATTGTAGCAATTTTATATATATTGTTTTTTTGTACTCAAACCAAGTAATTTTCTATCCTTACAACACAGGACTGTTTTATTGAACCATTTCCTTACATATTAACTGAAATGGATTTTTACTTATTTTCTTTGTCTTTTTTTCCTTTGTTTAAATTAGGCTGTTTCAAGTGGATGCAAACGGTTGATGCACATTTGCTACAAATATAATACGTTTTCATACTGTGTCGAGCCTTAACTCCCCACCCAGGTTCCATGAATTCTGCATAAGAGGATGGTGTATTGTCGGAAAGAAACAGATGTGCCCGTACTGCAAAGAGAAGGTGGATCTGAAGAGGATGTTCAGTAACCCGTATCCTTTTTTCATTGTCATTCTCACACATGAGCCTTACCTGTTGTCTTTTTTTCTGTTATGCATTATTCCACAGTTTCTCACTGAATATCCTAACGATTCCTGAGATAACTGGTGTAATGCCAGAGATCATAAATATTAATGTGCAATGTGCTTGCACAATAAAAATGTCGACACCTAATGGAGGAGGACAGAATCTAAATTGGACATTTTCACACACAACGTCCAGGAAACCCAGTCATACACAGTCATGCCAAGTAACAGTAGAAAGACGTTTTTAAAACGGGAAGTTTCGACAGTAAAGTTTAGCTGGATTTTTCCGGCAGCTCCCTGCAGGCTATTTGGAACAAGATATTTAACATTTATTGGTTGTATACCAAGTTCCTGTTCCTTTTTGTGGTTCAGAGCAGTACCCTTCAGACAACTGTATCCACTGAAACACTGTCAAATGAATAATGCCCTTTAGACTCTGGAGTCTTTTAAGGCTTTATATTGTCACCCACTGTCACTCATTTATTAGCCAGTTTTGATTCCTGTTGAAGGTTTTTATCCTTAACCTATTTTCTTTTAGCTGGGAGAGGCCACATGTCATGTACGGACAACTTTTAGATTGGCTTCGGTACTTGGTGGCCTGGCAGCCCGTTATTATTGGATTTGTGCAAGGTATCAACTACGTCCTGGGTCTGGAGTAACCTGCGACTGGACACGCCATACGGAGAAGATATGCACTGGCTCAAAGGACTGAGGGCCTAACATTGAACTAAAACACCAATAAAAAGTGTCTATACTTTTTGTATATATTTATAGGCACACATTATCTGTATTTACAGTTTATTTGAATTTTATTGGTAATCTGAATTTGGATGTCTGTGTCATATTCCCAGGATTTAATTGGTTTGTGCATCTTATGGCCTAGTAAAACGATTGTCGAAATCATTAGAGAGGTGCTTTTTACTAATTTATGTCTTCAGTGTTTGTTAACACTTAGTTAAAGGATCTTGCTGGAGTTTTTCATCCTCATGTCTGATGGCTATCACACATGAATAATAAATATTGAATGGAAATAACAAAAATAATCGCTCCCTGTGCCTCCCAAAATACATAAACACAGTATCCACAGGCGTCATTTCACCACTGCATCATTTAATGTGCACTGGTGCTGCGGTTTGACCCCATATTTTGAACTCTGTTGACAGTTTCCTAAGCACCAACAGTCATGCGTCATGTGAGAAGAGTAGTCATCATGGGGAAAGAAGTGCTAATCGCTCTTAAACAGAGGATTCCTCTCACAGCGCTTGTTACGATGGAACTTTTAATGTTACTGGATTTCAAAATGTCCTCGTTGTTTTCATGGACACTCATCCTTATCAACTGGCCAAACAGTCCTGTTTACTTTGACAATAACCCCTTCTGAGATAACTCACTTGATTAGGTTTGTATGATTTGAAGTGGAGGCACAATTGACTGTATGTATGTAAAGGGACAGTTCACCTAAATTATTCAAACATTTTCTGACCTGTAGTTGTATCTAGCCACGCTGATAGTTTTGGTTTGGCTCTGCCAGCTGTTTTCTTTGGAACTACTTTCTACCAAAGAAATAGTACCTGTGAATCTGTTGACGGTTATTCAGTTTCTGGGGTGACACATTGCTGTTGACATTTTTAAATTACATTTTTAAATGCTGTGAGCATGACTAACAATTCACCTCTGTTGTATTGCGGTACAGTTTAATAAAGCCATGCCAAATAAAACCCAAACTATCTGTATGGCTAGATACCAGTCAGAAAATATATATTTTTCCTTTAACTTTGGTGAACTTCTGTTCTGAAATGAACCCTGGAAGCACAAACCAAAGCTACGATATTGCTTAGTAACTTAACTAAAACCACTGACTGCTTTAAATTTGACCTCCCAGAATGATCCTTTAACTCAGTAAGAATGCTGATGGCTCGAGTCTTACTTTTATGTGACCTGTTCCGGTCCCTTGTATGTGGGTTTTCTAGTCCAAAGTTGCTGGAAGGTGATGGTGGGTTTTTTGCAGGTACTGGTCACAGTACACGTCTCATAACACCAACTGTCTTTTACTTGAACCTGTCTACCAATTCACACAGTAAAGGGACTTTGTACAACAAGGCTAACGTGATCATTTTGTTTTATTGTCAATGTTTTTGATCAAGATCAGTTTAATAAATGTCACATGGTTCAGATTGTGTGTATACGTTTTGTCCGTGCACCCTCAAGGTTTCTCTTTCAACATTTAAAGCATTGTTCACTGGATGACATTACATATGGACACAATTGGGGTCACAAGAATGAGAGCTGTAAATTAGTCAGCATGTCTGATTTATGTAATCATAAAGTGTGTCAACAATCTACCAACAATATGAGTGGTCATGTTCGTGAGGAAATCCCCATTTTTTTCTATGTCTATGCATGTGTTAGTGTGGGCGAAGAGGAAGTGAATGGTTGCATATATATATAGTAATCCCAAGCAGCAGTCAACAGCACAAAGCCCTCACTGGAGAAAAAGATGAAGCTGGAATCTGTTGTCAAAGGTAATAACACTTATTTACTAATACCAACCATGTCATTTTCACTGGCTTATGACATTGGTTGTGAATATGTTGTATCTCTGCAACAGCCTTAGGATCTCTGTGTCTACTGCTTGCAGATGGATTTCCAGGTACAGTATGTTTTATGGCTGAAGACTTCATTTTTATGCATTTAGATTTTGTGCTAACCTTAATTTGTTTTACAGTTTCTGAGGATGAATCTCCAGAGATCATTGGGCCACATCGCGTCCAAATAAAAGCTCATCCAGGTAACCCTGCTACTAACTACTGTTAAGTGTTTTCTGATCGTCAGAGCTGACACAACCTGCTCTTGGGTGGATAGCTCAGGGGGATTCTTATTGTGAAGCTATTTTAAAGGGTTCCTGTACATATATTGAAGCTCTACTGTAATTGTGTATGAAGCTTCTGGATGTATTCGGCCTTACAGGAGAGCATCTGTTCCTTCACTGTGAAGCGTTTGCAAACTGTGAAGCTGATATGACAATCATATACTGGCTCGTCAACGGCTCTTTCCCCGAAGAAACGCCCAGCAGTGGCAGAATAGTGGAATCAGAGGAGTGAGTATTATGGGTTTTAACTTTACTGGAAATTAACCTAACAAAGCATAAAGTCTTTACATTTAGCTCTGCAGACAAAATAATGACTAATCCCGAAGACAACCTGTGGCTGAGCTGTAATGACTGTTTGTTTTAGAACCGCCATAGACGAGGGCACAATCCTACAGAAGAGTTTGCTGTTGAAGAACGTCACAAAAGAGGACCTCAAATCCACCTTCACCTGTGTTGTGACCAACGCAGCTGGAACGGACCAAAAGCACACAACGTTAGTGACATCACGCAGAGATTGTAATGCGGGAAAACACAAAAAACACTGAATGTTAACTGCAGTAAGAAGTGTAACTCTCTGAGCCATGTTTCACTTGCAAACTAACTGACGCTTAACATGAATCAGCATTATCTGTGAATTTACGATAATATGTTTTGTTTCTGGATATGGACGACGCTAAAGAAAAGCTGGATGAAGACATGTACTAAACTTGGCGTGCATTTGGTTCCACTATGGCACACTGTTTTCCTTTAATAGCTCCCCTTCAGTGGGACAGTGTTGAATTGTAAAGAGCAACTCCTGATTGTCTGGGAAGAAATAAATACTTAATGTGAAGCAAAACAACAACTGGAAAATATCTGTATCCTCTCCTAATATACATTTTCTGCAGCATTGACGACCCTCCTCTTGATCGAGGGAAACACAATGTCCAGCAGCAACATGTGGAACTAAATGCACCCTTGTTAAAACTGCATACATTAATTTAAATGGCTGACTGTACCAAACAAAGGCACTATTGACTGAATCTATTAAAATACTGTTAATTGTTGAGCTATTTGCTATTCCTGTGTATCATTGCAGTGTCTGCGTTTGCTGGCGATAAGCAATCCTAAATCTGTATACTTTTGAGCCATATAAAGATAAACTGTACTCCATACTGAGACAACAGTCAATCAATTCACTCACAAACTCAAGTGTGCAGTCCTGATTGAACCATGTGAATGTTTCCCTGGAGTTTCATTATTAATCATGTCATTTATTTCAAACAATGACCTCTTACCAGTGGGTATCAGAACTACAGGGATTAGAGTAGATACTTTTTTAGGATAAACAACAGAATTACTGATTATTGCATTGCACACCAAAGCATCAAAGCACACAGCCAACAAGCAATATTAATTGACACAGCTTAAATAATTAAAAAAGGAATTTAGGTTTTTAGCTCAGAACAATATTCATTGTCACACATGATATTGTTTATAAATGCAGTGAAAGAGTTTGTCATATTTTATTGTATAAAAACAGAAAAAATATATAACTGATAAGGCACTCGCAGACCTCCGCCAAGGCCAATTAGTCCAGTCGTGCTTCTGCTGTAGTCGTGGCACACCATTCACTTCAACTGTGAGGGGTTTTTGGCTTACCCAACAAACTCAGTTTGCCATAGACACCGGTGTAAAGACACTTAATGAAAAGTGAAAAATAACTTGTGTATCTGCTTGGCCCATGCTGCACCCTTCCACCAGGTTTCATGAACATTGGGGCCAGTAGTTTCTCTGTAATCCTGCTGACACACACGCATACAAACGGCACTAAAACCTTAACTCCCTTGGCAGAGGTAATCATATCATCCAGCTTCTATAAATCCATATTAACACACATTAAATCACATCATCCCCAAAAGTTTCCACATCTTTGGTACATCAGTTTAACTTCAGAAGTGATTATGTAAGGCTCCATTAGTGTATATGTAACGTGGAGATTCATAGAAATACAAACTTGTTTCTCCAACCATACAGACACACGTCTTAAACAGTTTCCTTTCAACTGGAATTCAGCGGACGGCGTTTTGACTTTGCACAGTGAGCGGTGTTGAATGCTTCCTCTTAGGTTCACACACCCAGCTCCTCCAAGCAGTGCTCCAAGCTGCTTCTCCTACCAGGATACTGATTTTCTTTGATCTTCTTCCTGATGAGGGCCGCAACATCTTCAATGGCTGCTGTCCACTTCACAGAAGAGCTGCAGAATGGTTGGAGGAGTTCCTGGTTGGTCGTGACCGCCATTCCGAACAGGAAACGCAGGAAAATGTCCAGCCTGCCGTCCTCGCACAGCAGGCTTCTGTCCACGGCGCTCTTGTACAGCTCCATCGCCTTGTGTCCCTTCAACAGGACCTTTAACTTGTGTTTCAGTTGCTGGTCAAAAATGTTCTTCCCGTGGTTCCTAAAAGTGAGAAACACATAAAGTGCAGCCAGGTACTCCTGCATGGTGGGGTGGATAAAGCTGAGGACTTTCTCTTGATGCAACACCATTGGCTTTGTGATGTATTGTGTGCACAGGCCACTGTTAGTCACCGCCTCCACGTCGTCGATTTCATGCTCTTTCCAGTCGTATCTGGCGATCTTGAACTGGCCTTGTTCCAGCATGCTGAAGGCCAACTTCCCAAGTTTCATGAGGAAATCTCTCTCTTTATCTGGACTGCGCTCCGGGGCTCTAATTGTGCGATGCTGACGTGTGAGTGCGAGGAGCAGCTTTGTGTACATGTAGGTGATGCTCCTGGGCAGCGCTGCCTGTGTCCCCTGGTTCCTAAATATGTGCTGGCACTCGGCAGCCACCAGTGAGCAAAACAAGGGCAGGTGGCACATGACGCGGAGGGTTTTGATAGAATTGATATATTTAATAACTTGAGCCGCTTGATCTGCGTCTTTAAATCTCTTCTGAAAGTACCCGTCCTTTTCGGAGTCACGGAAACCACGCACGTCTATCTCATCATAATGCGTATCGTAAGGAATGACGCGTTTCACTTGCGGCCGGGAAGTGACCACGTACAGGTCGCGGTAGAACAGCCTCCCTCTGAGGATGTTCACTATCAGGACATTCAGGCTGCCGGTATCTGAGAAATAACTGAGCGGCCCAGTGTTTCGAAAGTCGAGATCCTCATCGTACTCATCGAGACCGTCGAAGAGAAACATCAGTTTGCAGTCGTCGCTTTTAAAATCCTCATCCCTCAGGTTTTTTGTTGGTGGGTAGAGCGTCTGCATTATTTCCAACAGGGAGATGTTCGAACCCTCAAACTGTTTGAGTTCTCTGAACGGCAAAGGAAACAAGAAAGACACGTGTTGGTGGGACTTCCCTTCAACCCAATCAAGGATCAACCTTCTGAGCGCCATAGACTTCCCCGACCCGGCCACTCCTGTGATCAACATCAGCCTCATGGTTGAGTGCTCCATCCTTTCAGCGCACAAAATATCCTTAGTAGAAAGCGGTTTCCCGTCATCCTGGTTGCTGTCCAGCTTGTCTATCTTCATGACCTCGTGTTCAATATTTGGGCCAACATCACATGTTGAGGTTATGTAGAGGTCAGTGAAGATGTCGTCGAAGGCTCTCTTCTCTTCCTGCATTGCAAAATCCCCACAGACATCGGCGTACGTCCTCTTCAGAATCTCACATAAATCGTGACGCACTTCATCTGAAAAAAGAAAAACGGACATATAGATACGAGTAAGAGTCTCTCATTTGTTTCAGACAGTGACGGTGAACTGGGTGACATTTCATTACATCAGCGCAGTCAAAGTAAAAGCCACTGTTGCACTAGTATCTCCTTTGGCTTCGCTAAATATAGTATCCATCCCTTTTGTTGAGATTGAATTAATAGTAGCAAGCCATTAAGACATACAGGAGCCTACTTACTTCTGAGGCACAAAGTGTAGAGATAGTCTACCATCTTCTTTTGCCCAATATCCGCAAGAAGGGTCTTGGTGATCTGCAAAGATACCTCCAGGTTGTAACACTCGAGCAGCCGGTCCACAAGATCCACCAAATCCATGCCTTGGGGAGGAGTGTTGAATGACTGCGGGTAACGCTTCCACAGCAACATCTTGAATGTCCTGATGTCTCCCTTGGTAAGCTTCCCGAGGGTGTCACAAATAGCCTGGTTGCAAAAGAAGGACACAAATCAGTGCTGTCGGTTTCCACCAGAGGCTGTGTTTGTTTTAACTGATAGAGACAAAAGGGGAACATTAACTGACCTTAAAAGTGAATCCCACTGTCAGAGAAGGATGTCTAATCTGATTTGGGTCTTGGATTAACTCAGGTCTTTCAGAGGGCTCTGAGACGATGTCATCTTTGCTTTTAACCCTGGTGAGGCCACAGTGGAGATAAACACATTTTAATACACAGTAAACACACACAAAAACATGTAGTGCGATGCCATGTGTGGTTCTTACTTGGGGATTTTCTTTTCACAATCGTCACTGTCCAAGGAGTAGCAGCTAGAAAATGAATCTGCTCTGCTCAACTGGACCCTAAAACCAGGATGACAATAGATTTTGAATTATATTCAGTGTAACTACAACATGGCTTTACAGTTTTTCTTGGACACAATGAAAGCAACAAGGTAAAGGTACGTATTACATGTACACCTGAATACCTGGTAAGGCTGCTCAGTTAATCGAAATTTGATCATGATTACGATTTTGGGGCCAAACGATCTCAAAACTAATAAAATCGGGGGGAAACGAT
>NW_023339763.1:16259580-16273771 GCF_004916995.1 Morone saxatilis | reverse complement strand
AAAAAAATAATCGTTTGAATAATCGTGATTATGATTTTTTCCATCATCGAGCAGCCCTAATACCTGGGTTTACTGTAATGAATGCATACATTTACAGAGATATTTAAGCTTTGCTTGAATAATACTTTGTACCTTGTGGAGGATCCATCTTCACCATCCATGCTGTTTGAGAGCTCCTCACTTGTCATTGACCAGTAGCTCAGCGCTGGAGGTGAGGCCTGCTCCACAGAATGCCTGAAAGAAAAAAAAAAGGATGGCAGAATGAATGTTAATTGTTTGGTGTCCAAATAACAAGCAGCCACTGTACAGAGCAGTGAAGCAGCCCATTTAAGCTTAGAGCTCTTTATCCAACAAGTCCAGGGTATTTGTATTGGGACTACTAGGACTTATGAAGATTGATGGACAAGCGTGGACTCAACCCAACTTTGTATTTTTATTTAGTCTATTCTTTTTACTTTTCTTGGCTTTGTTCTGCTAAGACTGAACGTGAATTTCAGTGAGGTCAATAAGGATACACCAGTACATTTTATTTTTGTGCCTGCTTCAAGTTTTCTCTTAAAGCCAAAGGAAAGAAAAGATAATGAAAGGGGGAATAAATACAACTGTAATACACTCTATTACACATGGTTATTCAACATGAACACAAATGAAGCCAGAAGAGTAAAGTTCAGTCTACTAGGAGAAAGTGTTGACGTGCCATCCCACTCTTGTTACATATAAGTGATACTCATTTCACTTTGTACTGCACTGCACAAGACTAGTTGGTATTTTTCCACTTTCAACATACTTTTACTTCTTGCCTAAAGAAATACCCTTTGGGCTAGTGAGTGAAAAGCGTCCGTACCAATGGCTAGTATCCATTGGAGTCGGCCCGAGGTCCAGAGAAGGTCTTCTCTCTGGGATGTAGTAGATGTCCTCCTCTTCATCAGATGCACTCTGTCCTCTACCAGACACTGCATCCCCAATGGAAGAGCTGCCTGACGGCGTGGCCATCCCCTCGATCTCAGTGTCGTCCATCGTGTCATATGAAGAGTCCGCTATCGTCGAACATGACAAGCACACACAGTGCTCACAGGACAGTAGCCTGTCTGTACCTGCAGAATAACACATGGAGAAACGTATAACACATCAGCTTTTAAATCCTCCACCAAGGTGTGAATATGACACCAAACCAGATTTTCAGGTTTCTTCAGTTGGAAGCGTATTCAGCCCGTATCACAGAAAACATTCATTTAGCCTTTTACAGATGTACAGTAGAGAGTAAAGTCAGTCAAAAGTTACTCTCAGATGCCTGTTTTTTCTTTTTTTAGTGTTTATGATAGATGAACATTTACAATGTTGTGATGGCGTTATAACCTTCATTTATTTCATTTTAAGCACAAAGTTAAGGTGGGGGAGGGGGGCAGCTTGTGTGCATACTTAAATATAGCTAAATCAACTGTAAGATGATAACACATAAACTGTAACTCACAGGCTGGAAACCAGCGTAATCACCACCTAACTTTAGGTCTGGAAAGCCAAAGTAAAAGCACGTTTTTAGTGTGTCTTTCTTCTTTACACTAACCCACATCAACTATTATCGTTCAGTCTAAGTCACGGATGTCACATGGACTACTTTTGACATCTTATGGCACTTCAACTTCTCTCTTCCGCATCGGCTCCTCAACGTGTTTTATAACGCGTTTATTGTTCAACGTTATCTAACAGTTAACTAACAGTTAAACTAAGTTACTCTAACCCAGTTTATCTAACCAGTTATGCCTTACAGTTAACTAAGTTATCTACAGCAGTTATGCGTTACAGTGTAACTAAGTCTATTCTAACAGTTATCTTACAGTCTAACCCCTAATAGTTATCCTAACCAGCTTCGTACTCGCTTTGACCAGTCTTACACTAGCTTCTCAGTGCCTAACACAGTTTCTTACACGTGTACTCGTTCGTTAACTCAGTCTTCATGCTAGACGTCTATCCTCTAACCAGTTATACCTTCACAGTCTCACCCGCAACAGAACCAATTCTACACAACAGCGGTCTACAGCTCCTCTACAAGCTTTCTTCTTAACAGTTAACTAAGTTACGTGCCTACACAACACACAGTTACACTCCTGACAGAGGTTTCTACAGCAGTTACCCCCTCATCTCACTGCCGTAAGACGTACCCCTGCCGACAGTCATCAAACCAGCGTTAGCTCGTACGCCGTTAACTAACAGTTATCTGTCCAGTTAATCTGACAGTTTAACTAACAGTTGCCTGTCCCAGTTACTAACAGTTATCTGTCAGCTTATCTGAGCAGTTAACTAACAGTTAGCTGTCAGTTAACTAACAGTTATCTGTCAGTTATCTGACAGTTAACTAACAGTTAGCTGTCAGTTAACTGTCAGTTAGCTCATAACTTTGAATTTAGGAACGAGAACACGCCAGCAGAATGACGCAATGCTCAAACTCAAACCAAAGAAATTACGTAAAATGATGACATTGCTTTGGTAATAGTCCAAAATGTAACATGAATGTAAACGCATACATCATATTACGGGTCATTTTTTTTTACATTTAAGGCATAAATAAATGTTACCTCGTCCGTTAGCGTTGACGTTAGATTCAGGAAGCCAACGTTTCTTCTTCTTCGTTGTCAAGCTCGTGAGTAGCAACTCATTACAGAGCGCGCTCTGCCACCTACAGGCCGGAAGTGAGAAGAACACACAGTCTGCTCAAAAGTACTCTGATCTTTCACTTTACTTAAATTAAAGTAGAAATACCGCAATGTATAGTGACAAGTAAAAGTCCTGCATTCAAGAGTTTACGTACAAATGAAAATATAGTGTAACATTTACTAATAATGTTATTGTGTAGGCCTGTTTGTTATTACTGGTGCCTTAATGTATAAACAGCATTTTTAATGTTGTGGTTTGTATAGGGGAGCTCATTTTACTTTAAACACTGTTGGGTAGTTTAATCTATAACAAGGCACTATGTTTTATGAGTTGACTAATCTTAGACTGCAAGTGACTGTTTTGCAACTGAATTTAGTGGAGAAAACAATAACAATATACAATATAAAAGTAGTAGAGTTTAAGAATGAAGTAAGATACAAGATGTAAAAAATTAAAGTATCTCATTATTGCACATAAGAACAGTCACATACTTAAGTAAATGTGATATGATATACTTTCTACCACTGGAAATTTTAAAAATGCCGTTTATTCTGTGAAAAATGTCTGGACCAACTAAAATAAAAAAGTGCGTATACTCATGTTCATTAATGTAAATAATTATTTTTTGTACTCGTTTCAGATTATTTTAATATTCAACAAACAAAACCTACATGCAGGACTAAGTAAGGAGTCATCAATAGTTTACTACATGAAACAATACCACAGCAAAATGAGACCTACAGCAATAGACCTTTTTCACAGGAAATACATGACGACATCTAACAGTAGGAAAAACACAGGTGTAAATAATAAGATTAATGATGATGGCCAAATCAGCCCTAATTAGTGACCAATGAACAATTTTCCATACTCCACTGGTTGAGCACTGCACTCCTATAACATTGTCTGACTCATGGTGGAGAGTTTAAGACAAATCTTTTCATCTTAATTTCTGATATTAATGTAACTGCAACTTGAGTGTTTGTATTTATTGTCAGCGTAATGCTCCTTTCTTTCTGGCTGGGTATCTACAGCAAAATATGAAGGGAAAAAAAGCAGGTGGTCTTTATAAGAGCTGCACATTTGTTTGTATTTCTTGCTATTTTCATTTCCATTAATGGGTGAAATCCAGTTACATTATCAAGCTTCACACTAGATATTTTACCATCCCTGTATTGATTTATGATTAGGCTATTGATTATCTTGAATGTCAGTGCTGCTGTACTGGCCCCACCCGCCTGCTTGTTTGGCAGCACTTGTCAGACACTATGGTTCTATTGGTTGTTTGTTGCAGACATGTTTCTCTTCTTTCTTTTCACACCATGCTGTGATTTGTTCCCTTGAGCCTTTACATTTTTAATGTAATCTAATGATGTCAATTAAACAATTTGATCCTTTTCTTAGGCGATTTTTCAGCATTTAGGCCTATTTATACTGTGGAATAATGATGAGCTATTTCAATAAATAAAATGCCTTATTTTAAAAAACAACAGTTAAGCTACTTGAAAAAACAAAAGCTGTTCCTAAAAGATAACAAATAAGAAACCAACCAAGTGTGCATGTGCTCAGAGAGTGTTTATTTATTTGTTTTTTCTATGACATTCAGTTTAAAATGTAGTATTTGCAGTACAATGAGTATCCATGCAGTGAATATAGGCTTAGACCCTGAAGCTGTTTACCAATACATGAAAAAAAGAGAGGCGTATGTCAGCATCCTTGTCTCGTTAGTGACCGCTACACTGCGCTTTGTGTGATGGAGGCGTGAGCAGCGACAAAGGCGGCAGGAGAAACCAGTGGCGGGTATGAGGGGTGATTAGTGCCCGGGGGCTAGAGGAGATGCAAAGGACTCATTGTCAGAGTAACCATTGTGTTGCATGGATTAATTAGAGGCTTATGCTGTATTAACATTGTTGCTGTATGGAGAATAAATGGACCGTAAATCTGCCATCAGTGCTCAGTCTCATGATTGCAGAAACAAAGTGGAACCTTCTGCCAATAGGAAAACAAACAGGGAAATCTATTGAAAATGTATTAACATTCACCAACACCCGCACAGACCTGGGCCCGCAGTCGCTGAAACACTTCCATCTTGGTAAATTCACAGTGTCCATGGGACTCCCACTGGTTAGTTGGGTCTTCTTCATGGAGGAGGATGGATTCGGGGTGGGGGTTGGGAAAGACCTATGAGTAAACAAATCACAATCACAAGAAGATAATCTTAGAGAAACTTCTGTTATGCTGTAAATAAGCCAATTTGAAGCTGCAACACATGAGCTATGTTTGTTATGTGACTATTGCAGGGTGTAATAAACTAAATTAAACTATAAAGACGATTATTATATGAACTTAAATTAAATGAATTAGTCCAGAAAGATATTGCTACTATTGTACTATTATAAGAATATTATAGACTATTCTAAATATTATATGGAACAAATAGATTGCTGACAAAGACAAACCACTCCATGAAAATACTATAATATTATATTATTATATTATATCTCTTTACCTTTGGTACATATCAAAAGTTACATATTTCACATTAAAAATACACGCAACCACTAACTTGAATCCCAGGGGCCAATCTGAATTTCCAGGTACACATATTTGAGTATTTGATCTTTGGTGGAACTTAGATTGGACTAAGAGCCATGAGTGACAGAGGGGCCCTAGCCTCAATGATGTGGCCCATGGAAGACCCCTCAAACCAAGAGCCACTTCATATAAAAGTATACCACTTGATACTATTTTGGTTTCCTTCAAATCTAAAAAACTTTCCTATGAATGTGCTTTTTAATTAACTGCTTGTTGACCTGCAGCGCTGCCACTCAGCAAAGCTTTTCACGGACTAAGCTCTTATTCTCATTAAAATCCAGTATAATCTTATCTCCACATTAAGACACATCTCCTGCTCAGACTCCCGCTGTCTCTTTGTGGCATTACCCACCCCTCATACACACACACACACACACACACACACACTTCGCGCGGTGAGGGCTATGACTCCATGTCTGTGTATGAGGGAGGATGCTCAGAGCGAACCCAACCTTTCCAGACACCAGTGCGAAGTGACAGTCTGTGCGTTGTTCTGCTCCGCTCTGGATGGTACTGGGATGTATTTAGGAAGAGGGGTCGGGCAGCAGCGACCCACCAGCATCACCGCCACTGAGCCTGACATGAATGACAAGTAAAAGAGCTCTTTGAAGCGAGCAAACAGCACAGGAATGTGCATAAGTCTGCTGGGCTGCGCTCAGGCTTTCTCAAAGCGACATTTTGGACCTTTTGGACCTACCTCGTTTTGTTTGTAAACAGCCAAACCCAGCAGGGAAGAACTAAGAGAGCCTCTTAATTTTATTTTATTTTTTTAGATTTTTTATTTCTCTTCTTTATTTTATTTTTTTGAAATTGTGCAAAGGGGGGGTTTGTTGGGGGTGTTTTTCTTTTGTCGAGCGTGAACAAGAGACAAACTTCTACCATGGCACTGGTTATGGAGCCTGTGAGCAAGTGGAGCTCCAGTCAGGTGGTTGACTGGATGAAAGGTAAGGCTTCAGGCACGATGAGAGCCAAATAGAAATCACCAAACTATAGCTAGATTGCAGTGAACACAGAGCTGCGCTGCGAGTCCAAAACGCATTTCAACACAGATCCACTCGAGATGCCAAAAGAGAACAAAAACACCTGCTGAGCCTCGGGGTTGTTGTTTTTTTTGCCTCATCGGCATTCGCCTTCAAAAAGGGCTTTTAATTACAGCCTTAAATCGTTTGATCGATTTTTTTCCGGGCAGTTTCAACGCGGAGACGACTTGTCCTTCCAGACCAACATGTTCTCCGGAGCCTAACACATTCAAATGGCACAAAAACGGTGCAAAACCTCTATTGTGTCCCGCGGTGGGTTATTGTTAACGCGGGGCTGCCTCGCAGGAAGCTGGGAAACACAGCGGAGATCCAGTAATTACACACCAGTAATTACCCCTCTCACTGGATCTGGGGTCAGAATCTGTATTTTAGGGGGGTAAAAAAAGAAGAAGAAGAAAAAAAAAAAGGATCAAGTTATCGACCAGGGGTTTTACATGTGCACAGCTCCACAGTATCAGAGCCTGAGCAGCCATCTGTGCCAAATGTTGATCCATGTTCTAAGTCATTAAGAAGTCACAGCTGACTTGGAAAAGCATCCTGTAAAGACGAGTTTAAATAGTTTCAACACCTCGCAGTGCACTGAAACCCAAAGTGATGCGCATCCATTAGTGTTTGAGAGCATATTGGCGCTGGCTTCAAGTTAGACATGTTTAGAGCGTTTCAGTGTAAATCACAACATCGCTTCAAATGTAAGAAACATGCAGCAGACAAATGAGACTCAGATGCACACATAGATCCGGTTTTGTGATGAAGCACTCCAAACTGTAATTACTGGAGGTCTGGACATTCAATTTAAGTTGGAGAGATTAACATGCAGTTGTTACAATTAATTAATCATGGATAAGATTTGTTGTTCCTCAGAGGGAAAACTGTCTGCTCAAGACTTATGAAGGGCCTTACACAAGCCTATCAGGGCACAGATAACTTATTATATATGCTGCTTTATTGTGTCTGTTTGCATTACAAAGTGATTACTCTTAATATCCAATATGCACAAAATGTGAGTGGAGATGTTACACATGTGGATTTATCTGTTAGTACAGTAATTGTTTCAGTATTGTGTGTTGTTTTGCAGAGCCACGTGCTCACGTGTCAGGCCACAGCCCTTCAGAGACGCTCTGGGTGAAACATACACATACATCCTTACTGCCTCAACACACACACACACACACACACACACACACACACACAGCCTTAGTCATAATTCTAAGCCTGAAGGCCTTTTTCTGCTGGCTCAGACATATTATGATTGCAAAGATCAGACCTCTCTTACTATGAGTTGTGTGTCACAAATTGTACCTGAGTCTGATGCTGTCTTTTAAACAGGGTGTTTTGTGGGTATTCTGGCTCAGTAAAGACACAAAGGGCAAGTCTTTAGCCTCGTGGAGGATTTATACAGACCAAGGGGACACAATGGGATGGTAGGATGTGTAGAAGGGCAAAGACAGAGTGACCACAGCAGTTCACATGAGATCTAAGATGACCTGTAAATAAGCTGGCAGCACAAGTGATAAATGTAAGGAGCAGGAAGCGGAGATATGAGAGAGGGTTCTTCAGTGTCCCACATCTGACAAGTGGAGCAGAGACGATTCTGTGCCCAGAGCCCAGTAATGGTAATTTAAAGTGAGGGACAGAGAGAGAGCGAGAGACACTGAGAGACAGTGAGAGAGAGCGGGGGTTTCATCCTTGTCTCACATCCATTCTCAGCTCCTGAGGACTGGCAGTGTTTTGTTGTTAGCATTCACAGGTTCCATTATTAGCGTACCGCTCCGTGATGTCACTGGAGGCCAAATAGGGGCACCCTGTGACCTTCCCACAATCCCTCTCTCCACCCCCCTGTTAGTGTTTTGTGTGAGCAAGACGCTCTATTCCCAGCTGCGACAAAGCCGCTTTAAAGGCGAGATTCTCGTCACAAAAGAGAAAAGAATTCCAGCTTTGACTGAGTGCACGATAGCTGTGCAAACACATATGATAGGCGTATTTTCAGAGTTGTGTTTATGAATTGTATGTGAGGCACAGATCTAATGCAAGCTTAGTATAATCTCTTCCCGACAGTGTGCATTAACATAATTCATGTTTTGTGAAGTATATCAGTTTCATCTTTGTTCTGCTGCTCTGTCAGTCTTTCTTGTCTGTGTACACACACATACACTGACAGTGATCAATGACAAGTCGGATTAATATAAATCCATGATCACAATGTTAACAGCATTAAATACCTCAAATTACCAGCGGATTATCTAGAATGTAGATCAGGATGTGTCAGTGCTGTGCTTTTAATTTCTCCTCAGTGTGCCTGATAATCTGACCCGTGCGTAAAACGGACAGGAAAATTGATGTAGTTGAGACTCAATCAGTGAAGTATCCAGAGGGGCTTTCAATTACGTGGTGCTACAGCCAGAAGTGTAAAATAAGATATGGCATTTCAGTTTCTGTAGCATTCAGAAACAGTATGTTTGATGTGAGTCTATACATCACCGTCAAAATAGTGCTATATGATGCTCTACAATATTATTTAAAAATATAACATCCTTTGGGAGGTTTTTAATTAGTGCTAATAGAATCAGCAGATAGCTATGTTTGCTCGATGTGTCATGCTCCCATGTTGCCGGTCTTTAAAAAGCATCATGTCCTCTCTTCACTTATTTCTTTATTTGCTCCTGCTGTGGTCAGGGAGAATCCCGGCCAAAACCCTGCTTCATGGTTTCTATAGCAACATGGGGAATACTTCATTGACATAATGAGTCTCAATTAACTTGGTAAAGAGGCTGATTAGTTAAGCCTTTAAATTTTATGCAAAACCATGAAACTCCCTATGTTTCCTCTCCACCGTTTAGCTGCCAGCTAAACCCGGTCTGAATGCTTGATCAGGTTTAGGCACAGCACTCAGTCACATGTACATGATTGGTCCGCAGCGATGAAAAGACGAGATGAGCGAAGAGTTGTCAGTGTGTATGTGTGTGCGTGTGTGTGTATGTGTGTGTGTCCCTCTCTCACTGAGAAGATGGAAACAGACCGAGTTTATAGAAAAAGCCTTACAAAGGCTTCTCTCTCTGTCTCCAAAAGGACAGCCTGTTATAATGACACATTTTAAATGACACTGTAAAGCATATATATGTGTATATATATATACTTGACAATTAATCCAGTAGTTGTAGTTGATCAACATAAAATGTATTGGCTTAAAGCATATATATATATATACATTGCTATAGTGCTCCTGATGGCATTGGCAACAATCCACCGCGAGTCCCATTCCCAAGCTGTCAAATACTGACACTTTGGGACCTCAGCAGTCAACTATCTTTCTAAGACCTTTTTATAAAAGTTATATACTGCAGCTTTAACTATTATAATAATCGATTAATTGTTTATGTCATTTTTTAAGCAAAAATGGCTAAAATGTACTGCCTACAGCCTCTCAAATGTCAATATTTGCTTGTTTTCTAAGCCTCCTATAGTAAAATAAATATCTTCGGGGTCAATGTCAATGTAGGTCAGATATACCAAAGAACTGAATACGCACTTTGGGCTTTATGAAATTATGATGGACATTTTTCACAATTTTTGTTTTTTTCAAGAAACTGATCGGCTTGATATGACAGTGAATAAATGAATTTGCCATTAGGTATCTGTAACATTGTGCATCCAGTATACAGGGTGAACACAATATCATTAACACCATTATTTATACAGTGTATGAGTCCAGTACAATGCTGATAAAATAAAAACCACCTGTGTGCAGATTACAAGCAATTTTTGTTGACTTTTGTCTCAGTGAAGGGTTCAATTAGGACTGTGGTCATTCTAAAGTATCTTTTGTGGTACTGTTATATTAGATTGGATTGCTTTGTAAAATGTCCTGATTTTATATGCTGTATGGTGTCTGCGTTGGCCCAGTTTCCAGTTTTGAACCTTGGCTGATAAGGTAAAAACCGTTGATGCAGACAGAAGATGCAGAATCATTCAGTTATAGTCTGCTGTACTTCATCGACTGCTTCACTAAAGGACTTCACACCTGCTGCAGTAGTGAAAGATGTAAAACAAGCTGAGCAGAGACACACAACCCCTTTTTAGTTCAAAGCTTGTTCTAGTTTAAAGCCGAAAATGCACCTCAGGACTGTTGATGAGGGGGAATCTGTCAGATTTCTTGTCTGACACGGACTGTTTCACACTTTGGACATAACAAAATACAACCTGGGCTCATGCTTTAGAAATTTACAGCACATATTTTGGCAAGAAAAGCCCTATTAGAACACATTATGCAAATGGAGGTTTTCACAAGAAATCTGATACCGCCAGCAAACATTTTCACTTTGTTGAGCTGTACTGAAAGTTTTCCCGTCGTCTTGTGTGGTTCCCTCAGGCCTGGACGACTGCCTGCAGCAGTACATCAAGACCTTCGAGAGGGAGAAAGTAGGGGGGGACCAGCTGCTGCGTATCACCCACCAGGAGCTGGAGGATTTGGGAGTGTCCAGAATTGGCCACCAAGAGCTCATACTGGAGGCTGTGGACTTACTCTGTGCTCTGGTGAGTCCACGTTTCCCACGCTGTCTTCCCACTACTCTGTACTGTCACTCAAACCCCTGCTGTTGGATGAAGTTATGTGCCTCCTCATCTTATCAAGTACTTTAAAAATTTGCTGGATTAACCCCAAAAATGTGGTGTCTCTAGAAAATAAGGTTGTTTTTTTTAGTCCTGAGAAACTAATTTTGATGTTTTGTCAAAAGAAACAGAATATTCTTACAAATTAGGCCTTCAAACACAGCAGGGAAAATACTTTAATTTAAATCATAAAAAAAAAAGTTTTCACAGCAAATCTTGGTCCCCCTATACTTAGGATCAGCATATCACTGATATGAGAATAAATTAATTCTGATTATGCAGATTTCCTAGTTTTATAAATTACAACAGTCTGTGCTTATAGGAAATACACGTAATTAGGCTGGAAAAACCTTCACAACTTGTTTAGATATACAGTCTAAAGCTTCACCTCATTCAGCTACAGTTGAAATAAGATGTTTTTAAAACTAAAGACTCTGCAGATAAGATCAAATGTGAGAACATTATCTCAGATTGGATTTTATTATCAGTCTATTTGTCTTTGGTCTGTAAATACTGAGAATCACAATCAGCCCTGTGTGACCCTGCAAGATCAGTAAATAATGAGAGAAGTGATGCCAGTTAATAATCTGACCAAAATATGCTCTGCAGGCAAATCTTGTCATCAGTGCTAACATGGATTACAGCCTCCTCTTCAAGTGATTTCTGCTCTTAGTCTCAGGAACACAAGTTTTGTGTGTGTCAGCATGGTAGACTGCTGCTCTGCTGATGGGCTGATGTGCTGCTGGAACACTGAAAGCTTGATATTTACACGGCTTGTGACACTCACTCAACGTGTCCCTGCAGCAACCACAGACCTGCGTTACTTTCAGGTCAGCAGGATCACAGCGACATAAGAGAAACCAGTGACAATGTAAATTCCTGTTCAGGAGAGTCTCTTCTTCCAGTGTGAAACCCTGTAGTTTCTGATAGAGGAATGTAACACACTCAGTTTAGTCAAAGATTTTTTTAGTAAAGTCTATAGGAAGAAAATTCTACAGAATTTTTTTTATGCCTATATTTACAGTACTGGAAAAAATCTTAACTCTAGAATACTTTAATTGTTTTTCCAGTTATTCATTGGTGTGTTATAGTTTGGGATCTTTGTTAGTTGATTTAGGCATCTGCTAACTGTTTAAAATTCATATGTTATTATCTAATTAGGGCTACAACTAACAATTATTTTCATTATCATCTAATCTGCAGATTATTTTATACATTTTTTAATTACAAAACAAAAAAATAGGGGGAAATGTTACAATTTAACAGAGCTTAAACTGACTTCTTCAAATTATTTGTTCACGATATAAAACAGAGAAAAGCAGCAAATACTCAAATGAGAGAAGCTGAAAACAGACAATATTTGACATTCATTTTTTCAGCTGTTCAGCATCTACCTGCTAGTACCTACGGTAGCTACCATGTGCTGAGTTTTATTCTTCGCGGTGCAATTAAATTAAATTTCTATGTTAATGTAATGTTAATCATATTTGAGGAATATTTTTTGAAATGGTTATACCAGAAAAAAATATATTGATTGTCTTTATCAGTACTGAGCATTTATAACCAATTTGCTGCTCTTATCCCAAAATGTATATCTGTGTTGGTGTCAAATATAAAAGGAGAAAGTGGTAGAGGATAAATGAGAAGTAGGAGTAAAAGGAGAGATGGTGGAATAGAGATGAAGATGTGTTAGCACAAGACACACATAGAGAGGCTTGGATGGAGATTTAGTGGACTGAGGTCACAGATGCAATCTGAATCTAAAGTCCTCTCATCCTGCATCGCTGCACGGGGGGCCATGCTTCAGCCCCAAAGCTCTTTACGTAACTGGGATTTAGTTTTAAGTCTCTCAGGCACTGCTGTATTAAATATGATTAGTGGCCCTCCTGCCGCGCTCTCCCCTCCCAAGAAACTCTGACGTGACAGACGCCCACAGGCCTGCACGTGCAGTTCGCCATTCAGGGTAATGAGTGTTCTGCTGTCCCTAGACATGCAAAGTGACAGCTGGAGGGGATGGGTCAGTGGTTTCGTTCCTCACATGTTTTTCATATGAGCAGCATCTTCTGTAGTGTGACAGGGTGGACTCCTCTGCCAGTGGTCTTTTTGTTCACAGAGCAGTGTGGCGACAACAATTGGTTTCAGTCTCCACGCTGGAGAAATTCTTGGAATGCATCGCACTTAAAACAAACACTGACAAACTGATAAAACAGAGCAAATTTACTCTCCTCTCTCCTCTAGAATTATGGGCTGGAGACTGAGAATCTGAAGACTCTTTCTCATAAGCTCAATGCGTCTGCCAAGAACCTGCAGAACTTCATCACAGGCAGGCGGCGCAGTGGCCATTACGACGGCCGAGCCACTCGCAAGCTGCCCAATGACTTTCTTACCTCCGTGGTGGACCTGATCGCTGCGGCTAAAAGCCTTCTGGCGTGGCTGGACAGGTGAGATTTGCAAAAAGGTGCACCTGTAATACATTTAAGTGTGTTAAATCGCATGTGTAAACAATTATATACACACATAAATACATTGTAATATACACACGCTGATTTGTTTATGCACAGTGTTTTCATTCAGTCTTTGAAGTTCAGTGTGTTACAGTAGCAACACTGGTTTAAACTAATATAGTCTCTTGTGCAGGCCCTAAAGTTACTTATTATAGTGGTAACAGTACGGACTGCTTGAATTTTACATTTTCTTTACATTTTACATTGGTCAAAAATAACTTGCAGCAGATTAAATATATAAAAATTGGCTTCAAAAAGGAATGAGGCAATCCTGTTGTGTGTTTTGGGGGGATTCTTGTAGGTTTTTACCACAGTACCATAGTTTTGTTTTTTATGTTATGTTCATGACCAATCAGCTGACAAGAAAAGATGAGTAAAGGCCTTATATAAGTAGATTTCGACAGGGTGGCCAAAAAGGCACTGAGAAAGTCTATTTATATATTGCTTTATCCCTTCGTTCTCTGAGGAATTGTGCCAATGTGTTTGCGTCTGTTTGTGTGTTTGATGAATTTGGATGTTCAAAGCAGAAGCATTCAACAGAAATAACAAAGTGAATTGCTGTTTCTTTTCCCATATAATCATCATCTACAGAGGCTACAGCATCTATTCTAATTAAAATTCCATATGCTGTGTTTCATTTCCATGTTTTAATGCATCATTGTTGACAGAATTACATTTTGCAGTTTAAATATGACTCTGGAGTCATGTTTAATGCGCTCTGGAATACAGAGACAAAATGTGGAAATGAAAATAACTGTAGCATGTATTGGTGAGTTAACAACAGATAATCTTTAC
>NW_023339763.1:16251701-16259480 GCF_004916995.1 Morone saxatilis | reverse complement strand
AGTAAATAATGAGAGAAGTGATGCTTAATAGATTTAAGGACGGTCTCTCTGGAGGATAATGTTTATATGGAGTTAAGAGAAAAATGTAAGTGGGAAAAATGAAAGGTGGGAGTGAAAGAGGGTGATAGCGAGAGAGCTGAAGGCCGAGAGAGGAAGACTGGCAGAGAGAGAGAGAGAAAGAGAGAGAGAGAGAGAGACATGCCTCCGCACTGATGATTCATTTGTTTTGTGTTTGTGCATGCCTGTGTGGGAGTGTTGGGGGTTATAGGTGCCAAGCTGCTCGGTTTTTGCTTATATCCACCTACAGCAGAAATGCCAATAATAACTCCATTTTGACACATTCTCTTGAGGTAACAGTGCTCTCTGAATGTTCCCCAGGACTGCTCTGTGTACGAAACAGAAAACAAAATCCTGCATGTGGTGAGTTGCCACCTGACTTTTTATTACACTGGATCGATTGCAAATGAAACTATAATGTGCATACTTCAAGTCTGTATTCATCTCTAATATGTGCTCCCCAGTGTAAAACTCTGTCTGGAGTGTGCGACCACATTATTTCTCTGTCCTCGGATCCCATGGTGTCCCAGGCCGCACATTTGGAGGTTGTGCAGCTAGCCAACATAAAATCCACTGAAGGACTGGTAAGACTATCCCTAAGTAAGACTTAATGAAACACACTTATTTTTATAGGAGTTTCTCATTGGTCATCCTATCCAGTATGTCTTAAGAGCATGCTCGTGTGAATTACAGGCTGCTAAATTAGATAGTAATTGCAATAAAAACCAAAACAATCACCCAGTGATAGCTAATATAGCTAATAGCTAATATAAGAGCAGGTAGTTACTGAGTAATATATATTTTCATCAGTAATTGTATTGTAAATCCTAGTTCTGACTTATGTTATCTGACGTCATGTTAATACCTGTTGTCACTGCTGCCCAAAAGGTGACACCACTACTTCCATCATATACCTTAGCTTTCAGTATACCTACGTACAAATTTCACTATAACTAACCAATAATCACAATAATACCCGGCCTATAATGTGTATTGTGCGTTGTTATCTGAAATATAGGGGTAGTTTCCACACAAAAAAAGAGTAAAACCAAGGCAGTTTCACTGCAATTACTTTGTTAATGGCTTGTAAAATGTAATGCCTTGTTTCATTAAAATATAGTGGTAATTTCCATATAACAAATTAAGACAAAATAGTACATCATTTAATTGTAAATTCCCTCTTATGGCCTTTAAATTAAAAGGTTATCCAAGTTTAGCTATGTAGCTAACGAACCGATAATAATGATGAAGACTGACATTTTGAGATGCAATAGTTCTATAGTCAGTCATCCAGTCACATGCTGGGTAGCTACTGTGGACCAAACTCCCAAATTATCTGTGCTGGCTTTTCTTTACTTATCAGCATCACACTGCTAATACTCTCTTTCATGGTAAACACAACAGTCTGGAAGACGCACACAAGCCCAGTACACCACTAGACATGTGGCACCTGCACATAATGAATATGGTTTAATATACTTAAGTTATCAAGATGATAAATTGTTTTCCAGGTTTGATGAAGTGAACAGGAAAAAGCTTCCAAAAAAGTAAAGTACAAAGCTACTAATTACGCTGAATGATGGAGAAACCTACTAATTACAGACATCGCAACAGCATGACTTTGACAGCATATTGACTTCTGTTTGATTCCAATATGGCATGTGCAAATTATCTTGCAGCATGTATCTCACTGCAAATAGTTAATTCAGTTTCTCAATCACTAATACTAACTTTGCCTGATTTGTTTCTTCCAGTTATATCGTAGCTTTCTTCTGTGATTCAAACACAACTTACGTTATGTTGGTGTGTTGACAAAAATTATAAAACACTTATATTTGCTCATTTGCCTCTAGAGGTATTGAGCCTTGCAAATATGGTTTGTAAATGGTTATATTTTTGAGATATCTAAGCCTTAACCCCAATACAATAGAGGTAAGGGAGTTTAATATGTGGAGCTCACAGCATTGAAAAATTCCATTAAAGATTCAGAAACATCTCTTTTCCAGAAACAGTATCCCCTGTTATTGGGGTCCATACAAAGACCTTAACATTCACGGATTTCATCCTGTTATCCAGCGTATCCAGGATGTTATTCCTGGCAAGACAAGTGGCCATTTAAATTGGAACTTTAAGCATGAGTCGTGGTATAATTTCACATTTTAAAATAATAAGAATAAAACATAACCACTCTCTGCTGTTGTACTGTCCAGTATCTAATGGAGCTCACTGCAGCTGTCCCAAAACTGGGTTTTGCTGAGCTTATGGGCATATGAGTCAGCTGATGAAGAGCAACATGGAAAGAACATGTTGCCTGTGTAGGAATGAGCAAAATACAAAATAATTAAATTTGCAAATTGCAATGTAACAAAATGGCACTTACTTTAGGGACACACAGTAGCAAACTAGTGTTTATCAGCAGAGAAGACACTTATTTTTGCCGGCACTGTATAACCATCAGCACTTTGTTGGACTTCATCTTTGCACTGACCTACACTCAGGCACAAGTGCACTGCTTGGGGCCACAGTAAAAGCCCCTCCCCCACACAAATGCTAGCAGGGGGCATGGAAGTTCTCTCATCCGTTCAGTGAAACCTGAGCACAACAGTAGGCCAAGTGGCCTAAAAATAAACCTCTTACACTCATCTTGAAGACTGGCATGCTGCTTCTGTGTATCTGTGTGTGCTCGTGTGTGAATGTGTATCTGGGTGTGTGTTTATATGTGTGTGTCTTTGTAATGCTTTTAGTGGAAACTTTAAGTCTTAGCTTTTCTGCAACAGACAAACAGTATTTGCAGATCCTCCATGTTTGATTCAATCTGCTTGAAGGAGCATTTGAGTGAGTATTACTAGGTGACATTAATTAAGGCTGTGCCCTGTATGTTTGAAAAGTACACCCATGTGATATTTACGGACCTTCCGGTAGTAATTTTAACGTACGTGTGCTCAGCCAAATCTGAGCTCAATATAAAAAATACTCTTGTCTTTAACAGCTGCTGAAAAATAATTGAGATAAATCCAGATTTCTGCCCATTTTTGCACTACAAGCAGATTAAAACAAATGCAAATTTGCAAATATGCGATGACCCTGCTCTGCAAATGGCTGTGTGGCTGAGCCGAGATGCATTGTGCTAAATGAGCCTCATGTTACCGCTGGCTTTCAAATGCAATAATTTATATTCCTGCTGTCTTCCCACAGGGCATGTATATCAAATCAACATATGACGGTTTGCATGTAATCACAGGGACAACAGAAGGAGTAAGTACAAGCCTCTTTGTGTTCACCTATGTAGATCTTCACCTCGCTGCTCATTCACTTGTCGTGTAATATATAGAGTGAGGTGGTTGTATCACAGTACGCTGTGTCATGACAGTGAAATGGAGCAGCAGGTAATGACTCTGCCTCTCTGTCTCTACATCAGTCCCTCGCTGACCGCTGTAAGAAAATCCATGCTGGAGATGAAGTCATTCAGGTCAATCATCAGACAGTGGTAAGGCCACTGTTTTTGCCCTCAGGCTTATTTGATGTGTTTTTTTATATATGCTGTCTGAATTTGCATCTGATTGTTTCTGTTCATTTTCCTTATGCATTTTTCAGATTATTTATGCAAATGTCTATTTACACACAGGCTTGTTTTGTACACAAAGAAGTACCTGCCTCAGATTGTGTATTCAGTTCCTTTATACACATTCATATCTGTGTTGCAGTTCATCCACAGTGGGCCACTGCAGCACTACTGGACCTGTTATTATATAAGTGGCTGGGTGTAGTGCCTCTTGTAGGCGGTTTTTGAGGATGTGGATGTGTGACTCTGTCTGGATGGATATGTTACTTTACTCGTCACAGGGTCAGTTGGATGGTCAGTTGAAATCGTTGAACTTGTGCTCACAGAGCACTTCAGTCGATCAGGAGGTACCTGCTTAGGGCCCTTAACAAACTGTGGATAAAAACCACCATTTTCATTTTCATAATCCATTTTCACTCTTAGACACCCATGATAAAAAGTGTTTTTACTACTTACTACTTACTAAATAGGCATGTCCTCATGACAGTGTGGCCTGTGATTGACTGACTTTTCCCTCATATCCCAATTAGTTGTGTTGAACCTGTTAGAGCAAGACAACTTACAAACCTTTTCTCCATCTTTTGGGGTGTTTTTTTGTTCTGTTATTAAAGTTACACAATAGAGCGACTCAAAATGGGGATGTCGCCATTCATGGTTGATGTCTTAAGCCCCTCGGCCACCAGGGCACCTTGAGTTTATCCTTCTAATTTTGATAAAGGGGTTTGGTGACCCCACATTATTCTCAGTTGTGTTCAACTTCAACTTGTCTTCTGAGCAGAGCACTAATCAGACAAAATAATTGGCCTTTCACTGTTTTTTGGTAAGAGACAAAACCGCCTGTTGCTCAAGTCTATATAGGATAGTACAAATTAGGTAGAAATGAATGCAAAAACTTCCAGTGGTGCATAATTTAAATATAGCACCCTTTGTCTAAAATAATTGCTACTGTGTGTGCAACAGCAAGACGTATGATAATTACACAGCTCAAGTCAGGTTCATTTCAGTCAGTCAACTCACCCACTGAATGCAGCCATTTTTATAGAGAATAAGTGCAAATACAGAGTTGATTTTGGTGTCAAGACTCTTTCATGTCACTGTGGAGCGTAGTTTAAAGGCTGCCAAAAGTGAGAGCAGGAGGGGGTGTTCCTCATGGGGTACCAAAAGAAATACACTCTATCCCTATAGACCTTTTTAATGGCAGATATTTTAAGGAGAAGCACAGCGGTAATTAATGATGGCTCAGAAGGACATGCATGCACAATACCAGGGTCCTGGAACTGAAACAACTAAATGGAACACAGCCGTGATTTACGTTATTTATTACCCCTGTGTATTTCATGAAGCATCTTGCTTTCTTTTACAGTTTGATTGACAGCAACTTTTCAAAGTGGCAGTTTTAATGACATCTGACGGCACATGTCTCGTATCACCTAATGGTAGTACAAAAATAAATAAATAATGTTAGTGCAGAACAGTTAATTACATATACTGGCTGAAAAACAGTGTAAAATGAAGATTGTGTTGTATTTACTGTATATTATCAGTATGTGGTATGGAACTGGTGCACAGTTAGAAAGGTGGATGCTGGGGAGGTGGTGGTGAAGGAAAGATGTCCTGCTGCTGAAATGAGCAGCAGCTGAGTGTGTCTGACAGCTTAAGTGGGTGATGATGGCAATATGTAAACTCAGCTGACTCAGTTGTCTGCTGATCCAAAACTGCACTGTCACTCATAATGACTGCCATAACCAGCTTAGATACTCTTAGTACATTGAATTTAGTGTGGCCCGTAGTTAAGAACAGATTCGTAATGGTTGGGTGGGTGGTTGGGTGGTGGGGGACAGTAGGTGATACTGCATTGAAGTAGATGTGTCTACGGTGGCCAATGATTGATTGCAGCATCAGAACAGTACTGAAAAGGAGGAAACAGTAGAGCAAGGGAAAAAATATTCAGGCTTGAGAAACAGTAGAACAAACGTCAACGTTTTAAAAAAAGAACCATTAGGGAAAGAGGAGATGCTTGAAACAGTTCAGGGATCTATAATTAAGGCAGCAGGGAGAAGTCCAGCAGTAAGACAGACCAAAGTTCACTGGATTTGTGCATGCTTTTTCATGGGAAACAGATGTAAGAATGCCTGCTGACGCAAAGCGGACACATCATCTAATTGAATGAAGGAAAAATCCTCAGAGCTGCCTTTTGATTAACTTAGAAAATGTTATAACACATGTAGAATAAGCTAAAGAAAAAATGGCAAATTATTTATTGCTATTGAGCACAAGAATGAAAGGCTATAAAAAATTAAGATGGCATGTCAAAAATAAATAACTCCAGGCCGCAATGATGGAATTTCTGGTGCAGGAATGGTCAATAAATAGGGATGGCTTCAAACACATAAAAACGCTCCATGCAGGACAATAAATTTGAACACTGGAGAGTCCCCTAAAAGGAAAAAGGAAACCAAACGAAAAGAAAAACCAGTGGCGTGATGTTTTAACACCTTAAAGCTGAACATTTCTTTACCAAGGCAGGGTAGAGTAAAAGCTAGAAATCAAATCATTTCACTGCTTTAAATAAACACAATTTGTTTTGGCCAGACACAGGAAAACAATCTTTTCATCATGGAATAAAGCATGCTTTGGATTATAAAAGTGTCTGTCTCAGCCTGTCTGTCTCTTTAATGTACTTTCTGCGTGAAGAATTTCTGTGTAGTGGCTGTCAAGGTGAAAAATTACTTGGAAAGGAACAAAGTGATTGCTAGGTCAGTGCCTGAAAAATGCCTGCTTTCTCAGGCTGCTTGGAATACGCAACATGTACTGGAATTCAGTGCAGCCAGCCAAGCAAGAGAGGATATTTTTTCCCCAAACTGGACCTGGCATATTTGGTTCAGCTGCAGTAAGTGTTTCTCTGGGCGGGATGTTTTTTGTGCCAAATGTCATCAAAACTGGGTTAAAGACTATTTACAAGGCATGCAGCTGTTCGCAACGCACAACATCGAGGCTTACCACAACATGACAGCCCCTGCAGATTGATTACACTGGAGGTGTACAAGATGCCCTTTGGCGTCCAACTTTGCATTTAACATTCTCATCAACATGAAGCTTGGAGGCTGCAGGCAGCTTCCAACCATCAGGATCCATGTGCATAATTAAAATCACGACGATACTTTGAATAAAATGCCTGCTTGGCAGACTTCAGCATAAAGTGGATTAGGCATAAAGAAAAACCATCCAAATCATGTATGAAAGGAAACACAAACTGGATGTACATTGAATCCCAGCCACTAACTGGATGTCCACATTGGAATGTGAGCTTATTATTTCTGTAGCCTGAGTCACGGGGATGCCTGTGTGTGTGTTGAGGAAGCCTTTATCACGATATTGTTGTTTGCTAGGTGGGCTGGCAGCTGAAGAACTTGGTGAATTTGTTGCGTGGGGACCCCGCAGGTGTCACCCTGACTTTGAAGAAACGCCCTCAGAGCACGCTCACCTCAACCCCTGCTCTGCTCAAAAACATGAGATGGAAACCATTGGCTCTGCAAGTATGATGGTCACACTTATCCTCCACAGATATGTATGTGCATGTCTGTTTGTGTTCAAACCTGTATTTGTATGTGTATATATCTGTGCTTCTTTTCTTACTTGTGTTAAAAATAAGACTGCACAGACTACGAATACTAGACCCCAAAATACCAGATCAGCCCGAAAAAGGCGAAGACAGAAGAGTGCAAAATGAAGATTACATTGAATTAAAGTAGTACTTTTACAATAGGATGCAATCTAAATCAAGAGCCCTGAAACAAACATTAGCTCTCTGTATTTTCAGAGAGATATTGTTGCTATGGGGTTTGCACTGTATTGTACAGATATTGGTTTTATTGCATCCACTTCTTTTCTATAACTTGCTAATAATTGGTTGGAGTTCCCAGCATCATTCATTCACAAGTTGACACTTCAGCCCTTTGTGGCATCTGTTGTCCTACTTTGGCCAAACCGGTTACATTATTAGGATCGTGTGCCTGAGCCAGAATGGGTGGAAATGAGAGGGATGCGTATTAATGTAGCCCAGCCTTTCTTTGAGTTCCAGGCCAGAGAAAATGTTTTCTCCTCCCAGAGGGCCTGAAGCGAAGTCCTGCTCAGCTTCCACACCCCCACCCCCACCCCAC
>NW_023339763.1:16241671-16251601 GCF_004916995.1 Morone saxatilis | reverse complement strand
ACACACACTCACTCTCACACACACAACACACACTCACTCACACACACACACACATACTCACTCACACACACACACACACACACATACTCACTCACTCACACACAGCCAATCTTCCCTCAGAGCCCCAGCAGCAGTGTCGCCACGCCCACCAGCACTTTAAGTACTCCATCCAGGAGGAGTAGCTGTGCCCTGCAAGACCTCTACATCCCCCCTCCTCCAGCAGAACCCTACACCCCGAGGTGAACGCACACATACACATAAAACACACGTAGTGCTCACATTACCAGTTATTAAAAGTACCCTGTGGAGTTCCCCATGGAACAATGTTTTTACCACTGACTGTATAAAGAACAATGGTTTGTGGGCTACTGCTTTGAAGCCTCGAGTTCTGCGTTATGGTCGTCGTCATTTCATTCTTTTGTAGTCAGCAGTGGGGAAGTACTGTGAGTTGAGCTGCACTCATTGGCTGCGCAGTTGTGACTCGCCCGTAGCAGCCCTGCCCTGTCACATATTCTCATATTACAGATAAATAGTACACTAAAATATGTTTCTGAAAACATTTTAAGTAAGAAATGGGAAACCGATTATCAGTGACCTAATTTGATTTATATTTAATCAGCACTGCCGAGTTTGACAATTTGATCTGAGTTTCTTGTGGTGTGCTGGACAGACTCACTGAGAATGACTTGTCAATCACACAACGTAAAACATACTCTGCTATATCGTCTATTTTACTCCAAATTGGAGCTTTATTTACAAAATTAACACCATGTTGCATAGAAGAAGACTTGAAACTGCCCCCTGAGACCATAAACCATTAGGAAAATGTTTACTGAGATATTAAATCAAGTGAGAAGTAGGGTATATACTATACTATACTATTGTACCTTTTATGCAGCCAATGGAGCTGCCCCCTGCTGGCCAAAGACATAGAATGCATGTAAGACACTTGCGCTTCACTTCACAGACTTGGACACTCTGTAACTGTCTAAACTAAGCTGGTGAACATGGTAAACATTGTATGTGCTTTACATCAGCATGTTATTGTCACTGCGAGCATGTTAGCATGCAGGTGTTAGCATTTAGCTCAACACACCACTGTGCAGAGCTGATAGCGTGGCTGTAGACTTCTCGTCTTTTTGTTATATACATTTTTAACTGACTGAGTGAAGGACTAAAACCCTGGTAAAGCCTGGTAATATTATTTATTTTTCTTATTGTCAACAAATCCCATGAAACACCAAAACCAAGAAAGCACTGACATTAACACTCACTAGAGCACCAAATGTATATGAATCCACAGCTAAAAATAGTCCACAATTTGTTCCTGTTTGAGTTAAACGTTTTTCTAAAAACTACAGTAGTTAACCTTTTAAATGATGAAAGTACATATATATTTGTTATTTTGGTCTGTTTTTATTTGCTGAGAGACAAAGACAGGCTGGACAAGGGAGAAAGTATTGAAAGAGGGACTAATGCATTGTTGGTTTTGGTCTTTTCATGGGATTTGTTGACAACAACAAATATATAGAATATCACCATACTTGTCATATTTACATGCTGAAGATGTAAAATGTTCCCCCTACAGTACATTCTGGTGATGGCCTTGCTTTTATTTGTCCAGATCTTCACTGACATTAAAACCACTTCCTGCTTTTACGTTACCACAGAGATGACAAGGGAAATCTACCGGGTGATGATCCTCAATCAGACATCCATGTCGCCGAAGGATCTGAGTCACCAAACTCCTACCTGGACCAGGAGTGTCGGGGGCAATTTCCTCTGGTGGAGGAAGATGCTATACTGTACTGTTATGAGTACGACCAGAACCAAGAGGTGTCATCAGTCCGCAGGGGGAGCACTCCCACATATGGTAAGACCTCGGCCTCGTCTGAGGACCCGCTGCTGTAATCGTGAGCGCCAAGAGCTTAAAGCCCCACGAATGTGACGTCTGTTTGCTCTTAAGATTCTTTTTGAGACGTCTGCGGCTGTTTGATGTGTGTGTGTGTGTGTGCGTGTGGGCAGCTGTGTAATATTGACGTTCGCCGCACCTCCTTGCTCCAGGCAGGCTCAGGCCCATCTCAATGCCGGTGGAATACAACTGGGTGGGAGACAACGAAGACCTGGCCAAGCTGAAGAGAGAGAGCAGGAGAGGTGAGTGGGAGGCAGTGGGAGAGAGAAAGAGAAAGGGAGGCAGAAAAAGGAGGGAGACAGAGGGACAGAGGGAGCTGAGGTGAGTGGGTGGATATCTCATAATATCCTCACCCTCTCAGATCTCCGAGCCAAAAAGTAGAAGGATGAGCTGGCCTGTCAAAACTGATAACATGCTGGATATCAATTCCTGCCTCTATCTCCTCCATATGTTCATAATCTATCAGTGCTCCTTTTTTTCCCTTCATCCCTCTCTCCCTATTTCTCCCCTTCTCGCTCTCAGCTTTGCTGTTCCTCTCTGTTTGGATATAAAAAGTACACTGTTGCTTTGGCAACTGCAGAAATATATCCAGAGATTTTCACATTTTGTTGGTGACTGTTGAGCTAGGTGGTAAATGGAGTGGGATGAGACTGAATTGCTTTATTTCAGTCTCAAAGAAAGACTTGAGTGATGTGTTTGTTTCCTCTGGGGATGGTGGTGATATGTTGCTCCTTTGGGCTTTTCAAAAAAAGTGATGGTGCTATATTTATCTACAAGAGACAGTATTTGGAAGTTTTGAGGCCTTCCTGCCTGACAACAACTATCGTCTGTAGATTTTTAATGCCTTTCAAATAAGTGGTCTTTTGAAACGTCAGCACTCACTGATCTCAGACAGAGAGATGGTTAAATCACAGGCAACTGACTGGCTTCACAATAGATTACAAAAAAGTTTGATCATTGTTGTGACATAAACTATTGTAGCAACTAATATGTGGTTAAATGTCCATCCAGTCAAGATGGAAAATTACTGAGTTTACTAACATGAAGCAGCGTCTTATAATTCAGATGCATTGTGTGGGACTGTACAGAGAGTTTAGTATGTAAACGATATATACTTTTAATTTCATATAGTGTGTGCAGTGCTGAGTTTGCCTTTGTTGTGCCCCGTCAGAGAATTCCCTGCTGCGTTTTGCGAGTGAAGATAAGACCCTGGGGGAGAACTTCCTGCTGGGACGCAGCCTGAGTCAGAACAGGAGGAAGACTGAGCGAGGAGGCAGCCCCACCCATTATACGCTCGTCCCAGCCCTCCAGATGGAAGTCTCTCTGTCCACATCCAGCTCTGACTCTGCCTCCCTCTACCATGTCAGTCCCTTGTGTCTGTGAAAATTCAAATTTGTAAACTAGTGTAGAAGCGGGACCGTTTTGCATCAATGGGATCCTCTGCATGTCATCATTCTTTTTTTACTTTGCAGGTGTTTGAACGCTCCTCACTGCTGTCAAGGTCAAAGAAGAAGAGTAAAGGTAAGAGCATCTGTTTAAGGAGTTTTACTTGAGCGCTCACAAGTACTCAAACTCAAATATGAGCAGGTGTTTCACGAGGAGTGTTATCTGACCCACTCGTCTGTTCTGCTCCCCTGCTGGCGCCTGCAGCTGGAAGTCCCATGTCTTCAATCAGCAAGCGGCGGATTTCCTGCAGGGACTTGGGTCAGGGGGACTGTGAGGGATGGCTGTGGAAAAAGAAGGATGCTAAAACCTATTTTTCGCAGAAGTGGAAGAAGTACTGGTTCATCCTGAAAGACACGTGCCTGTACTGGTACATGAATGAGGAGGTGAATATGCTTTTTTACAAAAGAGCAGTTCACAGCATAAAGCCTTGATTCATGATCTGGCATTTTGATTTGACTCTGGTTTGCTTGTCACAGGATGAGAAGGCAGAGGGCTTTGTCAGCCTCCCAGAGTTCAAGATTGATCGTGCCACTGAATGCAGAAGGAAGTTGTGAGTACTGATTATCTTAGATTTGCAATAGTTTTCCATTCAGCCTCAAAGCTAGACAAAAATAGACATTTCTTGAATACATTTCACAAAGCTAACAGAGCAGAGACGTCATGTTGCATGTTAAGAGACAAATCTACAAATGTATTATCTAATCTTGCATAAATTGGTTCTTGGCAGAAAAAACATTGGCATATTTACTGAATAATTTAGGAGACTGACCATGCAAAACGAACAGTTTACAGAGGATGCTTGACTCATAGACAATATGCACTTGCACTATCAACCAGCAACATTTTAGTTTTCTGACAGGTGAACAGCAGATGCATACATTGAATAAATAGTTGAATGTATGAAAGCAGCTAGGAATATTAGATGCAGAAGACAGAAATTACCTATCAGTACATAATGTCATAATACAGGGTTAGTTAAAGGTTAGTAGACCAAACAATGTAAAACAAAAAGTGTATAGATCACATTTTATCAGTGATATTTAACCAATTATAAGACAACTGTGTTGTGGTTTTGAATGTGAGTGAGGTATCTAGAGGGAGGTCTGATAATTTCTTGAGTGTTGATAGAGAAGGTTTATGGAGAGGTTGTAATGTAGACGGAAGAAACATTTATTGTGCTACATTTTAGAAAAGGTTTAGATACATTAAAGATACATAACCTTCTTCCAAAAAATGGAAACTTGACAGTAGCTTCTTTGCTCAAGGCCTCAAGGCTGAGTTAAAGGTCCCCTGTGGAGTTTTCTTCTGAACAATTAATTTGAGTCTGATCTTGATAAAGAAATCCTAATCTCTACTCTTTTAAAGATTCAGTGTCAGAGAAACCAAGGAAACATCCTTGCAGATCCCACAAAGACACAGATAGATGCAGATAATGAATGGGCTACTTGACACAGTACGCTTTCTGGCAAATAGCCGTCATCATGTTTGATGGGTTTGTTGTTCACTAATGGGTTAAATGCCAGCAGTCAGGGGTTTTTCAAATTATTATGAGGGTGTTGTGTTTCATAATTATGGCTTTACCTTCCTATATCTATCTTATTCATGCCACTCAGCTTCTGGGTGTTTGCATGCACATTTAGTGAAACAGTCTCAGACTTATGTAAAGCTCCAAAGAATAAGCAGAGTTTATTTTATGATGCAAAGTATTCCTGATTTTGTGTCAGTCTGAACTACTCTATGTGTGTGATCTGTGCCTGTTTATCTCAGCAGTCTCCTGTATTCATATGTTAATGTGTGCTATATGTCCCTGTTCTTGTGCTTACATGCGATTGAATATACCCTCGACTCCCTTTCAGCGCTTTCAAGGCATGCCATCCGAAGATAAAGACGTTCTACTTTGCAGCAGAAAATGTAGACGACATGTCCCGGTGAGTTAATGAGGCTGTGAAAGTCATAGCATAAACTCCCCCAATCCCACGGCCACATTTAAACCCCTGCTGGCCGGAAATTGAATCCCCCAACCAGGACTGCCCACTCTCCTTGAAACAGAGCAGTTTTGTAAGGTGATTGGTCAAACAGGGAGACACACACACACACACACACAGGCACGGTGGTTTATTGGATGTCAAGCTGCTGTGCGTCATTACTGTTATTCTCCCCCACAGGTGGCTGAGTCGTCTGAGTATGGCAGTGGCAGGCTACTCCGAGCAGGAGAAAATTCGCCAGGACCAAGGTGAGATTAGTCACAGACTCCAGAAAAATATTCTTCGTCTGTTACAGGTTGCTGGTCAACGGTTATATAAAACTGTTGACGTTAGGCAGTGGGACATTGTGCTATTACTTTTAGACTGAGGAATCATATATAATGAATGACGATCGTAATGACGAATGCATGGATAATTATTTTGCCTATTCTTCCCTTGGCGAGGCTTTCATTTACCATCACAGGTTCACTGCAGTAATTTTCCATCACAGTTTATCTTACGGCGACAGGATCCATGACTTTAACACAAAAAGTGTTAAAATCTGCTTCTTAGCTAATTTATTTTCCTCTTAATATGTCTCTAGAAAACGCTGTTCCCTAAATAATGATTGGTATATGAATATTAGGGCAAATTGCTTTGGATAAGATCTTGTCAGGTCACTACCAGTCAGCATATTGAGTGTTGCTTCTTTTCTTTTTCACACATTCTTTAAAGTGAAGAGTTTGGAAACTACTATTTGTCAGAATCGTTTCATTAGTAGATAAACCCTCACTGTTTTTTTCAGCTTCAATCAATGTTGTTTTCTCATTGCTGTTAGTTGATTGTCATAGTTAGAGGGGTTAAAGGAGATAAATATGGAATTGAATTGCTTAAATGATAACCTTGGAACACCCTCTGTGATGAGATGCAATTACCTGGAAAAACAAGTCCTGATGTAGAAAATTCAATAAATAGATCTTATTTGTCGATCAGTGGCAGAGGCTTTTTAACACCTCTCTCGGTTTCACTTCCACTTCACATTTGATTTAAGCATCTCTGCTTTTTACTGAATATTAATGCTAATTTTAGGGACTGAAGGCGTGCTTCTTATTTTCATATTCTGGTGTTCTTTGGCTTCTCACAAATGGACAGGAAATAATATAACTAACTCTTGTGCTATTTCGAGGAGCCTACGTAGAAACCTTGCAAAGGTGGGTGGGTGTGATATCAGGTTGGTCGTTTTTTTTTTTTTTTGGGGGNNGGGGGGGGGGCATCATCCTTCACAGACAAGTTGCTAAATTATATCCTTAACACCTCCAGAAGACTTAACAAGAAGTTCTCTCACATTCATCCTTCTTCACACTCAGCCTTAACAATAGTCACACCTACACCATAGCGACACTGCAGCTACACCTTTCAAAACACTCATTCATAGGCAGAGCTGATCTTTCTGACCTGATGCAGCAGTTAAGAAGTTAAATCTATCAGAAATATGTTTGTGGTTAGTATTAGCTTTAAACTAAAGTCTCATAAGCCACAACTAGCCTCAGTTTATTTAAATCCAGGTGGGAAAATTCTGATACAGGTGTGAGTATAACTGTTTTTTTAAAATAAGAGGCTTGTTTTTTTTCATTACAGATTACTGGAGTGAGAGTGATCACGAGGACCTGGAGATGCCCTCGATGCCCAAACAGGACAGTCCTCCACCACCTTATGACACCTATCCCAGAGCATCCTCGGTGAGTCTGTCAGCCTACAGTTTTATAGATGGATATCGCCCCAAGTTTTACTTGCTGATCGTGTGTTTGTGTTTAGGTGAGTCCCTACCTGGAGCCGAAACGTGGCCATCTCTCCTCCTCTGACACGTTCCAGTCCCGCTCCTCTCATGAGGAGTTCCACTCTGAGCCTCCAGACGGCAGCAGCAGCAACAACAGCGTGTCCCCCGGGCAGAAGACTAGCATCCACAGAAACTCATGGCAGGACCAGATGGAGAGCAACGCGAGGATGCACTACCTCCAGACATTTCCTGTGGAGGAGACCATGCTCTCTGGCGACAGAGACCAACTGGCAATGGAGTACCGCAGGCAGTCCACTCTGCCCGCACAGCGCAGCCTGCTGCAAGAGCAGTACAGGGCCCTGCCTCTGCCCCTCAGGGCCAGTATCGATTCAGAGGCGGGAGGGAAGCCACGCAGCTTCACGCTACCCAGAGACAGCGGGCTGCACGCTATCCTGGCTGCCACCGCCGCCGCGGATCAGAGAGAGCCCCAGCACTACCACCTGGACAGGGCCAGAGACACTGGTCAGAATCTGTGTTTTACATCTTTTCACATGTACCACAAGCACAGATGTTACAGAATACAGTATATTCAGCATCACAGTAGAACTAAAACTGAAATCATCACTTAATCAAAAAAAAAAGTGTCACTTTGGGAAATTGTGACTACTAGACACATTGATTAATTACAAAAAAATAACCAACCGAAAGATGTATAAATAATACACATAATAATGAACCAGAAATATGCTCACACACAACCATTTGTTTGTGCATACATGTACCCCAGGGGGTGCTCCTGCAGTTGCCATGGGGTACTTGAAAAGAATATAAAGTAGCTCAGCTAAATTAAAAAATTGGAAATTATGATTTTGTAAAAACAAAAAAGGAATTTGCGTTTAGGAGGAAAATAAACACACACATTGGGGTTACAAATTACAGCTGCACAGGACATGATTCCCAACAACCTGAGTCACTTACTGTACTGTAGCACCTTCACACCACATGCTGCGATTTAGATTGTGTGAAAACTAGTTTGCAAGTAAGCAGAGAAGTTGAAATAGATCGGCAGAAGATAAACTGTTGAAATGTCGAGCTTCTGCCACTCCAATAAGTGCTGGTACCAGTACAAACTGATTAAAAGTCAACATGGACGATTTCACATGTCTTGTAAGGAAAATGAGTGTAACAACAGTGTTAAAAATCTACTTTAAAATTCAATTTTAGTTTCAAATGAATGTGTAGTGTTGATAAAGGGCTAAGCCAATCTGACAGGGCTGTGGGGATATGACGGAGAACACTAAGATCATCAGCCTTTGATCTCCAAATGTATCTCCAAATTCCTGCTCACTCTTACATGCAGATCAGTCTTTTCATCTGCATACTGTTGAACAAGTGTACTTATTTGTCTTCAGTTATTTTGTCAAAGCTGCTAACAGGCAGTCAGGGCCAGCAAATGTCAGAGGTTGAACACTCGCTATCATTGCTTTATTGGATTGGATTTGAAGCCAACCCATTTGCCGTCCCTCCAAGACCTCCGGGGCTGTTGTCTAAGTGAGATGGAATTTAGTGTCTTAGTTGATAGTGATTTCTCTTGGCAGTCCACTCTCTCACACACTCACGCTCACTCTTTCTATCTCTTTTCTTCTCTTCTCTCTCTCTCTCTCTTGCCCGATCGAGATGTGAAGCAAGGAGGAATCCTTTCAGCCCATGTTAGTGTTGAATTGTGAACAGGATAAAGAAACAGGCCCAAGGGTCCTCTCGTCTTGTCCTAATTTATCTATCGCTCTACCGTTCACTCTCTCCACCACTGCATGTAAAGAGGAGAAAGAAACACAAAACAGGCAGCAAATAAAGCATGATACATTTCAAAGCACAGCCCCAAAGCTTCAGAACCTACCACCCTGCTTTCAAAACACAAAACAGAGTGACGACGAACAGATTCAGAGCACTAGTGTAGTGTTAGTATCATGCCAACAGAGGGCAGTGTATGTAAACAGGAGACAAGAGGGGTCCTGGTAGTGTATTAGCATGATGTATGAGCTGTGTACTCAGTGTTGTAGCTTAGAGGCCATTTCCCCCTGAAGAAAATACCCTAATGAAGAGACAGGCCACAGAGTGTTGTATTAGAAAAAGCAGAAAATGTCTGAAATTATCACTTTTTTAAGTAAACAAAACCTAAATTATAAAAACAGACATTTGTAGATAGTTTGGGTTTTTGTTCTTGCTGAGATTTTGAGATTGACTTCAAAGAGTTCGACTCATTTTAGCAAGCAGTGCTAAGAAACCAGTAGTGGAATACAACAGTACTCAAGTACTTGTGCTTTATTTGAGTATTTCCATTTTATGCTCTTATAAGCTCTTTGTTCTAGGCTTCTCCTTGTCCTAAATTAAAGTAAAGTGAATATATTTGAGCTTTGACAAAACCATACCTTTGAAAGTGTCACTCTGGTTCTTTTACAAACCAAAAAATCAATCAATAAATTGAGAAAATTATCAGCCGATTAATCCACAATGGAAACTGTTATTAAAAAAAAAGAAATACAAAAGACTACAAAAGTAAAATGTTGCTCACACATTAACGCATGATAAATAAATCATACCTTTATATAATGAAATAACCTTTTCTAATTACATTTACATACTTTTATTGAAGTAACATTTTCAGTGCAGGACTGTGCCTGGTGCCTTTATCTGTTTCACGCGTGGGAGAGGTGAGAAACGTAACTCTCGATTCCTTTGTGTTGTCTGGTGCATGCGAAGTAATTGACATTAAAAGCTGACTTTGACTTTTGAAAACCCACACAGTAAAAATACTCCATTAAAAGTAAAAA
>NW_023339763.1:16233795-16241571 GCF_004916995.1 Morone saxatilis | reverse complement strand
AATATAAAATATACAGTAGTTATAGTGCTTTCATTGCACCTAAGTAGACAATCTTCACCACTGTATGCAACACATAGACAGAGCCTCATCCCAATCTTTGCTTGTGGCCTTCAAATCACTAAAACCGTGGTGCTCACATCAGAAAACGGGTCCCATTTCTTTCCAGAAAAATGTCCTGGTTACAGTCAACTTACTATATTTTTGAGTCCTTTTGCCAGCCATTTGTTACAGTAGCTTCGGCTCTCTGCCATCTCATGCTGGGCTGGTAGCATACATCAGTTTGTGTGAACATGCCGCAGAAAGAGGCTGCTTACAGTTTCATATGGTGCAGGGTTAAGAAATTCATTTCTAAAATGATTTTGTTCAAGTTTATATTGAAGTGGGTTTGTTTGGTCTAAAAAAGAAGAGAGTTTAGAAGAGTTATTTTTATGCAAGCTGTTCACTGTTGTACTTGTAAGAATTGTAAGTGAGAAATCTTATCCTTAAGTCCAGTGTATGTAATGTAAAACCTTTGCTGATGATTGCTTCTCTGTCTCATCAGGCCATGGACGGGACTGCAGGATGCAGGCAGACTCTCTGGGAGATTTGTACCGGGCTCTGGAGCAGACCAGTCTGTCCACCTCAGATGACCACAGATCAGCCAGCCGCCTGGAGTACAAGCGCTCATTTGTCCGCCGGGTCAACGACCCCCTGCTCAATGACAAGCTTCACCGCCTCCGGATCCTCCATAGCTCACTTAAGGTACAACATGTTTTGAGCATTTATATCTCTTCATAAGTGTTGTTTATTGGTTAATTACTAATTGATATCTTCACCTCCTTACAGAATGTCCCTCTTCAGGACACAAATCGGTCATTGGGTTTTTTAGGGTAAGGATCTGTGTGTTGATTGAACCTCAAATGTATCGCGTCTGCCTGTGCCTCACACTGCCGGCATCCTTCTGCTGGAGATAAAAGGCACCTAAAACCTCCTTTTACCCGCTCAGCTCTACATCTCCTTTTTCTGTACCGCTACTTCAACCTCGCTCACCGTGCAGGAGCACAAAGACTTGGTGTCTCCACCCAATCTCTCTCTTTTAAAGATGAGGGCTGTTACAAAATGGCAAAAAAAAATTGTCTGGCTTGATAAAATGACTCGTAGACTCGCAGGTTTTATGACAGGGTTTAAGCACTTTGTGTCTGTGTCCAGGACTTGTAGGAGAGCTTTGTAACTCATCGCTCATACTGTATGCATGGCCACCTCCCCTCACATCTGTTGAATTGTTTTGAACATTATGCTGGAGTTGGAGTACAGCTGCTCAGTAAGATTCGACGGAGGAATTAAAAGCTATTTTGGATGTACACAACGTTTTGTTATGCATGTGTGTATGATTAAAGAGTATGTTTGTTCTATGAGTGTACAGGGTGTTAAGCATATATATATTTAATATTACATTACTACAACAATACAGTGACTACACAATGTTTTGGGGTACTTAATACAAACTGTAAATCAAGTGCTGTGCCTCAGTGATTGTGAATGTACATTGTACTTTTCCAAGAGAGACAAGGAAAGATATAGAAAGCAAGCTATTCCTCAAAACAGGGGCATAAGAATATAACGCTTGGCAATAATGAACTAGTATTGTAAATTACAAAGGAATGAACATAATAGTTGTCTATTTTTGTATGCATGCCGTCTACCTAATTGCTTGTAAAACAGTTTTGTATTTCTAAGTGCCCCCCCCCCCAACTCCCCCCTACCACAACATTGTGTTTATAAGACTTATTTTACAATTTGTCCCAGAAAATTGCAGTTGATTTTTTTTTTAATGTTTGCCACAAAAAGAGGAATAACTGTATTTATTAGGTGTTTAATGTACAAGCATGCTTTGTATAACTAAAACACATTACCATGCCATTGGAAATTGACTTGCATTACAAGTGTGCCACATTGTAGCTACAATACTTTTTTAAGGAATAAAGTATGGAATGGGCACACGTAAGAGCCATTGTTAAATGTTTTTTTCTCATAATCCCATTTTAGATGACGAGATTATTTTTAGACACAACAAAGGTTGACTCAGGGGATGATAATAATATGCAAACACAATGCACTCAGTGTATATGAAGCCTCAGGCATTCTTCTTCTGTGGGATATGGTAATTAGAATACAGAGGAGGATCAATGCAAGAAACTAGTGCCCTGTCTGCAGTGTAAGTATATACACAAATATCCAAAAGGGAACCTCAAATTGTTCACCTGTCAGGGTGATACAGGAATAAGTCTTTCCACCACTGCTGGTTTAAGATGCAGACGGGTGATGTGAAAACTGGTGAACTTGCTGCAGTCCTGTGAGGTAAGCTTCACTCCAGATACAAAAATAATGACTGTGTAACTGCACCCTGTTAGGCCCACACACATTATTAACACAAGTCACCTTCTCAGCCCAGGATTAATTTTTACATCACTGTATGATGCCCTCTAAGACATTTGCAGTTGTTTTCAAGACTAAAACCACACATGCAGCACACAAGTGCCTTTGAATGAGTACTTTTAAATGAGAAGGGAACTATTGTTCTGTGAATTCCTGCATGACAGCCAGTGATTCTGGTTACCACTAGTATTTGGGTGGGAAGATTCAGCGAGAGGACGGTGGCTACAGTAGCTTTATTGCCAAGTCATGCTCTTCATGTATACATAACGCATTTTTTTTTTTACACATGACAAAAAAATACTTGACTTACACAAAGCAAGAAGAAAAGGTTCTTTTAATTTTGCTGCTACATGTGTATCTTGATTATTACAAAGGTGTTAGGTGGCCTACAGTGTGTTTATTTTTCGGTGTAGCCAAAATTGTTTTGGTTGAATCTTTATCTTTATTTTATAAGGTGTACAATCTATACCTGCTCCTTTTGAAAAGTGTCCTAAGATAACTTCTGTTATTATTTGGCGCTACACAAATAAATACAGCACATAGAGCACATTGAATTAACCAATTACAGCCACAGTCTACCGCATTAATGACTTGTGATATATATTGTACATAATGGTACATTGTAAGGCCAGGCTTCTCCCACATTGACCTCAGTCGGCTTTTAGATTCATATTCTTGACCAGCTGTCCTGTATGAGCAAGAACTAATTAAAGAATTGTGCTAAAAGGGAAGATTTGGACCATCTTGAAAATGTAGTAGAAGAGGTGTCACAAATAAAACGACTACGAACTAATGTTCAGTCATATTAATGTATTTATAAGCAGCTAGGATTGGGCACATAAATATTTGTTTGTTATTGTGAGGATGATTATTATTTAAATTGTGAGTAACCGATTACATTAGTCACATAATCTTAATCTCTTTTCCCTTTGAGTAAATGTTTTCACATTTCACATACACAAATTCAAATGTTTGGTTCATATCAAGAAATCCTCATTAAATGCTTTTATAATTAATAACTTAATACTTATATTTTAAATAAAACAACAAGAGGAGGTAAAGAGAAAAATGCAATGATGGTAGGAAAATCTCAAATAGTGACTGGAATATTTATGCTTTATTAATTGTAGCATATGATACAAAAAAGAGCTTCACTTGCTCACTAGAATCTGCATGCTCAATTAAATTACATAAATTAAATGTCAGTCATAGCAAAAAACAACTTCTTTTACTCAAAGTGCATGCAGATTCTCAGTTCATCTTGGCAGTAAGACTGAAGAGGAAGGACAAAAAGAGTACACATAAAGCCTGACAGTCAATGAGGACAACATACACAAAACACTCCACTTCAAATGTAATATTTAAAACTATAAAATGTTAAATTGCCATTTCTAAAACAATTGCATCATCATTTTTGCATTAATTTACAACTGAAAACATTGGATGCACCAGTATAATTAAAACAAGCGGTGATCATAGTAGAGTTTGCCAGAACAGGCAGCACAAAGTGTGAAAGACATAGGGGTAAACATTGAAAAACCTATCTCAACAGCATTCCTGCATTATAATCTAGTGTCCAGGGAGGCACAGACAAAGTGTCGGAAACTCACTACATTGTATGCACAAAGCTGGAGCTTCTGCCTGCTAATGCTTCCACGTGGCATGACATGAATTCAACACTCCAGGTGTTTTTCTCAGTGCTGGCTGGTCTGGTTGTGTTATAGTAAATGAGAAAGCAAATGTAATTAAACAACATGGAGAGATGGGAGATTTTGTATGTCATGTGTTTCCAGAGGCATCAATCTTCACGGCACCGTGCACTTTTAATGTGCAGCAACAACGGCCCTCTTGGCTACATTATTGGTTACTTGCCTGCTTTTTCTCCTGAAAAGCCTGAACAGTTTTGCCCTTATGAGTTGAATACTCAAACCATAGATAGCTGGATTGAGAATGGGCGGGAATATTAAAAAGTATATAGATAAAAACAACTTGGTTTGATAAGACAGGTGACTAATATTTAATCGAGTTTGTGCAATTTCAATAAAGCACCCGATAGTGTAGATGATTACTGCCAGTAAGTGGGGGGTACAGGTTCGGAGAGCTTTGACCTTGGAGTTGCCCAGTGTAAATACACATATCCTCAGGATGTGTGCATATGAATAAAATATCATGATAAGCTGTGGAATTACATACAGGGCTACGGATAGTAGGCCCACTATGTTAACAATAGTTGTATCTGTACAGGCAAGTTTCACCAGTAAGTAATTAATACAGTACACGTTTTCTATGGTTCTCTCACAAAACCATAGCTGAACAGTGAAAATTAAAACAATGAGAAATGCCAGCATGGGGTAAAGCCACGTAAAAACAATAAGTTTAACAACTCTCTGTGACATGAGTACATGATAATACAGCGGATAACAAATGGCCACATACCTGTCATAACTCATCACTGCTAGAATTGTGAATTCAGTGATGGCATATGTGTGTATAGCATAGATCTGTGTCTGGCAAACCGGTAGAGATATCTCATATGAGTGTGACAGTAGGTTCCTTAGTACTGCTGGCAGCACAGAAGTGCTTCCAAACAGACCATTCACAGCCAAGTTACACAGCAACAAATACATTGGCTCATGCAGGCTTTTTTCACGATAGACCACACTGATTAATGCTACATTTTCAGCAACAGTTGTTATGTATATCATCAGAAACATGCAGAAATACATTGGCTTCAGGTCCTCCATTCCATAGTAAACAGACAGATGAAAAGATGTCACTTCAGATACATTTTTCATGCTGACACAAATAAATCTTAAAGCGTCTCAGTAATCCTGAATATATTGTATGTGTTGCACTTCACACCACTCCACAGATGCAATACGTTTTACCTTTCTGTGCAGTCTTCCTCCCCCCTACCTGCATTTACCTCAACAGCTTTTAATACTCTTTAAATTTCCTACCCTGTGAAATGAAGTCATGTGGTCTTACCGACATGCCAATGATTTGACAGTATTTACATAGATCCTGTGATTGGCACTCCTGGTGTGAGGGTGTGGCAACATGAATTTGTTTGATTTCTGCATTCGAACAAATAAAAACATTTTCCATGCTACTGGAGATTTTCTGTACATACTGTCTGCAGGTCAACTGAACTTGATCATGTATGGAAATATTATTGTATAGCAACATAAACACCTCCAACTGGCAGGAAATCTCAGTGTTCATTAATAAATAATTTAAATTAAAAATGATGATTCATAATAAGTACTTTCCTCCTCACTTTGTAACACTGATTTCATCTAACACAGAAAGTTGACAGGGACGAGATGATGTTCCTTTAAAGGTCCAGGTTAGTTACATTTTTAGGTTGAGATCTATGGAACCAAAGAAAATGGAACTATAATATTCCAAGTATGTTCGATAGTGTGTAATCACCTGAATATAGGAATTGTTGTGTTTTCTGTATGAGCCTTTTATGTCGCTGTAGATAGATAGAGTTTCACACAAACATCTATTGTACATCGGCTTAACACTCAGTGGTATCTTATTCTTGTTCTGTGATATAATAAATATTAGGGGCTGCAGTTATGTTTGTTAGATCAAATGTTTAATTTACAACTTTATAGAAGCTTGCAATTGTGAAGCTGCTGGCAATATTAAAAAGATGTAACACCCTAAAAACACAGTACAAAAGGCATTTAGTATTTAAAACTTACTTTTATTTTTCTTACAAAAATTATTTGAATCTTTGATCTGGAGCATGATTGTATTTCCTGAGTTTCTACCGCCAATACAAAACTGAACCCCTCCTAAGCAGCCATACATCCTAACTGTTGATCACACCTATTGGAATCCCCTTTTAATCAGTATTATCAGCCAATAATATTGATTATAACCTGTGTTTCATCAACTTGATCAAAGTAAGAGCAAGGTCAAATTTTCTCCACATGTTGTTTACAGGTTAGGTATGGTCTCACTCTCATTATGAAGCAGTTCCTAATTGCTCCCAAAGGGATGTTAAACACTGACCACTAATGAGCCTCTTTATCCATTTAGCTGCTTCCTGATTTCCATTGGCAATTCACAAAAACAGTAATAAAGAATTCCAAATAGTGATACACTAAAAATTACTAAAACAATGTGTCATAGTTTCCTTCTCCAATGTGTTAAACCGAGGTCTTACTCATGTACTAAACTAAACAAATAAATCATAAGATGAGTTCAAATAAGCTACTACTACTAAACGTACCTAAATATAAACTGTACTGGACTGAATGGCAAGTTTGTGCTCCTCTACATGTGTCATATTTTAAGTAGATTGAATGAATCTAAATTATTTTACTAGGCTTTGTAAATAGGTTGACTGTTTTCATCACTTTTCATCATTTAATTGAATGTAGCCAGTTGCACTGCATGTCTGTTGAAATTCAGCTTAACTCTACATGGCTCTGAATGACATTTGTGATTTGCATAGTTCATTGTTATCTCATTCATTATTTTATAGTGTGAACAATGTTCGACCAGGAAATGTACATGAGCTTCCTCCTCAGTTTGTTTATGTGATACAGCTGCAGCTGCTGCAAAGGTTATGTGTTCAGAAAAAGACATTTAACAGCCTTGGTAACTTAGCTGAATCTGAATAACAATGAAACCTGTGTTAAACATCCTGGACCTTAATGCTTGATGGCAGGTGTTTTCAGATAATGGTAATCCATCTTTATGGTGCAATTATAGGACAGATCATGTGGTAAAGGTCCAATATTACTAAAGTAAATAAACATGTGATGTGCTTACAAAGTTAGTAAGTTTTTAGGTTTTTAAGAGTATCAGGCAACACCTGAGTGACACTAAAACTGCATAAAAGTAATTTAAAGATATAAAATTCAATAATCTTTAATAGTGATAAATGCTTAAAATGTGACTGTTGACGAATTTGCTGCCAAACAAACAGTTTTGATCATGTATTCCCTTATGAAACACATATATATGCAGTAAATCCATTAATTAATTTATGTGTTGGCATTAATGATAATAAAACGAACAAACACATTTTGACTATACTTTCTTTTATTTCCGGTACACTGCAAAACATTGCTAGCAAATATTTAGTTAAATAACTCAAGAAGTTTAGAGGATAAGTCATGAATTGGTGATTCCAACTTTCAGTGTCTGACAGTCTTCACAAAATTTTCATTTTCAACTTTCTGTCTCTTTTAAAAGTTTAAAAACTTTAGAGAGGAGCAAGCAGGGTCAAGGTCTTCCTAAAAACATTTTTTTTGCCACTGTGTGTCTTCAATTGAAGGAAATTGTTTTATCAGAATCACTTTTTCACAAAGCATCCTAATTTGAAGGTATAAGCCA
>NW_023339763.1:16230787-16233695 GCF_004916995.1 Morone saxatilis | reverse complement strand
GGCTAAAATATATTATTATGCCTAATTGTTAAATAAGACAATGTAATCCTGTACAGAGAAATATCAGATATTGTACATCTTTATACTTATTTCTCAAACAGGGATGTTTTTGCTACCATAAAAATTTGTTAACAATTAGAAAAATGATTGATAAATTCAATCCACAGCTTTGAATTTGAAATCAAGTTTATCATTAGCCGTATTTAAAATATAGAAAAAGATTCAATGTCAGGAATAAGGACAGCAAAATTTAAGGGAACCCAGTTTGCCTTGTTAGGATTACTGCTAAAATATTATTGTTTAATCACATTAACTTGAATACAATTTAAATATTATCCTTTATGATCAGATAATTAAAAGTTCTGGCCTTAGTTTCTGAAACACAAACAATTATTATAAATGTCCTTGCATTGTAAAATAGGTTGGTCTAAGCTGTAATCGTTGCTAAATTGATTGGGATCTTGTGTCTAATAAACAGTTTCAGTATATGGACTCTTATTATTTGAGTGCCAATTCCATATATCACTGGGTTGACAATTGGTTGAATAATGACAAAGTATAAAGACAGGAAGATTCGTGCTCCAGCAGTTACATAACTCATGTTAAATCTAGTTTGGATAATCTCAAAAAAGGAACCAATGCTGTAGTTTAGCAAAGATAATAAATGTGGAATACATGTTTTAACAGCTTTGCCCTGGGACTCTCTTGATAATTTCCTACACACTCTTGAAATCTGTGCGTAAGAGAAAACAATCATCACTACCTGAGGCACAATCAAAGCCAGAATAAGTACAAGTCCCACAATACTAATGTACGATGCATTTGAACATGAGTTTTTGACCAATTCCATGTTCACACAGTATAATTTCGGTATGACTTTTCCACAGAAGCTGAGCTGTAAGGTTAGTGAGTAAAAACATCCAAACACAGTCATTGGGTATAGAGCTGCTAATGCAACAAGCTTACCTATCTTTGAATTAGACATGATGCTGTGATAATGCAGCGGGTAACAGATAGCAACATATCTGTCATATCCCATAACAGCTAAAAAACAAAACTCAGCACTTGCATATGTGTGCAGGAAATAGATTTGAGTCATACACCATTTCACGGGTATTTCATGGGTCTCTGACATAAGCAAAGACATAATTGCAGGTAACAATGCAGTACTACCATACATTTCATTGATGGATAACATACATGTGAACACATTCATAGGTTGATGCAACTCTTTGTTTTGGTGTATGACAGTAATGAGCAGTGAATTCAAAGTGATAATAACAACATACAGCAGGAGGAATACAGTAAACAGCCCATATTTGTGGTTTTCCATGACAGAGTAGGCAGTCATTGTGAATGTTAGTGCTGTTGTGTTGTCCATGTTCAATTCTGAAAAGAAAAAGATATTAAGAACAGATACATGCATTATATGACAGATTTTATCACACAGAAATAGGGAAAGCAATGCTTTCATAAGAATAGAAATTGGAAATTGATAAAGGGTTACATTTTATGACTTTGAATATAGTATTAAGCATTTAATATAAAACATTTGAGTCCAATTTGCAGTCAAAGATTGCTCAGCTATAAACCACTCACTGGTTAAGAGTACCCAGACATTTAGGAACTCTTGTGGAGTCTATAGTTACCTGTGTAGCCACATTACTTGCCATGCAACAGAGTGAGCCACCTGTGCTTGAGGTCCCTTTTAACTAACTGACCAGTGTTGTTACCATGGTTAGCGAAGGGGCGTTATTTCTCCTAATCTCTCTCACACTAGCATGTTTGTGTTTGTTGAGGAAAAGACAAGGAAAAGAAAAATCCTTGAATGCATCATGTAGCTTTCTGAAGTAATGGATTTTGTCTTGTTCACACATTGACTACAAATATTTTGTAATTTGGACTTTTGGACAGTTGGAGGATAGCAGCTATTCTGAGTTTTAGTGTCATCACAAAATTGCCTACAGTAGTCCACTTAGCATGTGTTTGTATATGTGTGCAAACCAGCTATTATTTTGGGCCTGAAACAATTTTTACTGATGCTGCCAGGGGTGAAATAACAAAAAACGGAAAAGACTATTTTAACTGAGCATGTTGTGTGTGTGTGTGTGTGTGTGTGTGTGTGTGTGTGTGTGTGTACAAAAACACACACACTAGAGTCAAACATTAGAACAAGGGGCAGACTCAAAGAGGGCCGTAGCGGCAGCTATTCTGAATGAGGAGGTTGTGCTTTTTACAAAACATATGGAAGCACAGATACGACACAATGCAATGTGTCTTTTCGCAATCAGCTGTGTAAGACAGAAGCCAGAAAGCATCCAGTGGCATCAGAAGTTCTCAGGGCCAGAAAATGAGTCAAGTTAAAGGGTGGTGAAAAAACATGAATTCATCCAGTAATGCCATTCAGGACTCAGATCAGGAGAAGCTGAAGTCAAAACTATAGTATAGTATATTGTTCTGTATATTACAACATGGTTCTGCGTCTGTAAGCTACGAAAATGACTGCTAGACAACAAAAGCGTTTTGAAAAAAAGTGATTATATGATATTATTAAGTGATTATATGATATAATTAAGTGATGATATGATATAATTAAGTGATTACATGATATTATATAGTGATTATATGATATTATTAAGTGATTACATGACATTATAAAGTGATTATATGATATTCTATAGTGATATTTGTAACTTTACAATCCTAAATATCAGCAGCTTGTGGATGGGACGATATGTGATATTATCGTGTACCGCAATAAAAAACACTCAGATAAGTTATATTGTGGTGAATTTGCATTATCAGGATGATTGTGAGTATCCTCACACGAGTGACCTAAAAAAGCTTGCTAGCATACAGTCCTATATTGATTTCCTTACTTATTTTTGAATTGCCATAAAGCGAAAGC
>NW_023339763.1:16227682-16230766 GCF_004916995.1 Morone saxatilis | reverse complement strand
AAAATCCTAAACCTGTCAGCATGGCTGCCCATTGGATCCCCCACATAAAAAGTTTAACCAGATGTGTGGAAATACTAGGGATTCCCAACTAAAGAACGTCAGGGAAATGAGGTGTCCTAACACTGATGCAATAAAAATATAAAACGTGTTTCTTAAGAAGAAGAATGTTTGAATGACGTTTTAGGATTTTTAAGCATATTTAGCTGATTATCGGGATAATATCATGAATTGTAATTATTTTGTCCAGGATAATTGTAAGTGTAATTGGATTCAAAATGTCTAATTAACTCATTAATACATTTGAAAACTTTTCTGTGTGAGCCCTAAAATCCAATAAATCATGCAGCGTTAACTTAAATGTCTTAAATATTTATTTGTTTGTCAAGGTACAATACAGGGTTACCAGCAAGAACCACCACAGATCACATCCATATGTTAACGCAAACAATGATGCAAGTCATAAATGGATTAACACACTCATTAGAGGTCATTCGTCCACTTTGTTTTTCCATTCCTCTAGAAAGCAATTAGACACCACTGTTTTGCTACATGTGAGACCTCTTTGGACAGCACCTTGAGAATAGGGACAGGAGCTGAGAGATAAACAGTATTGACTTCCCTTTGGAGAACACTGATGTAACACTGATGAAACTGTTTCTGAAAGGTCATGAGCTTTTAGCTAAAGCAAATAACAACAACACTTTGTTCAGGCGTTTCTGTGTATCCCATCAAACTGGTTTATACCCACTACCCAATCATACTTTGGTGTTGACAAATTTATTTCATTCACATACAACTGAACTTGATACTGTGGCAAACTTTTGATCCATCACTCAGAAATTACATCAGAAAACCATTAGCTTTATTTCTAAAAGCATGCATAAGGATAGAAGTGCTGTTTCTATAATTTTTTTATAAGAAGAAGCAAATTCTCAGGAGGAGTACAGAGCGGTGGACGGTGGTGAGTTAGGGGCAGGTAGTGCCGAGGGCAAAGTTTAAATAGATGAATTGTGCCCTCCCGAGGGAGTGACTGTTGCTATAAATTAGACTTTATCATAAATAACTACTCTAAATCTATTCAAATGTATGACTATTAGTTTACAGAGAGAAAACACATCTCTCTAAACTGTGGGCCTCAACAAAAATAACCCCTCAAACAATATGTCAGCCACTGTGTGCAGTTCTGGCTTTGGTCTTCTCATCCATATGGCACACCACCTCCCACTCCAGCAGCAAGGGTTGACATCCTGACATCCCTCTCAGTTGGTAGTCTGCTTTCAGGTGTGACAGGCACCTCAAATGAGGCTCCATCTAACCCCTGGCTAAAGGCCACAGACCTCAAGCTGGCAGACTCGAGGGGCCATTGTTGAGGACTGCTTTGGCTGTATCATCAGTTACTTACTTGAGATGCTCGGAGCCTCTGAATGAGTCAGTTGAAATCCCAAACCTGCTCCTTCTCTATAAAGTGATAGTCAAAGCAAGGAAATTGATGGCATAACCTGTAAGTGCCACTGGCTGCTGTCTCTGAAGAAAGGGCGAACGTTTTACCTGAACCCTGTTAAATTAGTCTCTGGGTGATGGGAGCTGGCGTCCTCTTGTGTGGTGCAGTTTTAATAGCTCTGTGTTTGTTTCGGTTTATTTGGGTTAACATGTATGCAGACAGAAACTACTTCAGAGAGGAGGGCAAACATTTACCATCCATCACAGTCTCAGTGAAAAGTTTTCATTCATGAAGATTTTACCCGCTAACTTTCTAGCCTTGGTTTTTCCATTCTTCCTGTATGTCTTCCACTTACAGGCTCAGATTAAAGAAGACACTCCTTGTTCCACTCAATGAGAAAATGACAACCATGTGACAGTCATACCAGGCCTGATTTCACCCAGTAGAGGAGATCAAACTGATGATCAAATCAGTTATTCAAACCTACAAAACATGTTCAAAAGCATGGTCTTTATTCATTTATTCTTTCTGGGTAAGGTTCACATGCTGAACCCGGAATTTAAATGATGATGCTGTTTACAAAATGCTCCCCTCTACAAATGTGCCCTCTTCTACAGAAATAGGTCTATTAGTGGCAATTTATGAGAAAATGCCTTGTCCAGTGCTTAATATGGAAAAAGCTTACGTCCTCCATCTCAGAAAGCAATAAGGGTTAAGGGTGTGCATGTGTTTTAAATCAGCTGAAAAACAAGCAGTTTCATGAGAATGTTTGTCCCTTGTCTCATGATGACACGTGGTCACGAGTTGGGCACAGTGATGTAGGTTTCTTAAATGTGATTAAGAAAAGCATGTTCTCTTAAGGATGTCTATAATTCCATAATATAAAACCTAGTGACCAGTACGCTTCATATTATCTTCACTCCTCCCCTCTGACCAAAATACAACCAGACCAGAGGCCCAATCCTCATTTTGGAGCAACAGCATCAGACACAAGAATGGCTTATTATCGCGTGGTTGCTCTGGTGCTCTTGGTTGTCTTACTGCTTAATGGTAAGTCTTGATATATCTCTGTGTGTTGTTGCAGCTCCAATCTGCGTTTTTTACGTTTCAGTAGAAATTGTGAATTTACAGCAAAAGGATTTGACATTAAACATACTATTTCCTATAATTACAGTTGTGGAGAATGAAGCAGCATCCTTTCCTTGGTCTTGCCCAACTCTGAGTGGAGTGTGTAGAAAGGTTTGCCTCCCAACAGAATTGTTCTTTGGCCCTCTGGGCTGTGGAAAAGGCTTCTTGTAAGTTTTGATGTCCAGACCCATTTTGTGAATATATTGTGTATGTTTATTCGCTTAAGAAAAGTAATACATGGTTTCTTATTTATTCCCAGGTGCTGTGTGTCTCATTTTCTATGAGCGCTGGAATGCCGTGAGATAGGACTGCATGCCTGGTTCAGCCACGCTAGAAGACTGGTTGAGCATCACAGAAGATGAGACAGACAGAAGACACTGTTGTGGAGGATCCTGTTTGGTTTTTACTCTGATGTAACACTGTGGACTTTGGGATGCTAAATTAACTGCTTGTAGTTTTTGCTGATTTTAATGCCGCTGAAATGGCTGAGTAAAAAATTACATTAAACTTATTTG
>NW_023339763.1:16214984-16227666 GCF_004916995.1 Morone saxatilis | reverse complement strand
TGAGAATATGATTTGATTTTTTTATTCAAAATCATAGATCTTCTACTCAGTTGGAAACCTTTTAGAATTGTATACATTTTGTTTGTACATACAAAACATTTTGTAGGGCAGAAAGATTTCGACTTATATGGCAAATTCCATCTATTATCCTCAGAGTAGCTCTAATTTAATTAGCTGCATGTGTTTTTATTATAAGGGAGGATGCAAGGGCCCTTCACCTTGAAATCTGCCCACTTATTTTCCATTTTACAAGTTGTAAATGAAATTCAGATTATGTATTGAAAATGTAAAAAGAGGTGAAGAAAACTATTTGGATTTTGTTTTGGATTTTATTCACCAGTCGTAATGAAATTCCAGACTTTATCATGATGAGAAAATACAAATGAGTAAAAACAACTACACGAAGGAAAGTGTTATCTTTTAACACTTTAAAACTTAGATGTTATCCAATTTTTACCTCCATTAGAAAAACAAAACAAAGAAAAGAAACATGAACAGCTTTAGTGGAAACAAGGAGATAACTTATAGCCTGGATATGTCAGTGTTGTGCGTCACACTTTGCAAAAGGGCAAATAAGAGATTTTGATGAAAGCATCCCTAACCATCTGTATGAGCTGTGTGTTGAGTCATATTGTTAAAGATGGCTGCAGCTGAAGGCTAGAAAAGGATTGCAGACAAGTCTTAAAGGAAGGAAGAAAAATACTTGTTAATGAGTTTTATAAATTGACATTACATTTCTATTAGTTTGATGTACAAGAATACATAAATTTACATAATTCATTAACATAATGCATAATCATAATACACATAACATTGTGGAGATCTTCATTATAAGATTTAATCCTGCTTTTGATTTGTTCAGCAAAGTATATCCTGCTATATGCTGATAAACTAATTGCTTGATATCAAATCCAGGCGTCACATTTATTTTTATTATTAACCAACCATTTTATTATGGTTACACAATAATACAGTGGGACCCTGTGGGTCAGGGTCTGTAAATCCAGCTTTGGGAGCCAGTCTATGGCAACTGTTATAGTGGTCTGACTCTCAAATGACGCATAAAACTAAGCGGCTCCTTGCTGGGAAATTTGGGAGCTGGAAAATAGTGTGCTTTTCCTAACCACATTTACCCAAAGATTCAGCATGTTGCCAAAACAGATTAAAAAAGAAGAAGATTAACTATAATAATTCAATGGGGACAATTCTTTTTTTCACCCACAAACATAAGCCTGAAATACAACCATACGCACACAGGGCTTATAGACATGCAAATGTGGAGAGATGGTAGACAGCCAGGCTGCCACACAGTGGCTCTCTGCAAGCAGTTAGGGGTTCAGTGCCTTGCCCAAGGGCACATCGGCAGTGCCCAGAAGGTGGAATGGGAACCTCTCCAGCTACCTGTCCACATGCTGTGGTTGGTGCTGACTTTGGACTGAGCTACTGCCACCCAAAAGCTATATGTCACATACAGGGATAATAAGGCTGTTCAGACAGAGCACTGTTCCTCACTCTACTGTACTATTTACTGCAACAGAGACACTGTTCTTCCAGTGAAGCGCCTGGGGAATATTACTTTATTTAGTCTTTTGATAAAGCATGCATAGACAAATAGACCTCATACCCACTCAAGAATTATGGTAACTTGATGTATGCACAGTTAATGAACATTCATTTTCTATATCTCCATTCAGGGTTATAGTTTGAGACTATCTACACATGTAGTAGGCAAAGTGTGGTAAAACACTCAGAGACACACACTACTGTAAGAGTTGCCACGGTATATTCAGTTGATCATACAGTTGGAAAACAGAGAAAGATATGTTGAAAGTTATTTGCCAGACTGACATGACATTTGCTTCTGTTAGTTGTGGCCCTCAGAGGATCCCCTGACCTTTAGCATAGAACAGCAGTTTGATCAAAGCTCCCCTCTAATCTACACTTTGGTCCATGTTGAGGTATCATCACAACTAACAACCTTATTTCCATGAAATTTCTTATTGGTTCCTAGAAGATGAATCCGTTTTAGGCTGAGCTCTTGACCTTTACTCCACCTCCGCCTACATATCTATGTGAGGGATGAACTAATTTGCTTTCACATTCATGCCCCCAAGTGGTTTCAATCCCTTCGATTTTAAAGGCCACATGATCATTTTCTAGCTTCCCTGTGAGGACAAACTTTACATTATCAGCCCCACTGATGGACGAGCTAGGACGAGCAAATTTGTCAGTGTTGTATGAGCTGACCTACAATTTGTATTATGGGATGTATTGACAATCTAACGATTGCTTGGATTAAAACATTTAGTCTTGTTTTCTTACTGAGACTTTTGTGTTTTCTTACTGAGACTGATCAACAGCAAACATGTAGTTAGTCAACTCCCTCTGAAAAGCATTTTTTGGTCTTGATAGAAAGGCTAAAGATGCATGCACATTTCAAATTGACTCTGAAATGGAATAAAAGGGCTAATATCTTCTTTAAAAAACGTAAGACCGTGCTGAGAACATTTAAAGGATAGGTCACTGACTCATCGTGTATCTCATAAAAATATAACTACAGCAGCGGGCATCACAGACGCCTTGCAGTGAGGGTTAGGTTTTGACATTGGCAGTAGAGGGATTACTCCACAGGCCACCTGACTCCCATTACAAAAGAGATCAGTGTGTGGTAGCCTCACAGGAAATAACAGGATCCTGTCAGCCTCCTCCTCTTTTATTTGTTTATAAATGTTATTGCCCTTCATCCCCCTCATCTCACATGGCAACATTCTGAAAACAGGGAATAACGTTATACATCCAGAAATGTACGACACAGCTTTAAATTTTCTTCCAAAAGCTCATCTGGCTGCGGCCTATTTGTGACTCTCTATTTTTCTTTTCCTTCCTAATGCAGGTTGTAGATTGGCCCAACTGACCTGAAGATGAGTTTCATAATCTGTTGACTAGCCTGACAATACTGCTGTTAAATAGGGCCATTATCTAACTGATGTTATAGAAGATAAGATGTACGGCAGTTACCGTACTGCATGTACTGCATGATATATTGTGTATACCGTATGTACACTTGTGTTTGCATCTCAGCCCGTATCAGCGATACTGCCATTACACAGCTCAGCTCCCAAAGTTTCTTGTACTGCAGTACTGCGTTAATTTGTTGAACTCAGATAGACATAGTCGTGACACTGTATGTGACAGTACAGTTATCCTACCACTTGAGGGCACTGTTGATGAAGTTTTGGCCTGATTGACAGACATGTTGCCCTCTGATGGATGGTAAATTATTAGCTGCAGCTATTCTACAGTCTCCCTAAAATCTGAAAGATTTAAAATTAATTTCATTCTCCCCAGGAGATTTCCAGAAGGTGGTCAATCTCTTGCAACTGGCGTGCCAGAGAAACAAGAAATTAATTCATGTAACCTGTGGATGCTGGCCTGTAAACCTGGGAGTGGCTGATTGGGATCTGTGGGATCTGTTCGTTTGAATGCAGTGAAACCGGTCTGTCTGCTTTTGTTTTTATAAAATGCAGCCTAAATCCTTAGCATGTGAACTATCTTCTTCAGACATACTTAATCTATCACTCTACATAATAACATACTATTCCTTTCATGTATCTATTAGGTTCTCATTCGTCATTTCAGATTAATTTAAACCACAGATGGTCGCCCATGAGCCATGGAAAGCCAAGAGTGTGCATAGTGTCTCTGTGGCGTACATTGAGGCCTGTAGGACACCGTGTCCGTTGCTGTTTGTCCTTCTGGCCGCTGGCGGCGCTGTGGGTCTGTGTGGCGCCAGTGAGTCAATCTGCTATCACAACAGGAAGAAGAGCCAGAGAGCAAGAAGCAATAACAAACAAACGTAGCAGCAAGCTAACGTAACTTTAGGAAACCGAACACATACAGGCGAAGTGTCTGCTCCTGTGCGCAGAGACATACTTGTTTTATATACTAATAGCAGTGTGTGATACGATGTGCACGGACTACAAAGAAGACATATAACAATCTGTCACGGAGACGATTTAACGTTAACTGGTATGTAAGCTCTGCTAACACTAGCCCACCCTCAGCTAACGTTAATCCCTCTTGTTTTATCGTTTTCTTGGGGAAGTAAAGATTGCAGAAGAACGATGTATAGTGAACTTTATCGTTTTTGCACGATGACATCTAAGAAACAGAAGTGAGACAACTGAATACCGTTAGATTGATACAATATTCACCGTGCCGATATTAGCAGGATACTAAGGTAACTTATGAAGCTAACTTATAACATGGCCCCGATTACTTTCTGATACCTTATTTTATTTATTAGTCTTCCGCCTGAGATCTAAACAATAACCGTGGTTGTAACAAATGTAGTTGACCGCTAATAGAGTCCAGCGGGTCAGAGTATTTAACGCACCTAACTTAATTAATCGCCTGCCCGGAATAGGAGTAACATTAACCTGGCTGAATATTTCCGTGGTGAGGAAGCCGCATTAGTTAGCTTTACATATTTAACAGGTTTAACATTGCGACAGGAGGAACAACTGCAGCACTTTCTGTGGGCAGCTACAACAACAAAAGATTTCAGCATGTTTCTATGTGAGCAGCCAGTGGTCCGCTCACTGTTCACTCTCTCTCACTCCTCTAGCATCGTTTATGTTGTGTTATTAGTGTTTCTACTGAAGGAATAAGGTCACAGCTATAAAGAAATACGGTTTTTTTTTTATGTACACAGATGTTTCCTAAAATTGTGAACATTTAAACATTTTTTTAAAACACTTTATTTATAGATAATTTTCGTATTTTAGTAAAGAAGTGAGAGGCAAAACAAATAAATACAAAGCACCGAACAATTACACAAATTTGAAACATTTAAACATTTTTAAACAATTATATTTGCTATTGACCATTTAAACCCATATGAGGAGTTGCATATAACTTTAGCTGTGTGTGTGTGTGTGTCAGAATGTCACACACACACACACACACGTTTTACCACCTTCCCCAAATCAGTGTTCAAGCCTAACCCGCTCAATATTGTTTTTAAATGAATCAGCTACCTCATGGCAGGCTTTCAAATCTTATACCAAAATGTAGCTGATTTCTATGTCTATCATCTAGAAGTAACACATTTCCAATACCTCTATAATACTTTTAGTCCACAGACAACTTTTTATTTTATTTTCAGTCCTATGAAACTGAAATGTTACCCTCAACAAAGAAGACTCACATGTTTAAACATGGAAGATGAGGGTAGATCCAGAAAGCAAACATTTTGATGTTACATTATTTTTTCTGTGACCTTCAAAAGACCAGCCGTGTGCCAACAAACCCTACATGTGGTTAATTGCTAACTTGTGTCATAAAGTCACCTATATAGTCCCCAGGGCACGTGTACGCCTTTAATGGTGGTGTTAACGTCTCGTCTACTGGCACAAATAACCAGAGCATTGTGCTTATTTTACCTTATCCTAATGCAGTTTGCTTCTTAAACCTGATTATCTCTACATAAATAAGTTAGTTACGTGCACACAAAAACAGCAGTGTTAACCAGATCTGGGGTCAAGGGGATTCTGGACTCTATTTATAGTAACATAGAGCCTTCAGATGTAATTTTAATGTATGGTGATCATGCTTTGCAATAGTGAGACTGCCCCTTTAGTTGTTGAGCATTCAGATGTGTAATAATATCTGGATCTGTTCCACCCCTTACCCCTGGATCTGCTGAAATCTCTTACATGTGAGTAGAGTATTGTGGAAGGAATTACTGAACTGAATTATAGCTGATTTTAATTACCCACTGTTACTTTGCCTGGATTTGTTAACAAACAGGGTTGTAGTAAAAACCTTTGCTAAATTACAGAATAACTGCATTGTTAAGTTACCTCGTAGTAGTACTGGAGCAAGGCTCATTAATATTGTGCATTTGAAAGTTTTTTTGTGTGTGCATAAACTGGGAGAAATAATGAAAAAGAATGGGACAACCGTTATGCTTAGCAGAAAATGAAACAAAGTCAGTAGAATAAAACAGAACTTAAGACTTTGCTGCAGACATACATTTGTATACTGGCGGCTACTTAATTTTGTAAACTCAACAATATAATAATATTAAGGCAGAAATATTGGTAACAACACAAAAAACAACAAGTAAGAAAAAGAAAAAACTAAATTAGTTAAAGAAGTGATTGGTTAAAGATTTGATGTTAAGGACATTTGTATTGTCACAAAGTAACAGAATAACAATCAGTTCCTTTAACCTTTAGGTTTGCTGTGCTACTCCACGACAATAAGAGTAAATGTTATTCATAGTTCAGAGTTCCTTGTTTGCATATTCATGTGAATATTTAAATAGTTTACGACCTGAATTGCCTATTTGCATTAGTATGTGAATGCCATGCTGTAATCAAACTGCAAGATCAGCCTCAGCCTGAATCCTTGGCTGACTAATCACTCTTCATTGTGATGTGCTACTGTCTTATCTTTTTCACAGTTAAGTGCAACTGTATGCGACCAAGGATGGTTCACCTTGGTGTGTGGAGGGTGGGAGCTCGATGGAGTGTCCTCATAGTGTTTTTTTCCAGCGTGCTGGTTCCCTCACCTACACATGCCTATATTTATGCTGTAAGTAAGACTTTAACTATAAATATGATTCCTCAAATTCTCCTGAGATTATGTCAGTTCTTACGTATATATTGTTTTGGCAGCATTATAGCAATATGACCTCCATGTTGTTTGAGGACCTTCCCGCCTTGTTTGGCGACCCACTTCCGAAGGATGGACTGACGGTGAGAGCAGAGTATTTGAGAATGATGTGCATACAGAACAACACAGGTCATAGTGCTTTCTAAAAATGTTTTATTTTCTTTGTGTAAAAGGGAGTTTTGGTGGTGTCCCGTCCACTTAATGGCTGTACAGCAATAGACCATCCTCCTCCATTGCCACCATCTTATGATGCCAACACCACCAAATTCATCGCTCTCATCAGACGCTATGATTGCAATTTTGACATAAAGGTGAGTCATGTTTGAGTGACACAGAATATGCAGTAGTGTCTGTTAAGCAATCTGGTCTAATGTGAGGAAACTTTTCAGGTATTGCACGCACAGCAGGCTGGATACAGTGCTGCTATCGTTCACAACATGTATTCAGACACTCTACTCAACATGAACTACAGCAACGGTAATTCTCCTTTATAAAATGTACACAATATCAAAATTTATACATTCACGCCATCTTCCTAAAATGCCTAAAATTTTAATCCTGCTCGTTTTTAATTTTTCAGACACGATTGCAGAGGAGATTGAGATCCCCTCTGTATTCACCAGCTACTACGCCTCCCAAATTCTCAGGCAGTTCATCATTCCAGAACAAGGGTAAGTAAACATTAGAATTTTTGTAGAAATAAATATATTCAGTACTTTTTCAATCTAAACAATCTCAACCACTGGTTCAACTATACTGAAATCAAAATATAGGATCACAAGTGTTGTATTTCCTGTAATATTTTGTTTCAATATCAGCCTGCTATGTACTCATGTTCATGAACATAGCACATGCTTACATCCATTATTAGCAAGTGTGATGGCAAATAATAAGCAGAGGTAAAATGAATGGTTCAAAAACACTTTTTTGTTCTAAAATGTGGACCAGGAGTCTGAGTTGTATTTCAGTACAGTTCAGGATTCAACAACAGTCAACGATAAATAATCTTATTGGGAATAAACCTGCTTCCTGAGTGAACTGTCTGTAGCTGAATAGAGTCGGCCTACATGTGTTTTAACGTCAGCCCTACTAGGAGAGCCTAATATTTTCAGAGGTGGTATGCAGTATAGAAAGTTTGAGATACACTGAACTAGACCAAACAACCGTTAAGAGTTGACTTTAGATTAGCAGAGACCAATACATGCAGACTTTTTCAGTGTTAGTGCTTATGGTTATCTGATGCATTGTTTCTCTTCTTGGCCATCAGGGCCTACGTGATCCTCAAGCCGGAGTTTTCTTTCCCACTCTCGTACTACCTTATTCCCTTCACTGGAGTAGTTGGCATGATCATTCTTGTCATGTGTGTCGTCTTGGTAAGTATGCATATGATGCAATACCTCCTTGGGTGTTCAGTGTGTAGCACGTTATATCTTTTTGAAGTTTGCAATTGTTAGAATTGAAAAGGATATAATGTATTTATTCTGTCATCCAGATTCCAATGATAGACTTTGGACCATGGGTAGCAGAGGCAAGCCCTGAATATGCCTCTTTGTATTGTTCACCTAATAGTATTTCAGCAAAGCAAGGGCAGATAATGTTCCTCTTGAGATGTTTCTATTTATTCAGTAGACTTATCTTTTTATTAGGGTTAAGGTGTCTTACATAGCCTCTTACATACTTACTATGAGTGGCAGGGTCCTACATGAACATAAAAAAGAAACCTATCCGTACATGTTGAGTTTCAGAGTAATTGTCATGCCATCAGTGACATTGTCTTTTTGTATTGTTCAGATTATACGGTGTGTACAGTACAGAAAGAGGCTGAGGAAAAATCGTTTGTCTAAAGACCAACTGAAGCGGATTCCAACCCACCGGTTCCGTAAAGGTAAAAAGATTATATCGTTTTTACTACTAATACTTTTCTTTTAAGAACATTAAGAATCAATTGCAATGATCAGATTTTCCTTGAATGTGAATTTAAAGTCTTTAAAGTTTCTTCTACCATCTGTGGAGCTTTTTGCTCATAGAACAGGTCCTTAAGCTGAAGTGTCACTCATTTGTAGCCCAGAAAATAGTTTAAGCATTTAAACTGATATTTTGAATCATTTAAGTTGATATCCTTTCTCTTACGTCTCAGGGGATGACTATGATGTGTGTGCCATCTGTCTGGATGAGTATGAAGAGGGAGACAAGCTGCGTGTTTTACCTTGTTCCCATGGTAAATATTTTATTTGTTGTTCTTTATTTTTGTATGTTCTGGTACATTGGAAAAAATACCCCCAATAATCCACAGAATGTATATGTCTACCGCACCAAGTACATGAATTATAAACCCTTTCTTGCAAGTCAGTATTTGTAACCCTACAGTCTACAGTAAACTTGACGTGTAACCCCATCTGTTAAAACTGCACCCTGTAGTTTAGCCTAACCTAACCACACCTGTATAACCCTAACCCCAAGCTTGGCACCAGTGGGCCTATCTAAAGCCAGTGTTTGGTTTGTCCACTCTGGGCTGCCGTAGAAGAAGATGTCTGTGGACACGCTCCCTCTGTAGATATGAAGTGCTTGAGTTAACGAAAACATGATTCAATTCTGAGTATTATATTCAGTTTCTGCCAATAGATCCCCCTAAACCCCACACACTCCTTTACCCTATCTGAAACAGTTTTTTATTAGCTAATGGAACAAACTTGTGCGGTCTGCAGTGAATATCATGGTATATGATATGTCTGTTAGTTTGAGTATTTGTTCATTCACTCTACACTACAACCAAGAAGTCTCAAAGTCTTCTTTCTGCTTTGCAGCCTACCACTGCAAGTGCGTAGACCCGTGGCTCACACAGACCAAGAAGACGTGTCCTGTGTGCAAACAGCGCGTCACTCGGAACAACCAAGAGCACTCCGAGTCCGAGTCTGAGGAGGAAACCGGAAGACGTGGGGAGGAAGAAGGGACAGAGGGTGAAGCAGACTCGGAGCGCACCCCTCTGCTTCGGCCCTCCCCCTCAGGGAGCCCAGTGGCCTACTCAGCCACCACCACCACTACTGCCCAGTGCCTCACCTCGCCCGCTCACTGCGATTCACCCATCCTGGGCTATGAAGGCTACCACTCCCCCCTGGAGGAAACAGACTCAGAAAGTGACGACGCGGGAGAGGACGGGCAGCACACAGATGACGACACCGCTCAGCTCATTGGTAGGGATAGAGTGGAGGTCTGATGGCTGCAACGAGATTACTTAGTTTTACCTAAAAAGGGTCTTTGTGTCATCAGGCAACTATTATCACACTGTACTTTAAAATAGTTGCACATTTGTGGTTAGCTAGACTTGTAACAGAATCTTTTACCCAGTAACCAGAGGAGGTCTACTTGTTGGTGTCAAAGCACATGCAGAACATCAATCAGTTTGTACCAAAATTCAGCATCAGAGCATCAGCCCACTTTTATACACACATTCACTTTAGTATGCCTATATTTGTCCTTTAGACCTCCTTTTTAATGCATGTTGTAATTCATAACTTGACCTAACCACTAGTGTTGCACAATATGAATATGAATGAATGGGCCACTTAAATGTCTCAGTAATCTATAAGCTGTAAAAGCAAGAGTGTGACTCGATTAGATGAAGCCTGTGTTGCTAAACAGAAAGAATTGTGTGCTCACACTTAAAGTGGATCTTCTGGGTTCTCTATGTAAGGTTTTAAGTAAGGTTAGTGCAGTTTGAAGACTCTCTGTTGTCCTTTCCCCCAGCTTTGAATCATTTCCTAACCAGGATGTGCAAGTAGAGAGAAATGTTTGTCTTCATTTTATTTTTTTTATCCCCTTAGCTCTCTTTTAAATTTTTTTTTAAATCTATATTTCAGTTCTTTGAAATGTCCAATTTTTCTCAAATTCCACAGAAAAAATTATACTATAATAGAATATTGCAAAGATGTTATACATTTCTGCTGCTTTTACATTGTTACCAATAATACTGTGTGGTCAGTTTAAGAAAAAACATTTTTAGCTTTATCCAGTTTGTCAAGTTGAACAAACTTTAAGCAACAAAGTAAAGGTCAGTTGGTATTGTAAATCCATAACATAGTGAATATTGATGGGTTTTGGTCTGCTAAATCATTTTAGCTTTTATTCTTTAAATCAGTAAAATATAGATTCATGAATATTTAATGGATGTTTTTCCATTTTTATACACAGCAGAATGATTGCAGAATTGTGGGACCCTGAAGGTGTTTTTAGGAAAAAAGAGCATTGCCTTACATTGGCCTTGATGTACATAACATGTGTATGTTAAATTAAATGTTTGGAAATTGAAGGGATGGGATTCACACTCCTCTTTGTTTTACTCTTTCTCTAGCTGTATTTACCTAGTTCTTGTTCCCTGGTCTGAAAATACGCTCCACATTTGTTTTTATAGTGACGAACAAGAAAGAGAAAACCTGTGTTTTACGTGTTGCTAGTGATGACACAGATAGCCAGCTTACACATGCTTGATTTGCACCTTTTTTGCTACTTTATAAAATGAGCTGGGCGGGTCTACGCTGTTGATTTATATAAAGAGCAGCACAAATAGAAACCTTAAAAAGTTGTTTCAGCCAAACTGTTTCACTGCTCCTAATAAATGCACAGTGTTTACCTTGATCTAATAAATCATAAATTCATAACTGGAATTCTTGTATGTATGTATAATAGTCTTACAGGGTGTAGGTCTTTACTGTCCTCTATACTAAAATGGAGTGCCCCATGTGTTTTAAAAAATGGTTTTATCAATTAAAACAATATGTCCTTCTGTATAACCTCAATTTGAAACCTAACTTGTATCTATCAAATAGGGGACCAAACGTATATCCCCATACTCCACAACTGCATATGATGACATCAGTGGAGACACTACACATACACATGCTTTGACTAAGGATTTGTTTTGATTAAGTTGAGTGCTGAAGAGGGGAGTCAGTAGGACTGAAATCAATACATTCCATCTTTATATATGACTGATGTTTGACTAAAAGACTCCACACTATCAAAGTTTGATTGGGGCTTGTTGGCAATAGTCTGTATTGTAAAATAGAACAGCTGTTTTCCTATTTACAGTATGCTCAAATGTTTTTTTTTGTACTGTACTTTTTTTTTTCTTTATGTCTCAATTTTAGAGACTGTGAACTGAAACAAATGGAAACATATAATCCCCAAATTCATTTTTCCCTCTTCTTTTAGAATGTGCCTAGTTTATCACATTTAAATAATAAATGTACAGTGTCAAGTATAATTTCTATGTATAAAGCAGATTTGAGAATCCTTAAGATGTCTAAACACAGTCTGTGGAATGCTACATTTAATGTGTGATTTGTGGAAGATTAAATGATACTGAAATGGGACTCTGGTGTCAATTTTTCACTTTTTCCTATAGAAGCCAACATAAATTAATGTTTTACCAAATGGGTATGGTATTATAATATGTTGTGTGTATATTTATACATGTGTGTGTAACTAAATATTAAAGCTGAAATCAATATATAATTATAATACATAGCGTTGTAGTTATAGAATGAAATGCATATACATTGAATATACATTTTATATCAAAGGATTTGGCAAATTCCCACATTTTGATTGAGAGCACACTGAAGTAAATACCTAAACTAGGTGCATTTTTCAAACGTTGTCACCTCTGTGTGTCATGGTGGACGGCTTCTTCACCCCCTGCCCCCAGTGTGCTGAGACATAACGAGTCACAGGTGGTTAATAATAATGAAAGGACTGAGCTGCTGTGAATGCATGGCTCACCCAAGAATGAATGAATGTATGGTCTTTGATTCTATTGACATGACTGTCATAGTAACTAATTAGCCCATAGCGGGGACTCCCTGCTGAATTTAGCCTCTTTCAGGTTCTTTTACTCTTAACAATGAATACAGCTGACAGCTCATACCAGTACATACACATACAGATATATACATATATATATATATATATATATATATATATATATATATATAATTAAAGCTTA
>NW_023339763.1:16212742-16214884 GCF_004916995.1 Morone saxatilis | reverse complement strand
ATACAGCTGACAGCTCATACCAGTACATACACATACAGATATATACATATATATATATATATATATATATATATATATATATATAATTAAAGCTTACAGTAAAATACAACATCATAATTAACTGTTTTCCCCATTTACAAGGGTTTATATATTATTAATACTGCTCATTTCACAGCTGTTTCACTGGCCTATAAGAAGTTGCCCACCTTTGGGTGTAATGGTGGTTCATTAAGACTTCCTCCAGTTGCTTCATTTGGTCCTTTCAACCCTTCCTAACAAGCTGCCTGTCTTTTCAGTTCCTCCATTTAATGAACCTTTAATCACGTCACCTGCTGTTTGGAAGAAAACATAATTCATATTTAAGCTGAATAAACTCTTTAAAACTCCACATAGAAGGTAGCTGTGTGTAGGTTGGATTATGGCATGCGTGGGACTATTGTCGGCTAGTGTGTCTCTTTAGGTTTGTTCCATGCAAGGAATAAATATAGTGACACCAAGGCAAATGGACGTGGGTTGTGACGTTACATCGAATAAATTAATCCTTGAAGCAAAAGAACCTGTAAAGGGGTTTTTCTGCAGGGAAACTTGGAAGTTTGCTTTTGTGTGCTGCATTATAAAACATTAGACTTATTTGAACTCTCTCTGGATACTGACCGATGCAGCTATAAGAAAAGATGCCTGGATCACTGCTGTCATACTCCTCTGTGCTGAGATCATCTTTCTTGATATTCTTGACTGTATCTTTATTTGTGCTGCTGGATTCAAGAGAAACTCAAGACCACCATGAGGTAAGGTACAACTTAAAAGTTTATTTTTAAATGTATGAGTTTATTTTGCATTTTGCAACAACAACAGATTGTATTTGGACATGCATTTTCCATGTTTGTCAACATTTTAAATGGTAAATCTCTAATTTTTAACAAACATTCGAAATATATTTAGTATAAAAAACGTTGATAGAGGTGAACGTATTCAGATTTCTTATTCAAATGGAGCATAACACACATAAGTTTATACAGTTTGGCATTTTAATGTCTAATGAAATAATGAAACTAAAGCATGCAATAACAATAATACCCTGTTTCAGGATTTCAGCATTGGAAACAGATTCAGTTCATTATTTCCATTATTTCTGCTAATAACCTTAATGGAAATCAATATGCAGTATATCATTATCAATCAATTACTTAATCAGACTTTATTTGCATTTCACCTTTCATGCAGGTTAGTATATATGGTTTTCTGCTTTAATTTGTACAAAGTTTCAATTTATTTTGCAGCAAATGGTCAAATATTGCTATTGATATTCCTAAAATATACTTTAATAACATAACATCAAAAGGAAACAATAATTGCTTACATGTTCATAGGATTTTTTGGATAGTTACCCACCACACCTCATCTCCAGTCCTTTGGAAGCCGATGGTAGACCCGGAGGAGACTTTGCATTTGGATCCAGGGATGGCCATACCTTCCCCCAACAAGTGGACTCTGCATTTCTCATGAAGGATGAAGCGCAGACTACTGTGTGGCCACGCGTGATCCTGGATTATATGAGGCACCAGCTAAGGTTCAGAGGAAGGACCAAGAAAAGCACAATAAAGGATGTACTTAGCAGTTTATTGGATAATGAAAGTAAAATTAAATAGTAGAAGAGTTTAATCTATTAAATTATTGTTCAAATACCGAACCCTTTCACTGCGACTTTTTTTTTCACTTATTGCGCATTTATCTGCTTATGAATTGTTTTTAATGATATGAATGTTATGTACATATTAAAGACAACTGGTTAGAGATAACCTGAATAACCCCAAACTATTTGTTGTATTTAATAACGCTTCATTCACACTCACATAACTTCATCTTAATTTCTAGGCTAGTGGTCCCAACATTTCCAAAGATAACTAAATATGACAGATTAAAATAATGGACAAACAAATGGTGCAGCCATTAAAAAAAACTAAAAACAACAACAACCATGGAGTCTTGGGTTTAAGAAATTCTTAAATATATGAATTCACACGACGGAGTATTAGGGCCATACTAAGAGAAAAATATATATATTTTTTGGAAATTACCAGAAAGAAGTCGTAATATTAGGTCTACGAGAATAAAGTTGTAACATTACGAGAATAAATTCGT
>NW_023339763.1:16210252-16212642 GCF_004916995.1 Morone saxatilis | reverse complement strand
ATTAGGTGACTTTAATGTCTATCATTATTGAGTAATTAATAACTGACCTAATATCAGTATCTTTATATTACGTATAACCATCATGCAAGTAAATTACCAATTTATCATGGTCATTTTGTGTTAAAAATATTTGGTGTCGAGAAATATTGTGTGGTCATTTGATATATATGTAAGTAAATTTGTAGTGGTTGTTGTGTACTGATTGTGTTGGAGTGTATAGTATTTTGATAATAGTGATATTAGAATTACCTTTTATGGTGGTTGATATTTATCTTGGTGTGATTTGTGAGGTGAAGTGGTCGATTTGAAGTTGGTTTCTTCTGACAGATTGTGTTATAACATTTTTGTATTTTGTCATGCAGAATTCTGAAAGTGCAACTTAACACATAAATTATAGAGCAGGACTCATCCTATGCTACAACAGTTTATACAACCATTTTGGTACCAAACTTTAGTGCACGTGTGCCCGGATCAAACTCACATGGTGAGAGAGCTGGCAGCCGCTGCACTAATATATTTGACCTGTTTTACATGTTATTTCAGCATAATTTAACATTTTTCAAGAGCATAATAATCAGAAATAATACAGTAAAAAGTTTATTTCTCTCTTTATCTATTACTTTACCTCCATTGTTCTCTCTCTTTCTCTCTGTCTGTCTCACACTCACTGTCCCCCACTCCTCCCTTTATAATTGATGTGACCTCTATTCATCTGTCTTTTTCTCCCTCTGTCTTTCCCACTTTTTAATCATACAAAGTCAGAGCACTGAGACAGGTGAAGTGAATAACACTGATTAGTCTGGTTATCAGTGGCTCCTGTCAGTGGTGTGGATATATTAGCATATAAGGGATAATAATGTTTAGTCCTTAAAGTTGATGTGGTTAGAAGCAGGAAAAATGGGCAGCGTGGGAATTTGAGCGACTTTGACAAAGGACCAAATATTGCATAGCTAGATAGATTATTCTCATTATACGGCTGATCGGTGTATATGTTGCATACATGTATATATGTGTAGTGTTTGATTACTAGAACCTTTTAAAATACATTTACATCAAAGAGGAATTATAATGTTAATATAAGTTAATAAGTCTAAATACTTGTCTATAAACCTGTTTTTCTCTTTACTCTCCAGACCCTCAGTGTCTCTCCTCCAGAAGACTCCCTCCTCTCCAGTCAGCTGCCACGCTACAGGTTTCTACCCTGACAGTGCCACACTCACCTGGGAGAAAGATGGAGACGGAGATTCATGAGGAACGTGGACCACGGAGAGATCCTCCTCAACCACAATGGATCCTTCCAGATGAGTGTTGACCTGAACCTTTCTATCAGTCACACCTGAAGAACTGGAGGAGGTACGACTGTGGTGTTACGGCTCTCTGGTGTGAAGAACGACAAACGTCATCAAACTGAAAGACAAAGCAGTGATCAGGACCAATAAGACTGGGATCAGAATTGACAAAGGTGAGAAACACAGATTTAAAGGGGACTATTATGCTCCATGTGAGCTCTGTATTCTTGGTCTGAGACTACGCTGTTGTAACTTTGCATGATTCACTCTTCAAAAATAACCTTATTTATCTTATACTAGCTCCTCAGTTCAATCTCTGAGTGAAACATAAAACGCAATATTTGCACAAACCTTGTAACCTTGATTAACAGATGGATAGATCTTTTCTAACCTGCTGCCTCTCCAGACATTGTGATTTTTGTTTATTTGTGTTGTTTTTTGCTGAGCAGAGGAGCCCAGTAACATCACCATCCCGATTACTGCTACAGTGGTTGTTCTTGCTGTCGTCCTCATTGCTGCGATTGGATTTATCGTTTACAAAAATAAAGAAAGGTGAGTTACTCGATTGAACTGAGTTGATGCTCTGCAGACTGAAAAACTTAAGTAACATCTAATAGTGCACCAAAATCTGAAGTAACCTACGACGGAGTATTAGGGCCATACTAAGAGAAAAAAATAATATTTTTGGTGGAAATTATGAGAATAAAGTCATAATAATACGAGAATAAAGTCATAATATTAGGTCTACGAGATTAAAGTCGTAATTTTATCAGAACTGTCAGCCTGTTGGCTCAGCCAGCAAAACTGTTTTTTTTTAAATGATCAATAGGTTAGTTTACCTGTTGACTGTACTGACTGAGACAAATCAGATCTTGATAACTCTATCGAAGCTTTTTTCTCATTAAAACGATTACATTATTCTCGTATTATTACGACTTTATTCTCGTAATTTCCCAAAAAAATATTTTTTTCTTAGTCTGGCCCTAATACGTCTGTCGTAGTAACCAAACAGTCAGCAGAGTAAGGCTCAGATATATTATAAAAATAATCTACAGAATAATACACATAATCTAAACAGAGATCAAGTTTATATGAGAGAGA
>NW_023339763.1:16204751-16210227 GCF_004916995.1 Morone saxatilis | reverse complement strand
TATTATTACTACTTTATTCTCGTAACATTACGACTTTCTCGTAATTTCCCCCAAAAAATGTAATATTTTTTTTCTTAGTATGGCCCTAATACTCCGTCGTAGGACTGGATACAGTAAACTAATATAATATATAATATATATAATGAATTATAATCCTTAGTAAAGGGGAAATGGGAGACACAGATTAAACGATGATCCGTTGATACCAGTTGGTGGCGGTAAAGCGCCATTTTGTTGTTTCCCTGCCGCCGCAACAAAAAAACACCAAGAAGAAGAAGAAGAAGAAGAAGAAGCTCGTCCGAGGTATCAGTGTGCTTCTTTATATCGTAACACATCGATGCTGCTTCAACTAGCAACACAGCGTTTGTCCTATGATGCAGAAAACAAATGGTTTCTTCCATTAAAAAAAAAAAAAAACGAACTGGAAATAAATAATGTAGCCTGTTAGCTTCGTAGCAGCCCCGCTACCGTTAGCTAGTTGGCTAACACACGACACAAACATAACGTATTGTGTTTGTTTAGACTTGAGAGGCCACACCTTCACCTCCCGTCATGTAACAGTGCTTATCTGAAGCTCTTTGGTGCTTTTGATATAACTATAAGCCCAACACTATCAGTAAAGTCGTGAAAGACCAAAGTTACATTTGAGTCTGCATCACTGATTTCTAACCAAGTGATGTCTGCTTGTTACCGTGCTTGGTTGGCTACCAGCAGCCTCTGGTATAACGTTAACGCTGTGCCTGTAATACTATCATCAAGTTCATTGTTTTAATTTGTATTACAATGACTATGCTCACGGGCCTTTGTTTGTAATCCTGCCACAACACATCGTGGCTTACAGTTGCCTTTGTCTCTTCATGAAGATGGGAGACAGTGATGATGAGTACGATCGCAGGAGAAGGGACAAATTCAGACGGGAGAGAAGTGACTATGACCGTTCAAGAGAAAGAGAAGACAGACGCAGGGATGACTGGAATGACAGGTAAGACCGGCAGATGTGTGAGTGCCTCATCTGCAACAAAATGCAGGTAAAAGGTGGTTCTGTGGTGCTCTCAAAGAGTGTAACTAAGTGAAACTTAATGTATCATTTGCGAGTTGTTTTCCTCTTTAATGTTTCCCATTGTTTCCCGAAAATCCAGGGAGTGGGACAGAGGCAGGGAACGGCGTAGCCGCGGAGAGTACCGGGATTATGACCGAGGTCGCAGGGAGAGGTTCACCCCACCAAGGCACGACATGAGTCCCCAGCAGAAACGCATGAGAAGAGACTGGTGAGATTAGCAGCAACACGAATGTTCAACCTTTGCAACTGGAGTCTGCTGTTGTTGAAGGTCTTTTATCTGTCCCTGGCAGGGATGACCACGGTGGAGACCCTTACCGTGGGGGATACGACTTGGGCTATGGTGGTGGAGGAGGGCCCAGCTACGGCCCACCACAACACTGGGGCCACCCTGACTTACATCTCATGCAGCCTCATCATGGCATCCCCATCCAGGCAAGGTAAGAGATCAGGGTTGAGTGAGCCTGGGGTTCTTAGTTCAATGTTGTTTTAAGGATTTATTTTCAGTAATAACTCTGCTGACCCATCCAAAACTCCATCCGACACGTTTCTCTTCCGTTAGGCTTGGAAACATCCATGACATGGATTTGGGCCCACCCCCTCCCATAATGAAGACCTTTAAGGAGTTCCTGCTGTCCTTGGATGATTCTGTGGATGAGACGGAGGCAGTCAAACGCTACAATGAGTACAAGATCGACTTCCGCCGGCAGCAGATGCAGGACTTCTTTCTGGCTCATAAAGATGAAGAGTGGTACGATCTCAGTTGCCTGATTAATGAATATTAATAGTAGATTTTAATGTAGTTGCTCTTTAGCCATTCTTTCCATTTAATAATTATAGTTATTTAATCTGTGATTGTCATCACCAAATGTTTACAGTTGCTCTCTTTTGGTTTTTATTTCATAAAAGTATTATTTTAGATGTAGTTGCTTTTTTAATAATCTAATATGTTGAGCCTGGTCCTATGGTGGGTGTGTCATGGGATATTAAGGTCATATGTATTTGATTGCTATACAATACCTTTATAATATAATACCTCCACATAAGCCTTTTAAGATGTCTTCCATCCATGTACTAGGACCAGACCCACAGTCAGTTTGACTTTTGTTACAGTACTTGTTATTTATAAAAGAAGAAAAATCAACCCAAATTCAACCTTAGTGCACATATTATTGTTCTGTTTGATCAGCAGTGAACCAACCCTTCCTTCTTCATTATGTTGTGCAGTAAATCAGTAAATGCACATGTCTCTAAATTCTATTCACAATCACATAACTGAAAGATTAAAGTCGTATTTCCTTTTATTCAGTTACGTTCGTCTTTGACCAAAAAGTTGTTTGGGTTGGTTTTCTTTCACTTACTTTTAACCTTTCACAGTTGTATAATGACTGTTAATGCTTATTATTTCACAGGTATCATGCAAAATTGTTCTGTTTTGACATAACCATTTTCCCCCCTTCATTCCCACTACTACGTTGACAGCGTTTCTTTTGAAGATGAGAAAAAGTGGAACTCATCAGCAAGAATCGGTCTTAGACAGCAAGGGCATGCACTGCGCACAATGCAGTTGCTCTTAGACACACAGTATCAGGGATCTTAGATAGACAGTCAAGCAGTCTTGCGCACGTGGAGATTTTTTTTTCTTGTTTTATGCTTTTTCTACACCATTTTCTTTTTATATTCGGATCAAATCGAATCCCAAAACCGAATTTGTGTGTATACAGACACACCATTGGGGTGAAGTGGAGCGCATTTTCACAGAAGAGACCCCCCTCTCTGTATTTATTTGTTAATAAACTGGCAGAACAAAAGGTAACTGTAGTCCACTCAATGATCAACATTTTTAATGTGAAATTCTGATTCTATGTGAATGCTTAATTTTATAATCTCTCTGTTGTGTTTTTCCCTTATTTTTTGGTGAGTTAATCTCAAACTTTCTAATAATGTGCAATAACTAGCTGCAATAATCACAAAGTAATAACATGCATACACTGAAAGACCTAACACAAGGACTAGAGCTATATAAAATACAGAAACGATTGAAATCATAATTATGATAATCTGTCTAGAGACTTCAATTCCACTGACTGAATTTGGGATTTTTTAACTTTTCCCAACAAACAACTACAACTTCTTATTTGTAGAAAATATGGTAAAAAGAAATTGTAATATGCAAATAAATCATATTCCTCAGTGCCACTGTATTAAAACCACAGTTGCAACATAGATATATAATATACATTTGTTCTCTAACTTTTACATCCCGTTCATCCCAACCCCCATCATTCCCTCCCCACTTTTTTATGGACCCCAACTCTGGACACAGGTTCAGATCCAAGTATCACCCAGATGAGGCCAGCCGACTTAAAGCAGAGGCCCAGAGTGCCCTGCACAACCGTCTGAATGTCTTCGTGTTCCTGATGGAGAACAGCTGGTTTGATAATGTCTCTCTGGACATTGAACAGACCCCAGCCATCATCAAGGTTCTGGATGCAGGTGAGACATCAAAAATAATTACGAGTACTGGTGATATGTGGAGTCCAGTCTTTCGATTTCTGTCTACACTGACCCGTATTTCCCCTTGCTTGTCTTCAGCTGTGATAAAGATGGAGGGAGGAACAGATCACGATCTTCGCATCTTGGACCTTCCATCTGAAGAGGAGGAAGAAAGGGAGAAGCTGGCATCTGTTTCAGGGGGTGCTGAACCTCAAAAGAGAGAAGACCTCAAAGCCCTGGACGGTGACCGCAAACCTTTAATAGAGAAGGACAAAAATGAGAAGGTATGTTTTGTTGTCAGTTGTCAGTGCTCGCCGGGTTGTAGAGATTTCACAGCCGTATGTTGATGACGGTAAACTGTGCCGCAGGAGGAGAGCGACTCTGCCGGCACAGAAAGAGCTGCTGCAGCTGAAGGAGAGGATATGAAAGAGGAGGCAGAGAAAGAAGCTGCCAAAGAAGAAATGCCTGAACCCAAGAAAGTAAGTGTTGCTTCCATTATTGAAATTATTTGCTAACAAGAGACAAGAATGATCCAAATGGCGCTCATTGGTCTCATTTTCAGCCAAGACGAAAGAGGAAGCGCAGTGGAGACAGCGACGATGAAGGCAGTGCCTCAGAGAGCGACTCTGACTCTGATTCAGACTCAAATTCCAACTGCTCTGATAAACCTGTGAAGAAGGAAGAGGTGGAAGACAAGGATGAGGAGGAAGAGGAGGGTGAAGGTGAGGAATCAAATTCATAGCATCTGATTTTTATCTTCAGAAAGACAGTTTAGTTCACTGTCCACAACTCAAAGCGCTGTTCACAACACTTCACGCTCTCTCTGTTCTAATGATGAAGAGGAGAAACCAAAGGAGGATGCTGAAGATGACAAGAAAGAAGAAAAGAAGCCCAAAGACGACTCTCCCAGACCACGGCCTCTGCACAGGACCTGCTCTCTGTTCATGAGAAGCATCGCTCCCACCATTTCCAAGGCTGAGATTATTGCTGTGAGTAGAACACAGGCAGCAGTATTAACGGCCCAGGAGATAGTCGCAGTCATTCGTGTCGTTGTTTAAACTCCACAACCTTATTGTTTTCTCTCTCTCAGCTTTGCCGACGATACCCTGGCTTTCTGCGTGTTTGCTTGTCTGACCCCCATCCAGAGCGCAGGTTGGTTTAAATCCCACATTCTTTGAACTTCTCACTCTGATGTTTATTGGATTCATTCAGTGAAGCAGGAGACTACACTCGATTACACAGTAATGGTTTAATGAACTCTGTGCTGCTGCAGGTTTTTCAGACGTTGCTGGGTGACGTTTGACCGCAGCGTCAACATCAAAGAAGTTTGCTGGAACCTTCAAAATATTCGAGTAAGCGTGCCAGTCTTGCTTTCAAGTGATTGTATTATGCAGCATAGAAGAAGATAACTTTTGGATATATGTAATGCAATGTAATATGTGGATACACGCCTTAACGCTAATGTAGATTGCGTTGTTATTTCCTCTCTTTTTCATTTTATTTGATTTAAGATGAAATCACTGAACATTTTTGTCAGATAACGAGACCTGCAGTGTTGTATTTCAAAATCATATTGGACTTAGGGGAGCCTTGGCTTCTCCTTTGCACCTGTTTTTATTACTCGTGTAATCTCCTGAATAGCAGTTGAGGCCATTAAAACAAATTTTTACTCTCCTACCTTTCACAGCTGCGAGACTGTGAACTGGCACCGGGGGTGAACAGGGACCTGGCCCGGAGGGTGCGTAATGTTAATGGCATCACTCAGCACAAGCAGGTTCTCCGCAATGACATCAAGCTGGCTGCCAAGCTCATTCATGCCTTGGACGAGAAAGGAGACCTGTGGAGCATCAAGTTCCAAGAAGAGGGGCGGAGCACAGAGGTACAGCGCTTGTCAAGTTCATGCATTTACATGTGTGTGTGTGT
>NW_023339763.1:16182375-16204651 GCF_004916995.1 Morone saxatilis | reverse complement strand
GTGTGTGTGTGTGTGTACACAATTTAAACAGACTGCTCTCACATGGAATTGCTGTCACTGAATTGATTAATTCATGTGTGGTTTGTGATTTCAAAAGTTGCCAGCTCAGAACCCCATCTTGAAGAATATCACAGATTACCTGATAGAGGAGGTGAGTGCTGAGGAGGAGGAGCTCCTAGGCTCCGGGAGTGGGATGGATCCTGAGGAGAGCGCCAAGGAGGGAAACCCTACAGAGACGACTGTGGAGAGGGATGACAAACTGGCTAAGGTTTGACTTTTGCAGTTATGAGTACAAATGCTGCACAATTCTGTATTATAACAATGCTTTATTGTTATCCTTGATGTGCTGTTATTGTCAAAGTAGTAGTAAATCAAATATCTACATTCAGTCTTTATGAAATTTACCATTCACCTCGTTCCAGGTTTTGGATCGTCTGGTTTTGTATCTTCGTATTGTCCATTCAATTGACTACTACAACACCTGTGAATACCCCAGTGAGGACGAAATGCCCAATCGCTGTGGCATGATCCATGTACGTGGACCCATCCCTCCTAACCGCATCACACAGGGAGAAGGTCAGTGCGTTTCCCTTGTGTCATAACATGGACGAGTGTACTTGGAAGAGAGAAAGTAAATATGTTGATTGTACAAGAGAAGCTTTGATGCATAAATGTGTTCCTGTTCAGCTTTGGAGCTCTGGAGTTGAATGTATGTATGTACTATTGTAGCTCCTTACTAGTTAATAATTTTGGTGTGTTTGAATTACGTTTTACAACACTATTTTGCACAGATTCTTACAGTTAAACATCCTGGATCTTTTTATGTATTTTACGTGCTTTACAATGTACAATATAACTCAAAAGTTGTAGTATTGTGTATCTAAAAATATGTGTAATATCTGTGGAAAAATACATTTTGTATAATGACACATTGGTTAAAGTTAAAGTCTGTATTGAGTACGTAAAAACCTTAAATCATTCTTATAACCTTTTTAACACCTGTCACATTTTCCTGGTAACTCAAACAGTGCAACAATGGCAAAAGATGATGGAAGAGAAGCTGAGTCCTTTGTTTAGTTTAAAAGAAATCCTTTCTGAGGAAGAGGCGGCAAAGATGGGCCGCAAAGATCCTGAGGATGAGGTGGAGAAGTTTGTGTCTGCTAACACTCAAGAGCTGGGAAAGGACAAATGGCTCTGCCCACTAAGTGGCAAGAAATTTAAGGTGAGCACTTGGACTGTACAACATATTGACATGTTTTCGACTAAGCCTCTTCACATTTCTTTGTGAGGACATGTACATTAGTGCATCGTCATTCAGTGCTGAGGGACTTTCTCAATCTCTAACAAATTTCAAGGGCCCAGAGTTTGTACGAAAGCACATCCTGAACAAACACGGCGACAAAATTGAAGAGGTGAAAAAGGAAGTGACGTTCTTTAACAATTTCCTGATGGACGCCAAGAGACCATCGCTCCCAGAGATGAAGCTTCCTCCTCTTCCAGGACAAGGTCAAGGTCGGCGCAACATTTATTCCGCTCAGATACAGAACTGGAAGCATTAATAATAAAGCTTACAGTGGTGCACCATGGGTTAGATAATGAAATCATATTTTGTTCGACAACAATATAAACAGTTTATTTTTTATTCTACAGGTTTGCTTTCTCCCAGCATGCCGTTTCCTCCCCAAGGTCCTCAGGGTCCAATGGTCTTCGGACAGCCTCGTCCACCACTGATGGGCTATGGTGGTATGCTATTAGAAACGACGATACTTTGAAATGTGTTTTTCAGTCGAGCCGCTACCGTTGTGTTGACTTTGACACCTTCTTTTCAACAGGCGGACCTCCTTACCCCCCCAACCAATATGGAGGAGGCAGAGGAAACTATGACAACTTCCGCGGACAAGGTGGCTACCTGGGGAAGCCACGCAACATCAGGTGAGACCACTGTACGTGTGAGCTTTATTTTGCTATGGGCTTTTTTTGCTATTGGAGAATTTTGAACCTCTTTTTACGATCATTTCTATTCTTTTTTGTTTAACCATCTCAGAATGTCCCGAGGTGACCCACGCAACATCATTGAATATCGCGACCTGGATGCACCAGATGATATGGACTTCTTTTAGAAAGTCACTCTGCCCTTTCAGTCTCCACTCTGTACCAGTGTTTTTCTGCTTGCTTTCTGTAGTAATTAGGTTATTTCTTTTCCTTAATATTTTTTTGGTAATTATCGTGCAACCAGAACAAACATTTGTTGTAAACTGATTCCTCAATAAAGATGTGATCTAACTTTATTCATATGTATTTGATGATTTATCAAATGTAATCTAATTGTGTGTGACTTAAAACTGACCAGAGCAGCCAAATGATACAGAAAAGCGGCCTGTAGATTTAAAAAGACAAGATACTAACTAAGAAATGAATCCCAGACGCCTCCTCATATCCCTCTGTGGTCAGGTCTGCGTTTAAGAACTTGGGATCATGGTTAGCGTCAAACAGGTCAGTGTGGGGGTCTGATAATGAACATTAATCTTTCTATTAATCTACAACAATTACATGTTGTAGATTAATAGAAATCTTATTTTTTAACAGTATGTTGTGGTGTGTTGTACATTTGTGCTCATGATTTTTTCTGGGACAGATGTTTGGAGACCCCAAACCCCCCTGGTGAAGGAATTGAAGCAGACAAATAAATGGTTGCCCTCTACTGGATAAACTATTGAATTACATGTGTCCTCAGGCCCTTTAGGTTGACACAGCTGCTGACTAGAAATCTGCAGAATCCTTGCAGTGGTGAAAGAAATAATTAATATTTTCAGTAATGTACAAATAAACCACTTACAAATGAAAAAGTTATTCTGAAGTTGGTTCTTACACTACCTGTATTCATTCTTGCTGGGGTGTCATTTACATAATTCATGCAAATGCAACACATTTTGGCATAAGAAATAATTTATTTGGCGCATGGTGCCTTTTCATAACACGTCTTCAGATATTCTGTATTAGAAATACACAAATCCATAAGTGGGTTCATGACAAATATAGCCTACTAAGACATCATCAGTGTTTTCACTGCTTTTCAAACAGCATTCCCACACAATGGGCGTCACAGCTTAATGATTATTTAACATCCATGTTAAATAATTTCAAATACAGGCAGAACGTACAGCATGGGCAGATCCACACTGTAATGAGCCACACTAAAAGCAGCAAAGAAAACCAGCTACACAGTTTGTGTGGAAGAGAAATGTCTAAATGATCTGAAGCTTGTGACTTTCAGAAAGTCCACAGCTGACCTTGTGTTCATGGAATAACTTGGACAAGGCCTCCATGTAAAGTCTGTGATAGTGGTCGACCTCCTCCTCTGTAGGAATGACACACTTTGGCACTGAGATCGGACTTCCCACTGGAAGAAACAGAGTGTTAGAATAAAATGGGCTCGGTGCAGCAAGTTAGGCCTATATACAGAATAATGAAATACTCACCAACAGTGGTGATCGGAATCCTGTAGGGCATGAAAGCCAAACGCTCACCAACAAATAGACATGGGGCGAAACCCATAATCTTTTTGAACAGGTCCTGTAGCCTCCGACCTAGACTACCATCAGAGAAAATGACCTGCTGAAAGAGCTCATTCTCTCCAAATGAGTAAACAGGCACCAGATCAGCCCTGTGGAAGATAATCACAGATAATATCAGTGTGTCCAGTAGTGAGCTGCTGGTCACATGTGAGTACAATGATACACACTGACTACTGTGTGTTTTTAACAGTATTCTCACCCAAACTCAAGGGCCACCCTTACAAATCCTTTTCTCTGCCTCATGACCACTGTGTTGAGTCCAGGAGAGGATGCCAGAGACTCAGCAGCGCCCCCTATCACAATCACCACTGCATTACCCTTGCCTCTCTTTGAAAGGAGGTGGGCAAGGCTCGGTTTGCTGACTGGATAAAGACCTGATCAGACAAAGTGAGACAGTAACAGCAGTTTAGTTCAACTGATGGAGATTGTGGTTCTGGTCCAATTTACAACTTATACTAGTGTGATGTAGAAACTTGCGACATCTTGTATCCAGCAGGAAAAGTTGAACAAAAATGAAATATTAATGAGGTATAAGGAGCAGATGCCTTTTAAAGGATTTTAATGTGGAAATGTATACATGCTTTATTGTGGGAAAAATACGAGATGTGTGTATTGTTCCAGGCACACTATTTGTATTATGTCTTAATAATTGACTGGAGGGGATCTATAAAGACAAGAACAGGAAGGCTTACATGTTAAATATGGTTGATGTCAAAAGTTGAGACTGAGATGAGCATGTTTTAAAATACCTGCACTTATTATGTACTCCCTAAAGAGTGGTATCCTGAAAAGTCCTCCCAGTATCGCCAGGGAGGATCTCACGCCCGGAAACACCTCAGTGAAGCCACAGCTCTCTGTGCTGAAGCAGGTAAAGGCTCCAGCACTCATGATACCATGAGGGTGACAACCCAAGATGTAGTTCTTGTTTGGATTCAACTCGGCTGTCTTCACCAACTGTGCAAGAATTGACACGAGAGGATTTAGTCATTGATTGAAGTCAATCTCTGCTGTTAACCATAAAACCAAACCCACTTCAGCTGTACATTATCTCACTGAATGAGAGATTAAAAAACACAACAAAACAAACGACAAAAACTGGTTCTTTTAGGTGTTTTAATGGGAGAACTGATGAAAGCAATGTCGATAAAATGCTTCCAAAATTAAACACTCATTACAAAAGGTTTTTAATCATATAGTTCTATTACAATAACTGTAGTTAATAAAGAATCTCAGCATATAATACAAAGAAATATCAGTGTTTTATACTTCCCAGCATGTATATAGTACAATGAGTACAGACTCTTACCCTTAATTGTTTACAAAAATTTAATTTGAAAAGATTTGAGAGGATATTGGAGTTGTTCTGTATGAACTGTACACAAACCATTTTGTTTTTTAAGAGCTAACATTTTAAAATAGTTCTACTACAGTGTCCTGTCATCATTAAATAACTGTCGCATCCATGTGTTTGTCTGAAATTGTCTGAAATCGGATAATAAGAACACCAAATGTAATGCAGGCATTTCAAGATACAAAGTATAACTTACTTTGACTGGAAAGAAATCTCTGAAGTGCTCCCATACCCTCCACTTCCTCACGAATGTTGTTCTCCTGCCCCCTGATGGAGACATTAGAAATCTTAGAGACACTGGGTGTGTCCAAATTTCACACTACACACTAACTGTATAGCCTACAGTTTCTTTTATGTACTATGTATTGTTGTAGGATACTAAAATCAACATGGCCTGTGTCCAAACTACATAGTACACAACTGATTCTAAGCAGGTTTTGAGTACGTAGTGCGTTTTCACTGGAAAAGTGACCAAATAAAGTCAAAAGAGTCAGTATACACACTGATAAAGCCTGAGTGTACCGTTTATGGGCACTGGTCTCCCACAATGCAATGCACAAGGGAACTGGAAGAACTGCTGAAAGAAAATTTCAAACCGTTTATGTCTATGAAACATCCTTTAGAAAACAAATGAAAAAAAACTATAAATCTTTGCTCTCTCTTAAAGTTTATTTTTTGACCTGTTGCACATAGCATATACTCTATAACATCAGTATGTAGTATGAGCAATGTTTTATACCAACAGGAAAGGATCAAACTATGATATTATAGTTCTTTATGTTTTTGGAGGTATTCACACAGCTGTTTTCCGTTTGTTAGGAACTCCCCATGATATATATTCATCATGGGGAGTTTAATATGTCGTTGATGGAAATAGTCCATCAACAACACAATAAAAATAATTTAGTGTATATACTGGCTTTTTAAAATAAACTCCAGTGTGAACACACTTCAGAGCCTGCTTGTCATTAGTAAATAGTTTAGAAATGAGTGTATATGTGCATGATCCTTTGATTTACATGGATACTTAAGTTGTGTAATTTTCTTTACCTCTTTCAGGGGTGTGCCAGTCCATCACCATCCATATGAAGTACAGAGTGGAGAGCGGCCACAGTGAGGTGAACATCAGATACACCATCAAGATAATACAAGCCACTCCTGAAAAATATTTTGAATTGTTAAGATATTAATGAATACAGTGTTGTTTTACAGACGCAGTGAAAAGCTTGTGAGCTAATGAAGCTATAGCAAATATTATTTGACTTATTTTCTAAAGTCATGTTATACATGTTCATAAAGATTAAGGGTAGTGGGATCTTACCTAAGAAGATAAAGCTTAGGACCCATTGCAGAACACTTACTGCCTCTAAAAACTCCTTCCACTGAGTTTTTTCTTTAGTCATTCCTGCAACCTGGAGGCCATACCATCAATTTTTAGTGGTTAATAACATTTTAAACTGTGCTTTCATTCAGTAAAGGTCACGGGTATATAAGTTCTATAATTAATGCCTGTAGAAAAGACAAAAGTTGCTTTATCTGAGCTAATAATTAAATGTATGATAGATGTCTTTATGATAGAGATCAGATTCCATTAGTAATCAGCACTTCAGCTTGTGATCTTAATCTTCCTTTAGGGAAGTCATAGTCTTAAAAACTTGCAAGCCATGCAGCAGCCTGATGAAATTACTTACTTATGAACAAGCTGACAGGCAAACCAAGACAGTGGGGTTTTTAATTTGCTTACAAATAAAACTTGTCAACCAAGCTTGCATGAGCACAAAACACCTCTGGCTAAAAGTCATTAAAACAACATAAAACAACGTTTATGGTTATACCGCTGAGCATAAAACATCATACTTTACCTTCTCAGAGTTTATTCCAATGTTAATTTGAATGGATGCAGATTTACCAGTTCAGGAAAAGCACACAATGCAGGATGCACTTTGACCAGATCATGTTAAGCTTACTGATAACAAATCCACTCCCCAGATACTTTGACACACAAGCAATGTCAGAGATAAACGTGACATAGTTTTATAGTTAGATACTCTGTGTATTGGATCTGTGTAGCGTCCTCTGGAGGACTTGCAATGGTGTCATTATCAAATCATGTCATGTGTGGTGTCTCTTTTGCATTTGGTTGCTCTATTGGCCAACAAGATTGCGTGTCAATCTGTTCTGCTGCTGTTATTCAGCTTAAAGTGATTTGGATCAATATTACAGTACAGTTACTGTTGTTCGTCAGAGTTTTTCTCTACCAGAAATAACCAATAAGAAATGTTGTTCTTGATCACTGATAAATGTGGATCATTTCCATGTGCTTTCTCTGTGTTAGGCTGCTGTTAGGGAAACTCATCACTTCCTGCAGATGTTTTACAATAGAAGCCTTTTTGAAAGTGAAGGGATTCTGCAGCCTGGACCAGTCGAAGGCTTTTATTTTGAAACTGAGTGAGGAAACAGTAGCAACAGCCTCGCAATTCCTGCTGCATGCTGTCTGACTTACTGGGACACTTAATTCAATGGAGTCTTTGTTAATGTTATTATTCACACCTGTGCTTTTCCTGCTTCGACAGGTCAAAATGTCTGCTGTGAATTAAAAGGTCCTACCTACTCTCACAGGTGTTTTCAGTTACCCTGGATGATTAGCTCTCTAGTCAGGTTGAAGTTGGGTGGAGCTTTGCTGGGACTTATGGGATGTTGCCAACCTCTGTAAGCCAATAAGAGTAGTGACAGTGTAAGTTGTCTCGCCCTGACAGGTGCAACAAACTGAACAGCAGTGTGAGGGAGATGCCAGTCAAGTGCAAATTGTCCATGCCCCCACACAGTCCTGAGAAGAAGTCCAATCGGGAAAGAGAAAACACCTGTGTGTGTATGTGTTTAAAATCAAATGGTATTAGCTGGTGCAGTAGTCAATTCTGATTTATTTTAGAATATGTATAGAAAAGTAAATACAGACTGGACTATTTATACCCTACAGCTTTAATACTAGATAATGGCCAATCACAATAAATATTATTTGTTGATAATAAGCATATGGTATAGTACTGTGTATGTACTAAACTTATTACGTATTAAACATATTTATAGTTATTATGTATTGGACTTACATTTATTAGTGACTACTCTCACCAGGTGGGACATTTGGGCTTGCTGCACCAGACACCAGCACAGTAATAGTGTGGACAATTGTGTCCCATGTCTTCATTCGGTTATCTACTTTAAATTACGTTGACCAATCTCTGAGGGAAGCTGAATCAATCATTGACTCATCAACTATTTAGATGTGGACTTCAACTTTCATACTCTGATATCTGCACACAGTGCACAGCTCTCTTTGTAGCAGCGACAGTCCAAAGATTCCTCTGCTAATAGCCTACATGATTAGTAGGCTGTGTTTGTCAAGAGGGATCACTCCTAATCTCTTACTTGGTTGTTAAAACTCAGTGTTTACCAGTGTGCAGGATTTAGTGGCATCTAGTGGTGAAGCTTCAGATTACAACTAACCGAATACAGCTCTCATCTTTATTTGACGGCCTGGGAATGAGAAACTGTGGATGTGAAACATGTGAAGGGTCCTATAACCAGAGCCAGAGTTTGGTTTGTCTTTTTTATGGGATACTGTACAAACATGGCAGTTCAACATGACAGCATCTGTAGAAAAAAACAGCTCATTCTAAGGTTACAAAAACACTCCTTTATTCAGGGGTTTATACACTAATGAAAACATACCTATGGATATTACATTCCAGTTCTGCCAATAGATCCTTCTCAATGTTACACACTGGACCTTTAACTGGCTCAGCTGTCCTCACCTATACAATCTCCCATAGACGTTAGGGGGCGTGGCTACTGCACACAGGCCATGTGTTGGCTAGTTTGTCATGTGACACCTCGCCCCCAAAAAACACCACAATTATATACTTAAGGTTAGTAGGTTACCCCCATAAAAGGGAAAGAAAAAGTGTTTTCCTTTATATGGACTCAACAGTAGTCACGTCCGCACTTTCTTAGTCAGATCCCATTTTATTTTCTATTTTTTTAAGCTGTCATTGAAATGAGTGGTCACCCAGACACAGTCCAAACAAAATGTCATACCAATATTCCTATGACGGCTTAGCCTACTTTATGTCCGTGGTGTTCATGGGTTTATTTCGAGCGCATTTTATACTTAATAGTATTTTATCCCCTAACGCTCCGATAATACACTTCTATGTGACAGTTGTGCTTAGTCTCTGTTTATCCTGGTATTCTTGATAACTAAATGTTTGTTCGGGTTGTTTAAAGTTTAAAAAAAAAAAAAGAAATCGCCCGCCACTTTTATCCACAATCCATCCGGACATTTAAAGAGTCTGCCGCTGAATCTCCTGCTAAATGTGAGTGGTGGAGGGAGGATTTCATGTCAGCCGGCTGATAAGAAGAAGATAACAGCCTCTCTTTGCAGTTGGACTCAAAACCACCTCTCTCTTTTTCCCTCTTTCTTCTTCTAAAAACAACCAGCGCTCCGCTCTCAGGAAGTCCTGTATGAATATGAATATGGATGCAAACACGGCGCGAGGATGCCCAGCGCGTGAACCAACACAGCGCGCGGATATCTGCGCATTTTTGTGTTGACGTTTTTTTTTTTTTGGTTTTTTCTTCTTCCCCCTCTCTCTTCATGCCTGAACCGAGAGCGTGTTTCTTTTGCGGAGGTCGTGTAGGAGGCTTTTTTGAAGCCCACGAGGATGTCGTTTCACCTGAGTGTTTGCAGAGGACCGTTTTGTAACGTCGCATTGAATTGCATCATGGTTTTCAATCAGTTCTCACACCGGCCAGGCTACACCGAGCCTCGGTAGTAACAGTGCGCTGTTTATCATAAAAATGGAAGACCTTTCACGTCAAGAAAAGGCGTCATTCCGGTGATATGCGTCTGAATAACTGATTTTTCATTTCCACGTCAATTGACACATCTGGGAAAGCGTTTTTTTCCTTCCCTCCCGTCTACCAAGACAGCTGTGTCATCAACAACCGGCGTGGTGTTGTTGTTGTCTGATTTTTACGAGCCTGGGCAACTGGATATCGGCATAGTCTGCCTCTGCGCCAGCCATAGGCTACCCGGTTACTAAGGTAGGTTTCACACCTTCATTAATATTATGTTTTGCTCCATAAATCACCGCATGAGTTGCTTACATCATCTAGCCCATATAACCAGCTGTCATAGTCAAAATGCACTGTCTGCCTAATTAGCAGCAGAAAATATGAGGCTGTATTGCGGAGGAGACGTCGGGCCTGATGGCATTTTTACGCGTAAATTTCACGAAATCCAAGGCTGACAGTGAGCCGCCGTGTGTTCACAAGCCAAATTATTCAACCTTGAAGCCTCGCAGCCCGTGACGGTGAATATAAGGCCTGTATTTTAGCCACAAACACAAAAGAGATGTAAAGATAACGGCGAGGACCGCCGCGCACTGTAACCCACAGCCCGTGTTTAAGTTCAGTCGTGACAAGACCTTATAAATATTTCACCAAAAAACAAGAAGCCTCCATCAGCTGACTGGTGATGCTGGAAGCATGCACGGCGTTATTAATCAGACACCTACACCACAGCGGTGTCAGCGTTAGGAGGCTCGTTCTGCAGGGCCATGATGGAAAACATCTGCATGTTTACGGATAATAAGAGTATAGCAGAGGTTGTATGGCGTGTGTGTGTGTGTGTGTGTGTGAATGGGCGGTAGTTACTCTGATTGTGAATACACTGGTGGTGTGTGTGTGTGTGTTTGTGCGCAGCCAGGTGAGGATGTGGTGGCGCGTCTTTGAGGTGCGGGGAGGCAGGCGTCTGGGTGAGGGGAGCCAGTTCATCAGATGTGTCTTTTTTTTTCTTTTTCTTTTTTTTTTTTAAAAAAAAAAGGAAAGCCCATCAGATACCCAACAAAGTGCCGCAGTATCCCACCTTAGATCCTTCATAAGACGATCCAAAAGGGTCGAGGGGTTGTGAATTCAACGTGAAATTAAGGTTAGTCAACACTGTTTTTGTCCCCCTCCGCCCCTGCACCCCCATTTTCCGGGCGTGACAGCCATTCAAAACGAGCATCACTCACACTGAGAGATTTTTTTCTCTTCCTCACCTCTCCACCACATGCTTTTAGCAATTTCAATAAACAGTACTTATTAGGCTGCTGGAATGAAAGCGTTTGGTACAGTTGTTTCTCTGCCTGACTGGCTTTAATGTCTCTTCCGATATTACTTGGAAGAAGAATCAGGGAAGACTTGGCAGGGGATGTTATATCTATACTGAGTGGACATTTTATTTTGACAGAAGCAGTCATGTCAGTTAGTAGGCTATCTATTACCAAACAAATACAACATGAAAATGTCAAAGGATCGCAAAACTGCAGAGCCCCAGAGTGAATATAGAAAGATAATGATTCTTTTTGGGATGGTGATACTTTACTTTCTGCCTGAAATTGAACTGAAACAAAAAATGAAACTAATTACCAGCCAGTCTCGCTTGACCTTGGAGCTGAATATGACAAAATTCACAAGTCTTGCTTAGGCTGACGGATGCAGATAAAGTGGATGTGAGGTGTGACTGTCTCTTGTGCTGTTTGGTTTATGTTGGTACAGATAGAGCAGAGCAGGGATGGGTGAGAGCAGCTGTGACTTTGGGGTCATTGAGTGCAGGCAGCCACACATACTGTGCACCGTGTCTTGAATGCAGAAGAAAACCAGGGCTCGCACAAGCTGTCGCCAAGTGTCGTCGCTCACCTGGTGGTCCCAAAATCCAGTCCAGAAATCTTTTATAGTCGGGAAACAGCAACTCTGTGTGGCAGCTCGGTCGGTTTGTGCCGTGCGTGGAAATAAATGAAATTTGAAACCTTTATTCCTCGAGGATTTATCCTGCTAAATCATAATGTAGAGCTTCTAAAATATATGAAAACCAACCACAGACTTTGGTTAAGCGTTAATGAAATTGGGCAGAGCTTGTAGGAAGAATAAGAAGTGACTAGTGTTTTCAATAAAGGAGAAAGCATTCTGACTATACTTGAGCTTTTCTCCAGGAAGTGGATGATTCAGATGCTCTGACCGGCTTTGTACGTCGTGTCTGATTCCAAAAAGGATGAGAAATTCAACTTGGAAGATTGAATACACAAATATACTGAGAGGGTGAGGGAAGGCCCACACGGGACTGATGGATGTGCGACACACGTGGCAGATGCTGACATTATAAGCCCATTTCTCTAGTTGAGTGGATACCCCTGTCTGGATGAGCAGTAATGGATTTGTGTTTTGTTTTTTTTTGGATGTGGATTTCCTGGAGCACAGGTTGTTTCTATAGAGTTTGAGCAGCAGCAGGTCAATAGGTTGGTAAAAGTAATACAAATGGCTACTACTGACCAGTTGTGCAGGTCTATTTATTGTAAAATCACTACCGCTGTGGACATGTCTGTCTGGCTTTTACTGTGTATTGTTATTTTCTTTAAAGGGGGAGCATGTGCTTCTTCCATCTGTGGTTTCACCATCTTGATTCTCTCAGCTCTGTCAGAGAGAGATGGCATCAGAAATGAGGGAGGCAGACATGCAGCATGTGAGCACTGTGAGTGACTGCTATCAGTTGAAGGATTTATAAAGTCGGCTTCTGGCCCGTGATCATCACAGTGGATACATTTCAGGTTAACTGTTTTGAGAATGAATTTGCTTTGTTTGCTCTGAGTAGAAAAGATGACTTTTTAGCTCAGAGGCAGTTGAAGTTTGTCCCTTGTGGTTTTGGATTGAATTTTGCCAAAGTTTTCTCTCCCATCACTCTGCTTTACTTCCGCCTGTACTTTATGTTGTGTATGTAACATTCAGGCTGCTAGAGCTGAAAAGATAAGTCCATTAAAGGATTTATTCATTTAAAAATAATCAGCATCTTTTTTGATGATTGAATAATTGTTTCATTCATTTTTCAAGCAAAAATTGTGAAAAAATGCTGCATATTCTCATGTTCCAGCTTCTCAAATGAGAAGATTTACTTTTTATATGTAGTAAACTGAATAACTGGGTTTTGGGCAGACAAAAAAAGACATTTTAACTTAAATTTTTTGACATTTCATATACCTTTCAGATTAATGGATAATGAAAATGATAATGACCACATGACGGTTGTGTTTCAAAATGACTTGTATCAGTGTAACTCCAATTATATTAATGATAGTATTTCTGTTTATATCTGTGATGGGATCAGAAACCGCTCTGTGACTTTGAGGAAAGATTGTGTTGTTCCTCTTTATGTGTGTAGACGTTGGCTGGTATCTTGGAATTGTATTATGGAGGCATTAGTTGAGTGCTATGACATTTTTTTTATCAGCAGGTAGGTTCATGTATTGATAAAGCAGTACACACCTCCAAGGGGTGGCGTTTTCTTTGTTTTCTTTTGCTATTAAATTTCCTCGCAAACCAACCATATAACACTTCGAATTTTTAGAAAAGGAGTTAGCAAAGCTGATTCATATTTTTATCTGAAAGAACTGAGAACATAGTATTCAGAATACAGCCATTGTTTTCACTTTCACAACATTGGGAGACTTCCATTAAATACATTACAATATACTGGTTTAAAACTGATCAGAGGCAGACATGTCCTAACTTTTATCCCTTGTATGACTGAATCCTACACATAATGCACCTCTTTGTTAGACACTCCCTTCCTGGTAAACTTCTTGCCCCTAGTTTGTATTGATGACATCAGTATGACATCATCAGAGTTATTTTCTTGACAAAGCTCCTTGGAAATCCACAGATGACACCAGACAGTTGTTTTGACTGAGAAACTGTGGACATTTTTCACTAATGTAGGTCAAATTGATTTAATTAGCTAAACTACCTTTTTGTATTGTATTTGTATTGAATATTAACATGAAATCATCATAATGACATCTGCTGTTGACTCAAATTATTTAGTATTCATATATCATTTGTGGTGGTTTTAGTTCATAGCATATCATATCCCCAGTTCTCCTCAACTTTAACATTAAACCCTGTGTTTCTTATGGATCAAACCAACTTGAGTCAGTCACAGTGTTGAGTTATAAATGCGTCTAAAGGTGTAAAGGTTCTCTCTGGTAACGTCATGATTAAAGGGCATGCCATTTACTAGCGATGTCCTGTCCTAGAAAACCTGCCTCGGACATTGTTAGATGTCATCCCCCTTTGTCTTCTGTCTTTCCTGCCTCTTAACTCGTAGACTGTCTCGCAAAGAGGGGAGGGGGGTGAATCCCATTAGACTTTTTCAGCTGTGTCTCCCACTCTACACTCCCTCTCCCTAAATAGATATCATGCAGGCATACAGATTGCTCACTCTCCTGTGGAAATGGTTGTCATTCTTTTGTCTTTTTTCAATGTGATGCACTGGATGCAGGGGCTAAATAAAGGGAAATCATGGCAACATGTAAATGGACTGACTCCCCCTGCACCCACTGGGGGAAGAGGAGAAGATTATTTTGCTCCACAAATGACCTCTTGGTACTTTACTTGGGAGCCCCCCCTGCAGATGGCCTGTTGGGTGCTCCACACTTTAAAAGATCCTACATGTCCCTTGTCTGACCGCAGGATGTCTGGGATGTATATGGACAAATAACCCAGACACAATTCATATGAAATGCTCCCTTTAAATGCTTCCTTTCTGGACTGTAAGCATCTTACAGCAGCCAGTCTCCAGTGCTGTGTGTAGTCAAGAGTAATGATGTGTGGTAATGATTTCCTTGAGGCAACTCATCTTTGTTCATTTCCCTTATGTTTTCTCATTAAACCCTTCAAAGCCATTTGCATGGTACCATGCAAAATAAATAAAGTTAGGAGCCAACAGTTACTCGTCTCTTGTTGGCACAGAGGTCCCCGTCTCGAGCCATGTTAACCACCACCTGTTTGTCTATATCTACGCAGTGTCTTCCACATGGATAAACAAGCAAGTATTAGGGACAGAGAGCAAATATGTTTACATATGTTTGTGTGTTTTTTTTGCTTCTTAGGAAGCCCTTAGCGAAGTCGTTTCAGCATCATTATGTGAGAACAGTAATTGGCAAGATCTGGAATTACTAGAGGAGCACATTGTAGCTTTATTTTGAATTATACATGTTTCGGCATGCATAAACGGACCAAAGTGGTCCAGAATGCTGTGTTAACGTCCCTATTCTCATTAGTGTGCAGGAATTACGCCAGGGACCTTCAAAAGACCTTGAATAATGTTCAAAATCATTAAGAGGCAGTAACATGTTCTTTTTCTGGCAGCTGTGTGTTGCAAACAGTGAAAAGTGCTCCACAAACATTGTTGCCCTAACATGTCACCACTGTGTCACCTGAATACATGGGTCTGAAACTGATGTGGAGCATAATGGTTGTAGAAGTATCTCACAGTGGTTGTTCATTGTCTGCGACATTCCTAAAGGTCACAGTAAACGAGCAAAAACTCAGGGTTCAGCAACAATGTGTGAAATAGGTGAGTGTACACAGAAATGCAAATCTGAATGCAGGATAACCTAAGTATGTGTGTGTGTGTGTGTAAATGTCAGAGCAGTCTTTATTGTGCTGGAAAGAATCACAGCTGCTTGGCTAGGTGGCAGCAAAAGAAACTCCAACACATTTTACTCACTGATCTGAAATACAAAGATGTTTAAAGGTTTAAAAAGACTCAGGTTCGTGGGATTCTGGGGGCCAGACTCTAATTCAGCATCCTCTCAAAAGCGCAGTTTATCCAGTTTCTGTTTAGGAGTTATTTTAATTGCATTTTTTTTATTTGTAGCCCTGTAAAAAGTTTCATTATTGGGTAAATGAATTTGAAAGTCTGACTGATACGTTACAGAATTTTGCCATTTTTGTGCACAATTACTGGCAAATTATTAATGTTGCTTCAGAGCGAGGTGCCAAGAACAAGACATTGGTTCATCAAAAACAATTACACGCTTGCAGCTGATATAGCAGAGGTGAGACTGTACAAGTGTTTCACTGTCATTTTTGGATGGGAGCCACCGGGGCCAAAGCAAGTCTCCACACACGCGACTCATAATCATCTTGTTAAAGTGAGTGATATTTTTCCATCTGCTATTTTGGCCCTGCGTCCCACCCAACCACAAGAGGACAATATAAGAAAACACTGCCTGACTCAGACACCCTGCAGTGCGTAATCTGCTATCACCTGCCATTTGCCCCAGTTAGTGGCTTTTCATTTCATAACTGTCAGCGCGGCGAACAGCAGGAATGACAGGAATAGGAATTGCTCAAGTGAGACCCTGAGCTGAAAACCTGCCAATCACACCTGCAAGGCCAATGGACCTGTACATTTTACCACTTCTCTTAGCTTTTGAGCTTGCAGTACAGACCCTTGAAAATGCTCTTAGACATGTCTAACTAACAACTCTCGAAGGTGTCTGATGTAAAAAGATATGAAATAACCTTCAGAGGTGGCAGTGTGTACTGTGTGCTTTACCAGCAATTAGCTTTGTCACACAAACTCTTTATTTTCATCAACAAGTTTTTTTTTTTATTCCATCAAAATGTCTTCATCTGAGTTACTGTCATGCTGTTGAACACTGTGGGGTGCAAATAGCCGGGCCACAAGAGACATGATTTGTATGTAATGAGATGAATGAGTGGGTGAGCTGTGTGTGTGGGCATGTGTGTGTATGTGTGCTTATCCCGCGCAACCTACGCTATGACTCGCTTGTCGGGGGATTTTGAGTACAAGGAGTAGGATGATTCAAATGTTGGAAGACCACTTGTGGCCTACCTGGCTTTGCTAATCACACCAACGCTGCTGCTGCTGCTCCATCTTTCAGTCATAAGAAAGGCAGCTCAGCGAGTGCAGCAGCAGCTCTGTCAGAACAATATCAACATGATTTACAATTCTGATGTTTTCTTGTGTGTAGTAATTGTTTTATTTGATTTTTCTCTGCGTAATTTGTGAATGGATTTTTGAGTAGCGGGTTACCTGAGTCTCCGTGTCCGTTTTGCATTTTTCAGCTTCTGCAAATGAGGCTTTCTAAAGCAATTTAAAGTCTAATAGCTCTGGAAAGATACGAGTCAAGCCCACTACGCTACAAGCTGCTGTGAGGAAAATCATGTCTAGTTTACAGTGACGTTCAGCTGGTCCCTGTTTTGCTTTGGGCTAGTTGGTTTTGCTTAATTGTTGCTGAATTGTTTATGAGGTTTGTCATGTTAGGACAGGGACAGCCTACAGTGCTGCAGGCAATGATGTTTTTAACAGGTGAATCAAATAAATCCAAACTGTGTCATCAGAATCAGTATTCAGTAAGCACATGGAGTTAAGTAGGTCTGCTCTGGATCAAACAATAGGTTGAGCTTTGGTTCAGCCAGGACTTGGCTCAGAGCGATCATGCATGTTGCCCACAGTGTGTGCAGAGCTGTGTCAAAGCAGACAAGACATTTTTCATGTCCGTAAGAGGCAAGAACATCATGTACTGTGTAAAGATTGAGAGCTAAATATGAAGTCCTACTTAATAGTGCATTATAGCACCATCACTTATAGCTGACAGATATTATAATATATATAATATATTATAGTATATATTATAAATGCAGATAGTCAGGATTTTTTTGATGATCGTTTTCAAAATAAATATTTAATAAATAAAAAAAAACTAAGAGGGAGGCAGGAAATTGTGCTGGGTAATCCACATGTAAAATAAGTCAGATCTTGGTTAGAGAGGGATGCTGGCTCAGTGAAGCGTGTGCAGCTGCAGAGTGGAGCTCTTCCCCTCATGCACGAGCGTGAGCATGGAGAGTTCCTTTTTTTTTCTCTCCTTTTTTTTCAATTCTCACTCTTATCCCTGCAGCGCTTTACCTCACAGTCTGTGTTTCAGCAGCCAAATACAAAGAGCAAACCAAATAGAGACTCTAAACGATGTGAATTCTTCCTTTTTTTTGGTAATTTGATGGACAAGATAGTTTCCTTATGTATAATGCTGAATACTGTTTAAAGTAAACAATAAAGACTGAGTGAAAATGTTTCCAGTGTTGTCTTAGGGCTTGTGGATCTGTAAGCCCGCTAAGTGTTCATGTATGCTAAGTGCAGGGGGTCACCTTGGTTACTGCAGATTCCAGCAGAAGATGATGAAGACAAGGGCAAGCTGATGTGGGAAATGGTCATCCACTGGCCATCTATTTTTCACCAGATCACCAGCTCATGATAAGTGTTGCATTATTTGATGCATATTGTGATGTTTTACCTGGTAGCAGGTTGCTGTCACCGCATCACGATCCAATCATTGTGCAGATGTTTACTTATGCTGAAAATAGTAGGTTCATTTGTTAGGCAAATAAGGTGGAGAGTTGAGACAAACATTGAGCATCTCTACAAGTTAGTTGTGGCTCGAGGCTGTGTCCTGGTAGCACAGGGTAAGGGGGAACAGGGAAAGCTTTTTTGTAGGTTATTTTTGGTTGCAGTCCATAAAAGATTTAGCGGCCACTCAGTTTGTACAACACTAAGGAGGAGCATCCAAAGAGTGCAAAGTGTCTTGTGTATGTATTTTTAAGCGAGTGTGTTTGAGTTTTGGAGTTTTTTTCATTTTTGTTCTTATTTTGTAAAAGAAGATGAAACGTGCCATTAAGGTTGGATTTATTCCATACTGAGGTCATTATTTTTTTCATTTCGTGTCCAGAACCTCAGAAAGAGGTCAAGAGAAAAAATTCAGCAAAAATTCCTCTCCGCCTCTCATGTGCCTTCCATCCCTGGCCTGCAGTGATACATCAGCCTCTACATCTTCCTCATCCTCCTCCTCCTCCTCCTCCTCCTCCTGTCCATTCTCATCAGCCACAGGCATTTCACTGCACAATGCAATATTGTAGAGCATTCAGCACACAACAGCAGTACATGTAGAAAAGTTGAGGCATGCTCTAGCTCCATATAACCCAAAGGGGAAAGTAGCGGCTTCTGGTTTATTGATGCACAATGAGGGAATTATTTGAATAATCTTCTTTTCCTCTTACCACAGACACACTTCAAAATGCATATTAATTAGGCTCAATGTGCAATTAAGCCTGTTTTTTTTCTTCCATATTTTAAATTCACACAGAATAGATCGGAATATCCTTTATTCACAATTTTGGAGGAGATTGGAGGAGCAGAAAGCACGAGACACGAGAGGGGATAAGGGGACTCCTATAGTAACAGTTACAAACAGAAGACAGGTCAGACTACCAGCAGCATTTGTCCGGTCGCTTGGATCGTCGAGCACACTGTAGTGGTGGGCTCGAGCAGGGGCAGGTTTTACCTCAGGTGACTGTTGTTGGGGAGGGTTAGATTGATGTTGTTTTTGTCCTAACTAGTGTGTGAAAGCCTGCAGAGCAATAGCTTTTACTTGAAAGGGTTTCTGGCCTGCAGGTCAGCCTTGCAGAGTTCAAGCTTTTCAAGGATTTGGGTTTAGAGGCAGACTTGTCTCTTAAGCCTGAAAGAGCAGAAGTTAGATTCTATAGAGTGCCCGTGCAAAATGTGTGCCAGCAGCACCAGAGACATTAAAACTGTTATCTTCTCTTTGCGAGGGAGTACCTGTGGGAATGATGTGTTTTATTTAGTTAAATCATTTTTTCTTATAGCTCAACTCAGTTTTCCAGACGGGCAGGTGCTCCTTTAGACCCCAAAGCAGACATAAATATAAACATCAAACACAGTATTTAGCGAATGTAATGTAAGGTCAGGTATCATTTTGACAGCAGCAACTTCTGTGTCCTTTAAGAGCTGTATATTTAGATCATGACACCTTAGCACCGCTGACAACAGGTGAACTCTATATTGGTGATGATGTTAGGAAAGGTTTGACGGTGTCGGTGTTCCCCTGTTCAGATGTTTGAAGGGATATCCTGTCTACATAAATTATCCGACAGACTAAATGTTTCGGACAGCATTGCTCATTGTAAGTTGAGCTTCCGTAAACAGAAAGTGTGTGATATCTGGTTTGTACTTGGTCCATTATTTGATTTTGATTTAAATCGGTTGAAATATTTATATTACAAAAATGAAATGCTTAAATGAATAGTTTTATATTTTGGCAAATACGCTTATTCTCTTTCTTGCTGAGAGTTAGATGAGAAGATTCACATCACTCACATCTGTTATGAAATTAGAGCCAGCAGCCTGTTGGTAAGAAAATCCACCTGCCAGTACCTCTAAAGCTCACTAATTAACACTAATTACACATTATATCTCATTTGTTTTAACTGCACATAAACGGAAAAAAAAAGGATAAAGTGATAATTCAGTCAAATAAATTGTTTGTGAATCTTGACATTATTATCCAGTGTCCCTCCACTACTATACAGCTTATAAACTTCATTATTGTGCCTCAGTTATTGATATCAATGGACAAATATTATTAGCACAACCATGCTATCATGACCCATAATCAGAGTCACTAACCTTTAAGAGTTTCACAGCAAATTAATTGTACATTTGGATTTGAAAAAGTAGATTTCAACCAGATGTTCAGAAAAAGGTCATAAGAGGGAATTAAACAAATCCTCTGTGGGCCTTAGTTCTCAGCACCGGCCAACATTTATCTTCTGAAAGCTGGTTTCGTTTTGCCAACTGTTTAACGGTGAAGAAATGGCGCATTTCCTCACGTCACACAAGCCTCTGCTCTTGAGGTATGTAGTCATCTCATATAGACAACTGGCATGGGTTGGTCTGAAAGAAGCAATGAGTCTTTTATTACCTGTCTGATGGTTTTGTTCAGACCATCCAGCACATGAAGAGGTTGGTGAAATCAGTGATAACAGCCAGTTTCTTGAGAGGAACCAGTGGTGATTGTTAACATATATACCTAATTTCCATGCTTCATATTTTGCACTTGTCTGGATCATCTACCTTGAACGCTTTTGAAAGCATTCATTAGAAAGTTTCATGTAATTCCTTTGAGTCTATTTCCTATTTCAGATCGACGGCAAAATAGCGGGCTGTGTTACCTCCAGAGAATGTGCAGTGTGTAGCTCGGTACGTCATGAATGTTAGCAGCAAGGTTGTATGGTTTCTCCATTTAAGATACATGAGGTATGTAGTTACTGGAGGATCAGGTACAGATGAACCCTGGGACCATCACGTATGACGAGGCTGACGTCCTGCTTTGTGTATATTCAGTAGCTAAGGAAGAGATGCGTGGCTGACAGTGTTGCTAGGAGACCACACACAGCGACTAGTGTGAGAGGCTTGATTTCACCTCCCTCCCCCATTCTTGTAGACTGGCTGCCTTTCACTGTGTTTCTGTCCTCTCCTCCTCGCACTTGCCTCCATTTGCTTATTCCCTCCACTCTCCTACTCCCTTCCTCGATATTCCCTTCCATCAGTCAGTCTCTAGTTTTCCGCCTAATCATATTTATCGTCAGACCGGTTGATCCCTCGGTGACTCTCCATTTATTGGCTTCCCCCATTTTTCACCGTCCCCCCCCTCCCGTCTCTCTCTCCCACTGCCTCGATCTCTCCTCCTCTCTAGCTGCGTGCCTCTCAAGCTGCTCATTCTTCTCCTGAACGTTTTGCTCCGTTCTCTTGCACCGCTTCCTCTCTGCCTCTCTTGTCCTCTCTCCCCGTTTCTTTCTCTGGCTGAACTGCAGCACTGTGTCTGGACGGAGTGCGCTGACTGTTGTGTGCAGTGTGGCTGCGGGGTCAAGTTATGGTACTATAAAGCAGTGGGCAGAAACATACTGTGGTGCTGGGGAGGAACTGAATAAACTCAAGCAAACTGTATCTTGTATTTTGAAAAATACCTAACCTACAACATTGATAAAATGAAACGTAAACATGTGTGGACATAGAAAATTCTTCTGTTTTTCCTTTCCTACATGCTGTCATAAGTTACAATGTTTAATTGTGCTTATTTGCTGTTTAATTCAGCCTCAAAGGGGATACAAATCCGAACATCCTGTTACATATGAGAACATGTCAGTCCGGGGACTGAATGTGCAGAAGAAGATGATGTGTATAATGAACAACATGTTCTATCTGCCCTCTCTGTCTAATTGCTTCTGTTCAAGCAGCTTTGCAAAGACAAACATATCTTAGGAATGCTTTCACTGTAATCATAAAACGAGGCATGTTGTGTATTTGTTACAATCTTGTCTCAAATCACAGTTTTTGAGGATGTCTGTAAAAAAACAAAAACAAAGGTATGATATACTCCAGAGTAATTAAAAGTGTGTTTTAAATATGTCTTGTTGAAATATTGACCCAATGTCAAGGCCAGGCCAGCGCTGTGATGTGTCCCTCCACTCTGCAGCGTTACTGCCACACTCACAGAGAGGTGCAGCAACACCACAGTACCACTTGCTGAGGTGCAGGCTGAATGGCAGCGGGCTGCGGCACAAAGCCTTCCAGAAGTGTTAAATAAAAGACGAT
>NW_023339763.1:16163909-16182317 GCF_004916995.1 Morone saxatilis | reverse complement strand
TAAAAATCTTTCACAGCATAACATTTCACCCATAACTTTGCTCTTTCTTACATCCAGAGATGATACTTCAGATGTTTCGAATTTCCACATTCTCTGTCATCAGTAACCCACACACAAATCAGCTGCTGAGCATTTGCAATTTCCGCTTCACACCCCGTGTGTCTGTGTGTGTTTAGCATGTATGGCGGATTTCAGTATGTCTGTGTGATCTGTTTGCTTATGTGCATGAGTGAGTAGTCTGCAGCGTTGCATGCAGATCCAGCTCTGTGAATCATGGCTCCATCTGCCTCCTGGTTCTAATGAGAGGAATTCATGTGGCTCCTGACCCTACAGATGCTCCTGAAACGACTTGCTAAATGCTCTGAATTTATTTGGGACTTAAAGTGACTCCAGGGATTGATTACAGCCAACCTATATGAGTGTACTGCATGTCTTGTGTCCGCCTGTAAAAAATGATGTTAGTAGCCCAGTTTGATTAGACAAACCTGCCTGTAGATGTAAGACAAGGGTCTCCTGGTTCTTTCACTGGGCTAATTGCACATCAACCCACAGCATGTAATGCGGCAATTGCAGGGCTGCCTGCTCAGCTGCCAGATCCTAGAAACCCAAATCAAAGCTCCAGTTAACAAAAGCCCAACCTACAGTTGCAGCTCCCTAACCTAATTAACATTGAGTCAGCAAGCATGGCAGCGGCAGTGGTCGAGGTTGTGGTCCGGGCTGCGGGATACAAGAATAGCAGTAGCCACGCTGACACACTGGTGGACACACTGGGCCGTGACAAAAGAATCACACACAGCTACACAGCTCAACACGCCGCCTGGCCCAGGTGACAGTGCCTGATGCTCCCACTGTGGATCTTTTGTTTTTGTGGTCTTTATAGTTCCAACAGTAAGGATGCTGTGCATTCGGTGGTAAATGTGGTCTAAGTGGTCCTGAATATGTGGATTAGAAGAGCTATTACACTGCTGGAAAGTGTAAATGTCATGTATTTTTTATGGCCCTTTTTTATGCTGCGTGCATCCTTAGTCAAGGAGTATAAAAGCATAATCCAGAGCTCATTAAACTGGATTCACGTGCAGTTTCATTGTAACATGTTGTGATTTTAAAAAGTCTCAAGCAGAGAACATAATTAGTTTTTATGATATTTCAGTATTTTTTTGTTTTCTGCTTTGTGAGACAGGAGAGCCTGAAATATATGCCATTAAAATTACTGACCAGCGATGTTGCAAACCAGTGGTGAAATGTACATTTACTCACATACTCAGTACAAGTTTGAGGTACTTTATGTGATATGCTGTTTTCTACCTCTACTCCACTATATTTAAGTATTGTACTTTTTGCTCCACTACATTTGTCTGGCAGCTTTAGTTAGGCTACTAGTTACTTTACAGATGAAGAGTTTTACACACAAAACGAATGAAGAATTTACAAAATATGCTTTAGTTTCAGTTTAGTTTAGTTTTTTACTGTTCATTAATCTGACCAACAGGTTAAACAAGTACAGATGGAATGATTAATCCATTAATCACTTAGTTGGTTGACAGAAAATGAATTGCCAATTGCTGCTTTTCCTTTCAATTATTGTAATAATAATTTATTACTAAATAAAAATATTTTTTAAATGCATTATTATTCAAGAAAAACAAAACAATAAAACCAAAACAAAAAACACTCTCAAACAATCTCTCACACACAAGCATAAACCGTAGTAAAAGAAAAGAACGAGAAAAGGAAAACAGAAAAACAAATCTATAAGTAGAACCAAAGAAGCATCCTGCCATAAGGTTCAAGATGAAATGAGAAACTTCTTTAACTGATGATTTCATTGTTATATTCAATTAATCCTATTACTGTGGACCTCTAAATCTGAAGAAAAAATATATCTTGTTGGACATTAGGGTAAATTGAAATTTTCATCTAGTTGAATAAGTGTGAATGTGATTGTGATTATGCTTACATACTTTTACTTGAATAACATTTTCAATGCAAGAATTGGTATTGGTGGTATTATTATTTTTGCTTATGTAAAGGATCTAAATACTTACTTTACTACTGATGCACAAACGCACATAAACTGTGTGACTATTTCCGTTTTGTTCACCATCAATGCTGTTCAACTCAAAACAAATTGATGCCAAAAGCACCAATGATAATGCTCCAGTTTCCACCAATGAAAACGCATTCAAACTCTGTTTCTATTTATGATGGAAAAACACAGGAAACGTGCATCAGCTGACAGCTGCTCTTTTCGTAGCCAATTGTCATTCTCCAATGTGAAAACACTGTTGGGCCCTCAGATTTCTGCCCCACAACAAGCCTGACTTCTCATGGGGTGAGCGTGAGTAGGAAGCTGTGTATGCGCTACATATGACAAGCCACATTACTGTCTGGCTAGCAGACAGGCTTAGCTAGGCCATCCCAGGGCCTGCAGCCAGAGATGCTCTGCAGCTGAGTTACCATGCTTACTCAAATATTCATAACTGGATAATGCAAATATAAATAGTTTTTATGTGATACGCTAGAGGTTGGGGTAAACAAAACTGCAACCTCCATCATCATGCATCACTGTGTCTCTGCTTTGAAGGCTGCCAGTTAGAGTAATGGGCAGGATTGTTTGCTATGACACAGTGAGCATGATAAGCTACGACTCCCCTAAAGTTCTGCCAGTAATTCGGGTTTGATTATTTGGGTTTCATAGTGTGCATCGATATCACAAAGTAATCACTGTCAATCTTGTCAGCTGCAAGTGGGCTGGGGAGCTGTTAAATGTGTTTTTTTTAATGATTAATGAGCTCAAACATTGCCCTTGTTTCTTCTTGTTTAGGTGAATTGGAGGAGGCTGCCTGTGACATACGTCCCCTTCTCCCGAGTCCGCTTCTATACCATGAGCTCTGGCTCTGCCCAGGATGTGGCAGTCGAGCATTTCCTGCGTGACATAGAGAGGCGAAGCAAGCGGCTACACTGCGCTGTGATAGGCTGCGAGGAGGAGCGACCCCGCAGCGACATGAACCTGCTGTATCGTAAGAGCCGTTTGGACTGGAGGCAGAGGGACCAGGAGGGAAGTAAAAAGAGGTGAGAGGATCAGCTCACAGGAGTTCTGCATATATGGGATTACATTAGAGTTCAGTTCAGTGGGGATATAAACCTCTTAGCGGGCGTGAATGAGTTTAATTTCAAAATCTTAATTCCAAGCACAGTTCATGAAGTCAGAAGGGTTTGCCTGAAAATCTTGGGCAAATTTGCATAGCAGAGCTTCATAATGAAGTTAATATGTTCTGTATATGAGATAAACTACTATAATGTCAGCCAAAATGTCAGAGGGCAAAAAGAGGCCAAAACTGATGAAAACGAAAATTAAATAGCGTTGTTGCCTCATTTGTCTCAATAATATGAAAAAAGAATGTTTCATGCACAGATGAAAATGCTGCTGCAACAGTAAAATCATACTTACACACTGATGCATTAGTATTAACAATCTAATAGTGTCATATATAATGATATAACGCTCATGGGGGCGCATTTTTCTGCAGAATCAGTGTACAATTATGTGCAATTAAGATAATACTTCTGTACATGAACAGAACTTGAACATAGGTCTTAAACTTGTAATATAGATTGTTGTATTGGTACTTTTACTCAAGTACTTGTATTTAAGTAAAGAATCTGAATATTTCTTTCACCACAGGGTCCTGAGGGTTAATGTAGTACAATTACTAATGACCTGTTTAAAATGTAGTCAGTAACCTAATCCAGGTATCACAATATTGAAGTAATGTGACTTGATTACATTACGTTACTTTTGGATTCCCTCAACATGAAAATTAATATGCACATAAACACAAGAGAAAATAAATTATATTGTGTATAAGACAACAGAACAATGTGGCCAAGCTTTTTAGCTTGAAAACGTGTCCTCTGCTCAGTGTATTTTAAAAGAGAAACCATTTTAAAATTGTAATTCTGCTAATAATACCCATTTTTACTAAATGTAACTGTAATCTGATTACATATTTTTTCTGTAACTGTAATTGATTGCAATTACCTTTTGTGTATCCTGATTACGTCACTGAGTAACATGTAATCCTTCACTCCCCAAGCCCAACAGTGAACTGCTGATGTATCAAGGTTCAAGGTTTATGTATATATTTATTTATTATTTTACAGCACAGGGTTGCGCAACAAAATGCAAATGTTTGTCCCTTTATGCTGAAGAAGAAAAATCATTTTTATGTTGGAGCACGGATGATGGGTCCAGATTCTCTCCTTGAACGTCTTCCAGCAGTGGAAAATAATCATAATAAATCACAACACAGTGCTGGTCTTTTCTCAGTCTCTTATGAATAATAATAATAATAATAATAATAAAAATGATAATCGTAATAATTAAGTCTTAGAAAACATTTTTACATATTTTGAGGTCAAATTAAATGAAATTTGCTTCAGTTGCATTTTTCACAAGCAAATTAAATTATGATAGGACTAATTCAAGCACTTCACTAAACAGGTATCAACAACATACCATCATCAGAGTATTGTCTTAAAAAGTGTGTGCATGCCTGTGAGTGAACGATCTTGTGTATCTCAGCGTGTGTTTCGGGGACAGAGCAGAGATGTGCTGTTCAAGTGTGAGTCACCTATAATTCACCAAATTCCACGCTGTGTACGGGGCTATTTGTGCTGCAGAGGAGAGGGAGAACATCAAAGACAACAATTCAAGTTTGTTTAGAAGCGCCGTCCAGTGCTTTCTGACTCACAGCGGTAATTGGAGGCCCTCGTGTTGGCAGCGAAGATCAACGTCATGGCAGCATCAAGCCAGTGGAGGTGTGTAGGGCAGCAAGTGGGACAGCGGGACATGATGAGCGATGAAAGCAGAGTCAGAGCAGCAGAGCAGCAGAGGTGAGAAGCAGGACATGACCAGTGATGATTACGAACAGGGCAGGGTCAGGGATGAAACCGCACAGGGACGGAGGGATGGAAACCAAATGGACTCGAGGCAGGACCAGCAAGAGCTAGTGGGAGTGAGGGAGGCGGGGGGGTACAGGGGCAAAGGGAGCACTATGAAGGGCACTGGTAGACAGTTTGAGATCTCAAGGCCCCTCCGGAGAGGAATCACATTCATAAAGCAGAGACGGCTGTGGAGATACAGAATTGTAAATAGGTGAGTTTCAATATGAGTTTTAAAAATAGAGTTTTTTATGGCACTAATACAGGCAGACAGACTATTCCCAGTAGTGACGACTGGTGGAAGAAAACCTTGCTGACAGCTGAGGTTTTATTAATTCTTGCACAGAATTATGAGACCAGTGTGAATGGGCTGCCATGGGTGCAGCCTGGCACCACCAGTGTGTATGCAGAGATATGGAAGACTAAAAAAGCCCTGCAAATCGCTTTGGAGCAATTACACCGATACTACATTGATATTCGAGTGGACTATCTGAAAAAGAGGGGCGTTTAAAAGACAAATGAAAACAACATGATGTTAATTACAAAGGGATTCATAATATCAAGTCAAATTATGGATAAATACATTACAGTTTACATAAACAAAGGAATTTCTAAAAGTTGACCGTACAGCTAATCAAAAAATAAATGAATGGTGTGAATGAATGAATACTAAAATAAACATAATAGAACTGTATTAGGTGTGATACAGTAAAAGGAGAGTATTTTTTTCTGTTTGCATTCACCAGTTTCTTTATTTACATTTCAACTCTGGTATCAGTTACTTTGAGGTCTTGTTATGGCAACATTTTTACAATAAATAAATACTTTTTTGTAGTCTTTTTAGAGATCCCAGAATAAATTGTTGTGTGACCTCTTGGTTCAAGCAGGACAAATAACTTCTGCTCAGTGCTTGAGAGGAAGTCATGTTGGCTTTACAGGGTTGATGTGTTTTTGGGAAGAGTGTCTCTGAGTCTAATGAGTATAATCATTTTCCAGTATGGATACATGATTTTTTAATGCCTATTCATGCTCGGCTGTTGTGGGTATGATTATGGGTCGATGTTAAATAGATGAGGTTGATGAATAGTTTTTGTCAGTTTTAACAGATTTAAGTCAAAAAAAGGGCATCTTTACATTTGGAATCTACATTTCACTTCATTTTATTTAATGAAGCTGAATAAAATGTAGTTATTTCATGCCATATACAAATTCATATCAAAGCTAAAATGATATAATATTGTATCAACTCACTGACCTGTTACTCTGAATCATGAATCACTATTGAAATGTCAATTTTATATTTAGATAAACGGGGGAATCACTCCAAGATTCACATCCCTGTTATGTTATTGTTTTTATCTGTACATCAAACACACAGGAAAGGTATTTGTTATCCAAACCTCAACATCTTCACATGCTTTGAAGCACTCCCAAAAGCTGTTCATTCAGTTTTGTCATGAACAGATAAAAAAATATTCTGTGTTACATAAATACAAACTAATAAAAGGTCAATGTCTAAAACTACTCATGAGTTTCAGGCAGATAAAGACAAGCATTGTCTTGTTGTGGACCCTTCAGGGAGTTATTATCTGTGTGGTTATTCATTGTGGAGATGTAATTATAAATGGAAAACTTATTTTGGTCGGTCGCTTTAGGGGCACCTACAACTGTGTGTCACATGCTGGTAAACAATACTACAATAATACTGTTAGAAGAATCAATAGGCAAATTGCAAAGGCAAAGCTTGTGCCAGACAATTTCACTTTTTATGTAATTTTCTTCCTGATTCTTCCAGATCAGTTTAAAACCATGTTAGAGACAACCCATAACTTAAGGCAATCAATTAAAGTGTCGTGTATTGTGTCAGATATGTCAGTAAGGTCCAACAGAATGAGGACAGCTACACACTCAATGTCAGCTGCTCAACCTTAACTTATCTCAGACAAGATAACTGCTCTGATTTGCCCTCAAACCAGATTGGATGTTCTCAGAGATAATATTTTTTTACAGATAGTCTCATTCAGCTGTTTAAACATAACCCACTCTTAAACTTTGCCCCAAAAAGGTAAATTAGAAATAGGACGTTAACTGCTAGGGGCAGAATTATCTAAACTGGATTTCTTCAGCAAAAGCTTTATCACCGCAGCCATAAAGGCTTTTGGGAATGTCTCGCACTCTGAGGAGGGGATGGTTTTTCAAGAGTCTGTCCATGGATTAATCTGCCAGAGGTGTTGTTCAGAAGGTGCAGTGGGTGACAATCAATTAAAGATGCTTTGGCAGGTACAACGATGTACGATTCTCACTGCTTCTTTCAGGTGCTTGTTTGGATGACTGTGGAACCTTCATCTGCTGGCAGTCCTGTGCTATCAAAGACAGAAAATTTTATCACAGCGCAAAGTTGTGGTTGAGTACTGTGATTGTTGAGTGTACTGTGATAAATTATTTGGAGATAGGCTACATCAAATCTATGCAGGCAACTAAATTCCTGATTCTGACAAAGCAAGACAGTAGGAGAGAAAACTTCCTTGAAATATTTTTGATTGATTAATTGTTACCGATTAAGCTCTGTTCATGAATACACATCAGGTCATGTGAAGATAGATGCAGCAATCAGATCATACATTTAATTACCAAGAGCAGCTACACTGTCCTGAAATAGCAAGCTTCAGCTCACTCTCTATTACATATTTTAATTTAAACCGTGCATGAGAGCAGGGAAAGGGGAAAACGCTTATTTACTCTCAATATATATTTGCAGGACTGTTTCTTCAGTATTGTCGTCATCATGAGGTTGCCAGGCAACCAAAAGAGAGTCCATTAAGTCGCTGCTTGCATCCAAGAGATAGTCTGGCAGTAAACCCCTGTAAAACGAGAATTTTTTTTGTCACGTTTTTGTACGGATTAAACAAACAAGATACATACTTAGTTATTAGTGACCTTTAGAGATGCTGGTAGGTGGATTTTATTATCTATAGACAGAGCCAGGCTAACAGTTTCCCCTTGTTTTCAGTCTTTATGCTAAGCTAAGCTAAGCCCATTGGCTGCAGGCTCTATTTTCAGACAGACATGAGAGTGGTATCCGTCTTGTCGGCAAGACAAAATGTCCAACTACTGCTTTTAGTGCTAGTTACTATACAATAAGTGCACGAGGTAAAATAGCAAGAAAGAGAAGGGGATGAAAAGGTGAGAGTCCAAATACTTTTTGAACAGCTGAGTCTTTGGTCTCAGTTTGAAGATGCTGAGAGCTTCTCCTGCCCCAAGAAGAAAGGGAAAAAAACAGAGCACTTCAAGCTACCAGAAGGAGCTGCTCAGCCTCTGTTCCGTGCTAAATATGGCCCTGTAGTAACTATGTCGATTGTGAGGAGTCACAAGTGCATCTCCACAGGCATTCAAGGGCACAAACATACTCATACAGATGCAAACACACTCTGTTGCTGTACCACACACATAAAAACACATATTCAGGCACACACACACTGTCTCACACACAGTGATTTGATGAGGAAGAAAATAGGAGCCTCTGTGTTCTCCACGATGAGCAGCCTCAGTTCTGCCTCTGCTGCCTGCAATGTTGACTGCAAATTCTAAGCTCCAATTGTCTTCTTCTGTGCTTCACTGCATCACAGGGATTGCAACTGATCTAAAAGAGAGCGCTTCGTGACCCGTAATCATGTGTCGGCATTATGTACTATGATGAATCACTTACACACAGAATAATCATGCATTTGAGCTATTTAATTACACACACAGAAAAACAATTTCTTGCTGCCTCAAACATGTAGACACAGATGTGGATATCCAGATGTGCTCCCTGTGTCCCTGTGGCTGAGATATGATAAATGTGGAATAAGAATCGCCCTGGTGAAGCTGTGATTTCTTCCTGCATTGCTGCAGCAAATTCAAATGTCTTTTGACTCCTTTTGATGGTATTTCCACCGCAGACTTTTTTTTTCTCTCTCTGACATTTTGTGTAAGTACAGTAACTTACAAAGTAGCCTTGTTAATGAAAAGTCTGTTGTACGGGGAAAGTAAGTCAATCTTGTTCGATCGAAGTTCGCTTAAAGGCCATGGACTTATCTTGTGTTGCTGTGGGGTGAATCAGCGTAACACCCCTGGAGAGGACACCACACTATAGCAGCACAGATCTCTAAAGCAGGGAAGCAAGCAGAGGGTTATCAGAAGCCATTTTGTAAGCCTTTGGTGAACTCAGCAGGGCATCAGAACTCACAGTTTTATGTCAACAGCTTGAACCACTGACACTGTGCTCAACTCCAAACTTAACACATTTGATTTTATTCTGGTTTACGGTCCATAATAAAAAATATTATTATTATTTTCTTAATCTGAGGGTGTATTTATAATGCCTTTCAATTTTTTTTCATGTTTCAAATAATTATTTTTTGTTGTAAACTGTAAACAAGATCATAGAGTTTTGTGCACGCTAGTATAATGACCAATAATAATAAACATCATGATTATAGTACATTTTATATGCCCAGCAACTGCCAACTATTGTGTAGCATGGAGAAACACTTCAGTGTTTTGTCAGATTTTTCAGTTTTTATTTATTGTTGGGGAAGCTCATATCATTGATGATTTCAAAGACAAACTATCAAACACATGAAAATCACAACTGTTCCCATGGTAACAGATTAAAGGCTTCTGGCAATCATGAGAGCAGACTACAGATGTGGGCTGGGGATATGAAGATATAAAGAATAAGGGAATTCCAGCAGCACAGTGTACGCAAAGAGTGTTTTTGACAGGGGAATTGATTTCCTAATTGAATGTGTTTGAGGTGGAAGCAGATGTGGAGGAATTCAGATGGAAAGATATGTGAATGCAAAAGATGGAGGAGCCTCCAGGGCTTTCCCTTTTGCTGTAAAAGCCCTGCAGGCATTTATTTATTGCAAAGGCGATGTTTGAAGACCAAAGACACAGTGAGGAAAGAGGGAGGTCAATATAAAGAGTAGTACATAAATGTTATGCACTTAACTGATCCCTTCATTCTTCGATATTTTTCTTCCATCCAAACCTTCTCAACCACGTTCCTAATCTGCAGCTCCACCCAAAGCGACCCCTCAGCCACTGTTGGCAAAGTCAGAGACTTGGCTTCTTTTCGTCGGCACTTCCGGATGGGTTTCATGACCATGCCGGCGTCCCAGGACCTGTCCCCTCACTCTTGTGCCTCCGCCATGGCGCCACGCTCGCAGTCCTGCCATGCTGTTGGTGCAGGGGATACGAGCCTGGAGAACGGAGATTATTCTGACACCCAATCCCAACATGGCGGCCGCTGCCCTCCGGCCAAACCCAAACGTCACCCCAGCACTCGCCTCAGCTCCTCATCCGCCGACAGCAGAGGACTTCCTGAGACGCCGCCTCCCCCGTCCTCTCACTCGCAGTCCAAACACTCAGAAAAGAAAAATGGTAAGAAAATGTGTTTTCAGGTGCATATTCGACATATAAATATGATCTTTTTTCTTGATGTGTATTTTTTGTTCTCCCAACAGCCATGAAGAAGTCAGACTCTGGAGACATCGGAGCAAAGAAGGTGCCTCCTTTAAAGCCCAAGAGAAGTCCCAGCACCCAGCTTTCCTTTGACCCCCTTCCTCCACGTGTGCCTCCTTCTGCCACATCCTTGCCTTTCCAGGCAGCAGACTCTCAGATTCAGACAGGAGACGGGGAGGATGAGCCAGTCTATATAGAGATGGTGGGCCAAGTGTTCACCAGAGACAGCCAGACGGCCACCCCCCACCCTGTCACCCCTGTGGCCACCACGCCTGACTCTGACTCAGACCAGAGTGAGGCCATCTATGAGGAGATGAAATACCCGCTGCAAGAAGACAGAGAGTCCCAGAGACACCTCCCTCCAAAAGAGAAACTGAGAAACTCTAAACACTTTCATGTAACCCCTTCCTCCTCTAGCAGTTCTTCCTCTCTGCCACGCCCCTCCTCTTCCTCTCCGTCGTACTCCAAACCCAAAGCTACTGTGTCAATCTCCCATTCATCTCCTCTGCCTTCCTCCACGTCCTCCACCCCTGTCCCACAGGTCCTCTCCGCCAGTCCGCACACCCCACGAGCTCCTACTCCCTATCTGCTGCAAGGGAGTAAATCTGAAACTGAGTCCAACACGAAGATCCCCGCCCCTTTCCCCAATCTTCTACAGCACCGGCCCCCACTGCTTGCCTTCCCCCAGCCAGCAGCAGCCTCCAGCGGGGTCGGGGTGCAAAACAAGGCCTCTGCTAAAATGGGAACTCAAACATCCAGCGTGACAACTCAAGCCAGCAACTCCTCCTCCACTTCTTCTAATGTTCCGGTATCTGTGTCAGGCTCCAAGGAATCATCAGGAGGAAGTGCAACCCAGCAGGACAAACACAGCAGAGAGGCCCAGTTGGGCCCCGCTCCTGGACTCAGAGCCAGGAGCCATTCCACACCTCTGCCTCCCTCGTCCAAATCCACCTCCCCTTTCTCTCATCACCACCACCATCCTCACCATCGCCCATCGCACTACCATCACTATCGCAAGCCAGACAGAGGTGACTCCCCTGTTCCGAACAAGAGCAGTTCTCAGACTTCCACAGTCCAGACCCAAACCTCTAGCACAGGCAGGGAAGGCAAGTCTGTTAGCTTCCTCTTGAAGTCCGATAAAGGAGAGAGGGACAAGGATCGGGACAGAGACAGAGACAAGGATAGGGAAAAGGATAGGGACAGGGACAGGGACAGGGACAGGGACCGAGATAGAGAGAGGGATAGGGATAGGGGTAGAGACAGGGACAGGGACAGGGAAAGAGACAAGGAGAAAGATAAGGACAGAGATAGGGACAGGGACAGAGATAGGGACAAAGACAGGGATAAAGATAGGGACCGGGACAGGGACAGGGACAGGGAAAGGGAAAGGGAAAGGGAAAGGGATAGAGACAGAGACAGAGACAGGGACAGGGACAGAGACAGGGATCGGGATAGGGATCGGGATAGGGATGGAGGGCCGTACTCCTTACAGCTGGATCACACTCATTCCACTAACAGCCAAACGTCTCAAAGCAGCACCAGTTCAACCCCTACACCATTATCCTCATCCCAGCGTCCTCATTCTCGCCCCCATCTTCGTTCTCACACTCCTCACGGCCTGCCAGCGTACAAGCCTCCTTCCTCGGACAGCCCCTTACTGTGGACTTACCCCTCCGGTGGTTTCCGGAGACCGCCGGCATACGAGAGCCTTAGAGGAAGCTCTCAGACACCGTCTCTACAACAGCCCTCAAGTCTCACTGGTATAGGTGAGGGGTCATCCAGAAGTAACGGAGGGTCTGCGTCCCTCCAGTCAAAAGTTGGCTTCATGCCCTGGGACAGCAGTGCCAGCTTAGCTGCAGATGAGGGATCTTACTGGCCTATGCAGAGGAAATTGTCCTTCAGCCATGGAAGCAGAGAGACAGAGAGTAAGTCAGAGGTCATTTTGAATATGGAGTGAAAAAAAACAGGCTTTTAAAGGTACTTTAAGTTAAATATTTTGTGAAATATTTATTCTGTTCCTTCCCCTGTCGCAGAGGATGAAGGCCGTGCGTGGAATGGCAGTGCTGATGCCCTGTTAAGGATGGATAAGGAGGACCTCGGCATGGGGTCTCGAGGAGGTCATTCGGGCATCCCAGTCCACTTCAGTGGTGCCACCAGCAGGGCTCTTGGTCACAGTGAGTCCTTGGCCGGTGTGGATAGCAGCCCGGGTTTCAGAGCCCTGCCCAGAGTCGGTCTGCCTCTTCCCTGCCAGACTTTCCCTGCCTGTCGCAATGGAGGTAAGAAAACACTTAGTGTTCATAATCTTTTAGTCATAGCCTTTAACCACAACATCCTATTTAGAAAGGAACTCTAGCAGTGGATTTACATGGATTCTTATGCTGCCTCTGTTGTGGTGTCTTAAACGTGGACAACTTACTTGTTTTTCAAGTCACATGCGACTTTAAATCCCCAGAATTTAGGATGGAGGTGGATATTTCACATTTAAGTTACTTTTCTACAAGTGGAGAATTAAAGAGAGAGAGACTACCTCCTTTCCTGTCCTCTGTCACAAAAGCTCTGCCTCCATTACATCCTCTTGTACTGACATTAGCCTTGAAGTTCATTGTCTCTCTGCATCTGCACTCAAGGCCCTCCCCCAGAAACAGAGGGACACTGCTCACCTTGATAATGTGTGCAATACTTTCCTTGAAGCAGAGCCAATAACAGAAGTGTTCCTTAAACAGGTGCACATCCCTGTACACATACATTCACGAGCCTGGTCCCATTTCATGGTGTTTACAATGCCCACTGTGACAAACCTGGTTGTTAAAATTAAATTTACATAAGCCAAGTAATATACAGAGAGAGTGTAATCTATATTGCCGGTAAGCAACTTAAGTAAAGAACGTATAAAGCAAAGTCAGAGAGTGGTAGTTTCACTTTACAATTACATCACTTCTGTCACTTAAGTGTTAAACTTATTTTTTAAACATGCAAATATTTCTGTAGAAACTGAATCAAGATCTAATTGTGGTTAGGTCTTAATAACCAATTATTCTTCATTAGTGGAAATTGCAGATTAGATTCAGTACCAAAATTAAATTATCTGTTCCCATTTAATAAATTTAATGGAAATCTGTTTACAAAATAATATAAGATATCCAGCTGACAGGCAAACATTGACAGAGTGAAACAGGGTGATACAGGAAGAAATCTCTGTGTAAGCTTACCTTATTATGACTGTGGTATTAATAAAAATGTGTTGCTCCAATATCCATTGTTCATAAGTATAAGGTTACTTTATAATTGTCTAGTAGCTTAAAATATAATGAGCACGATGTGAAAAAAGCTCTGTCAGTGCAGTTAGACGTTCACAGGTCTGTGTATTAGAATGAAAAGTTATATTCCAGTGTTCTCATTAGCAGGCATACAATGTAATGTTTGTTTTCTTACAGAAGTGGGGCGGCTGGGCCGCTCCTCCTCTGCTGCTGGAGTGAGACAGGTGGGTGGAGGAGATGTCCAGAGACAGAGCAGCCTACCAGCACGAGAAGCCCTGAATCAGGTGAATATATAATACCCAGCCTTATAGCTATAGACTCTATTAACTTCATTCATGGTAGATTTGGGAGTGAACATTAATATTGTTCTCATTATTACTTCCCCTTCTGCTAGAGACAGTGCTCCTGCAGATCTATTTATAGCTGCTAGATATGCCCACTGAGCAGAATAAGGTTCTGGCCTGCCTGCATGGAATAAGAGCCGCAAAGGTGTATGACGTAGGCTCATATGTAATCAAGAATTGAGAGAGAATAGTGGATAAGAGAACATGCTGTACTATGTTTTGGAGTGATGAGCTGCAGTCTTCTAGCAGCACATTTTGCCCAGATTCTGGCTGCATAGCAAGTGCTGACGCAGTTTGAGTGTGCTGCAGAGACTGTATTCATGCGGCTGGTTGACCCTCCCTCAACCTGCAATAGATGAAGCAGCACTGCATCCTGGTGGCCACCCAGAGGAACTGCAGTCTCATTCAACGCGCTAGGATTGGTTGTCACTGCTGACAGTACTGCAGTGATCATGCAGGTTGTTTAGAAATGTAAATACTATAGTTTAAACACTACATACATTTGCTGACTTGACTTTTTACTATGTTTTCAGCTGCATGGTCTGGCCCAGTCTCAAGCGCCCTGCAGTCCCAGCAGTCCCAGTGTGTCTCGGCAGCAGCAGCAGCTTCAGCTCCACCAGCAGCAGTTACAGTTAAAGCAGCAGCTCCAGCAGCTTCAGCAACAGCACCACCTGCAGTTGCAGTTCCAGCAGCTCGCCCAGCTGGCACAGGGACAGCCTCCTGTCAGCGGGGGCACCACCCCATCCGCAGCGCAGACCCAGAGAGACGGCAAGCTGCTGGAAGTCATCGAGCGTAAACGCTGCCTGTGCAAAGAGATCAAGGCCCACAGGCGCCCTGACAAAAGCCTGTGCAAGCAGGACAGCATGCCCATCCTCCCTAGCTGGAGACGGACTCCTGAACCTCGTAAGACTGGCACGCCACCCTGCCAGAGGCCGCAGGCCGTCGTGTGGGACACGGCTATCTGAGGTGGAAAGACAGGCCAGCAAGTACAGCACTGAAGAGAGACTAAACCCACAGAGGAGTTGGAGATGGTTGGACAGTTAATACGAGATGGGAGTAAACATGGGTTTAGTACTAAAATTTGCTCTTTTTGTGTGATAAACTGATCTGAGAACAGTAAAGAAGGTTATTGGAGACATTGAACTTGTTTGTGGAAAAAAAACAAAAAACAGGTTGATAAAAGAGGTGAAGAAGAAAAAGTGTTACAATCAGACTAAATTAATCTCGTACCCGGGTGATTTGTACTTGCTCTGTACTATGTCCTTTTTGATGTGTTCTAATTGCCAATGATTTTTTGCCACAAAACGCCAGTATTATTGCTACAAAATGAAAACACCAACTTAACAATAATGGGTGGGATGTTTTCTGATATTGGTGTTGCCAAACTTCCTCCTGACTACTTGAGACATAAAGGAATCATGTATTTTCTCCAACACTCAGTTGTCCAACAAGCCTAGAAACTACTCTGTGGATGAGAAAAGGCAAGACTCATTGCTAAGTTATTGAAGTGTTTCTTGAAGTCGTGAATGCATATGAGATGTCTTGGTATCAATAGATTGTCATTGTGGATGCAAATAATCATCACTGGGGAGTAAAAGCTACCTACTGTATCTGTTTGCATATTTGTAATGTAAATCTATTTACTTTCTCAACGTTTCTGCAATTTTATAGCAATATGCTCCCAATGCTGGAGCAACATAATTAAAACTTGTGTCAACTAGCCTAACATACATATCTAAGACTTAAATAAGTCATATTTACTGTGTCATTCTCTGCATGTCACGATAGACATACAGTATTGTAAAAGAATATGTGTAGAGATGATCATGTCCGACTTTTACATACAGCAGATCTTCACTATGATAACGTGGTTGTATAAAAAGATGAATATATTGCCCGGGGGTATTGTGAGAAACGGTGGTGTGACAGTCCAGCCAAATATCGGTACAGATCAATGGTACAAAAAACTTCATCACTCATGCTTATCCACAGTTGCACATTAGTGATTGTTCCACCACACAGAAAATCAAGCACTGACACCCATCAACACAGACTGTACAATATGGTGCAACTGATAAGACTGTGAGTATTGATCACCTCAAACAGAATGCTGGAACAATCTGCACAAAACATGGTATACGCTTAGGAGAAATTAAACCCTAATGTACTGTAAATAGATATGTACAACTGTATTGAAAATGTAGCAATTATTTCCATTTTCATACCTGTAATCAATACATATTATGTAGCATATACTGTATAAACATAACTTTGTTCACTTGTTTTTTCTAAAAGAATTAAGTACTTTATCTGCTGCAGCCAGTCCATGCATTACTTATAGTTCTACTAATAAACGGTAAGCCCTCTAAAGAAAGGCACAGTCCAACAGTTGTTTATTTAAATTTATGCAAGACTCCCTTTAAGCTGTGTTATTGTTTTATTTTTTTCTACATTCATTTTTATTTGTGTACAGATTTCGAAAGCTCCTTGTCTTGACATTTTGACTACTTTGCTGCTATCTTGAACTACTGGTGTTGTTCATTCAACTACATGGTGTCGCCATGAGAAACATTATCAATATAGTGGTTATTGTTACATATTTGTTTTATTTCTGAAAGCCACGTGAAATGAAGTTTGTACCTTGAAGAGTGAGCCCTTCTGTAATAGTATTAAGGCACTTGAATGTCTCTTGGTTGTTGTTGTTTTATGATAGTTAGCACTAAGCTGTACAGTACAGTACACCCAGTGAAAAGAAGACCTATCTTAATGTTTGAGAGTCACTGCTTGGCCTTTTGTTTTAGTTCCACCTGCTTGTGTTTGAGGGTCGAGGTTTTTAAAGCTTACTGAGTCCATTTTCAAACAAACACAGATCAGGGTGAAGGAAATGGGCAAGTGCAATGCATGCAGAGATTCCTTACACTAAAAATGTTCCAATGATACTGACTATTGTGCCCAACTTCATTTCAGATACCAAGTAATCACCTTACTATGATTCCTTTCCACAGACTGATATGGAACCCTAGGTATCATTTCCAAAATAGTTTACAGAAGCTGTTGGTTTTGTGTGTCTTCTAAAACAGTGGCCATTATATGAGTGCCATACTATATTGATATGGTAAGATACGGTGTACCTTGGAAATCACTGTAGTGCTATATTTGCATTGATATTGTCATTAAAAATAAATTTTATATTATGAACTTTACACAACAAACAGAACTGTTGCATGTTTCCATGCCTCATGATGCTTCACAGTCGAGGTGGTGGTGGTGAAGTGGACATGATGTTCCCTCTGCACTTCTGCAGCAGGTGCTGCAGCATCCTCAGTGTCCATGTGAGGGCGCTCCACTGCTGCTGGTGCCACTCCATGCATAATACTACAGTCGCTGCTTCAATATGGCACACAAACAGTTATACTGACTCATAGTGATCCTGCAGACCTCAACCAACCTTCATAGTTTGAATTTTAAATTCTGGCAGAAATATCCCACTGGCAGCAAGCACCATAATTAACCTACAGTCAATATGCAACCAATGTACATGTCTTATGGGGTAGGTGAAGCACACATTTGTCTCAAAATGTCCCAAATTAAAATCCATGTTAAGGTTTACATTACATACAATTAACTACAACATTTTGTTTCTCATTTATTGGGACTACAAGAAAGAAAGAAGATAAACGTATGGCAGAGCCGGAACAGACAGAATCTAAATAATAACGTCCCTGTACACACTGTATGTACACTTTATTAAACACAACAATGGGGGACTACAGGCCTATTTATTACTGAGAAACACAGACACTCTGGGAGTCTTTTGAGAATATCAGAGGGCTATTGAGTTCGTTGTTTCGTTGGGGGACGTGACGATACGGACCTCGGAGCCTATAAAAGGATGCCCTCAGCCAGCGCGCAATTCGCTCCATAGGTTGTCTTTCATGCGTCGGAGCCTGAGAGGAGACAAGATGCGGCGCAGATGATTGGCCAAGTGGGAAGAGGAGGAGGGAGCATCTCTGCCGGGAATGGAGGGGGGAGGAGAGGGGTTGGAGACTGGGGGGGATATGTAGAGAGAGGCGGAGGGAGGGCTTTACCGCAGTATCACTAGATTTCTGCACCACTCATCAAAACTCTGCGGCATGCGGACAAGAGCTGTGGGAGGGCAGTTACTGGGTCTTCACTGGGTGTAGGACCGCTACCTCTCACTGCTACTGTACACTTCTGCAGTTATTAGACAGGCCACAGTGCTGCTTCTACTTTAATTCCCATTCATCTGCGCGTCAATTACCTCTCTTCTGCTCATAGCCGCGGAGGTACAGTATATCTCTCTCTCTCTCTCTCTCTCTCTCTCACTCACCCTC
>NW_023339763.1:16080716-16163839 GCF_004916995.1 Morone saxatilis | reverse complement strand
TCTCTCTCTCTCTCTGCTGTCTGTTGTTGCAACCCGGCTCTCATTGCATTAGGGCGCGTTCATTACAGGTTTGGGGTCCGAACTTCATTGTATGAGAAAATGGCAAAGGATGGAGAAAAAAGCGAGTGGAAGGAGTTTATATGGAACCCGAGGACGAGGGAGTTTCTGGGCAGGACAGCGAGCAGCTGGGGTGAGTACTGGTCCAGCTACAGCAATGCAGCAAACATGGTCCCTGGGCTCTGTAACAGGTCTCTGTCATAGTCTCTTAAACCTCTCCTGAAGGCTCACCGTGGTGCGTCAAGAGAGGACTCCTTCAGATATTAAAGAGTGTATTTATTATAACAATTTCACCCGGATAGAGCTCGGTTGGGCTGATGATTCCCCCTCAGTGTGCCTGTGATGAGATGTCGCTGTGCACTAATACATTCTGGACCTGAATCCTGAATGCGGCACCGCTCCTGTGGAAGCCGGCCGAAAAAAAAAAAAATCTAGTTCTGCCTAGTTTCTTTATTTATTTATTAATTTGTGGCGGTGATTTCCCTGCGCAATGCGCTCAACATAAGGGTGGAGGCATATGGTCTTATTTTACATCTGAATTAACCAGATTACTGCAGCACTGCTGCTGGAACAGGTTCCTCTCTGTTGCAAAGTGCACACCATCAGCTCCTCTCAGTGGAAGTGCTTTAGTTAGCTTTAACATGAATTCTGCTGCAGGGAAGACTTTTTTAAAAGGGAGAAGTTAAGCAGAAATATGTTTGCTTTCCTGCAGCTTTATCTAATGAGCATTCAACATGATGTCATTCATTTGTCAGGCTCTCCCCCCCCCACCCAGAGATTTTGAGGGAAAATCCAATCCCAGTTTCTATGTAACACAGGAGTATTGCCATAAACCGTCCCCTTTTCTGCCATACAGCCAGCCTGCAACTATTTCAAACATTCATGAAATGATAGGGCGCATATGGCTCTGTTCTAATGACATTGGAGCGTTTTAATCTGGGTAAAGCCGAGGGCCAAATGCTATTTGTATCACCTCCAACCCGGCCCCTCCCAGTGAGTGTAAATCAGTGAGGGATTTAATCCTAATCTAATGACTTCATTGGCTGATGGGGAAGGTATCAATTCAGGATGTAGGATCTAGCAAAGTAAATCACTTTCAGGAATTTATTTTATTTTTGATCTTTCACCGGGAACAGGATCTCGATGGCAACAGAGTTTGTGGTTGGCGTAATGCTGACAGTGATTTTACTTGCAGTGGTATTCTGGTGATAATGTTTCATGAATGGACATTGTACTATTAGTGCAAAGTTGGAAATCAATGACTATAGCTTCCTTTGCTGGAATCCTCCTGCAGTGTACGACTTAATCCAGCTCAGTGCGTCCCAGGTGCTTTAAGGTCTGGTGGCCTTTTTAAGCTGTGCTCTCTAAGGCTTGTTAATTAGGCTATTTCTGTAGTTTGCCACTACATGTAGGCCTGCATTTCACCTCAGTACTTTCTCATTTCCTGATGTTGCATACACTGTATGTACTGTACCTCTACTTCCACTTCTGCAGTCCATCCCTCCATTTTCTATAGCCACTTATCTCAGCATGCACTGAGAAAACACCACTGTCAGGTTGCCAGTCTTTTTAAAAAGCAAATCTGTTGTTCATACTTAATTATGCAGTGTAATGTATGTTCAGAGGAGCAGATCAAAGGCTTCTTTGAGGATGAAACACATAACCCTTGCTTGTGTGTTCTGCTTTGTGTACAGAGCTAATGATATGGAAATAGCCTTGATAAAGTAGAACAGTCCTACAATTTTGATGTTACGTTGCCACCAGCTGACACCGGGCAAACACGGTCAAACAACTACCTCTATCTAAAAAAGGACTAATTAAGTGTTCTGCACCTCCCACTTCCAAAAAACAACAAAAGGCTCCTACTGCAACACAGCCTCAAAGGACCAAATAAGCAACAAAACCATGAGGCTGGTCTTGGTGTAAGATTGCAGACCATATGCAAGATAATAAATGGTTTAACATTAATAGAACCACAGCTCAAAGCTATTTATTCTTTTATTTTTAGTTTGATTACAATTTTACAAAGCAATTGAGCAGCATGTCCTGCTAATTAATTCTGAAAGAAAAGAGACACCTCCTGCCATTATTACTGAAGAAAGGATAGGATGCTGGACCATCCCGCCCTGGCCTTTTATTCTTTGCTTTCAACTGCCGTCTGCAAACAAAACCAGGGTGAAAGAGAGATGCCTCCCTGTCCATCATCAGCACGGACTGAGAGGGCAGACTGTAAACCTAACACCCTCTTTGCCAGGGGGGAAGCCACCCTGGCTGCACGCTCTGCCCTGTATGCAGCACGTGTGTACATCCAGTTTCCCCTTGGTGGTTTCATATTTGTGGTAAGCACAACACCCCGTCTGGATGATGGAAGAAAACACTTAAACACTTATCTCTTATCTCTGATGCCTCGCTCGCTGTAGTGCCTCCGGCTTGGTCAGGGGCCCGGAGAGCTGACTCTGTATATATTTAATGACTCAGCTTGGGTCTTTTCCATGCGACAGACGGGACGCTCTCTGCCATCTTACTCAGCCATTCATTCATGTCACCTCAGATTCCAATAATTCGAGAAACAAGACCGCTCTCTGTAATTGGCCCCTGTACAGCAGCTTCCCCCTTGACATTTTGTTATGGATTCCTGCAAGCCTGGCTGTGTGGGGAGGCAGATGCAGCGTTGAGCACTGCTGACGGAGCGAAAGGGCTCCACGCTGGGGGCCATCCAGCAGAGGCACAGGGGTCAGGGCACTCAGTTGCTACCCAATGCTGGCCTCAGGTGTTGATGCTTAAAATGAGGGATAGAAAATGCTATTTATGTTTTCCTGCTCTCTCTGTAGACAGGAATGCCTGAGATGGGACCAAACAACTGCTTCAAAAGCATTTGATTTCCAAGTAGAAACAGCACATCATTGGAATAAAACCCGAATAAAATACATATACAATTTTGTATATGTACATTGTCCATTTATCAAGCAAAAGTTCCAAACATTCACCAGCTCCAGCTTCTCAAATGTGAAGGTTTCCTTGAATTTGTGAAATATATCATGTACGTTAAATATATTTTGGTATTGGACTGTTGATTGGACAGAATGAGCAATCACACGATGGAAATAGTGATGTCACTATTTTTTACCATTAATCAGAAAACAAATTTATCGCCCAGAAAAACAATCATTAGTTGCAGCCTCGCTTTCTGTCTAATGTAACATTATCACTATGGTCTTCTTACACTGTTGATAAAAGAGGCCTACTCTATGATGGCCAGTAATCTCTGACCCTGTGGCCCAGTCTCCAGGGGGTCCTTGTTCTCCCTCCTCCTGTGTCACTCTCTGTCATCGTTCCTCCCCCTCTGTGGACAGGGCAACTCTTTAATGAAATTGGTAGCCATCCAATCCTGGTTTAATTCTCACTGTTTCTGGCTTGGGGTCGGACCACAGTTCTGTCAGATGAGTGCGAGAATGTGAGGAAAGAAAGCATAAACATATAATTTATGTTTTTCATTAAGCAACAACAGTGACCTCATTTCCGGCCATGTTGTGCAATTAATGATATTTTAAGGACCTAAAGGATGGTTGTTCATGTGTCAGTGAGATAAAAAAGAGGCAGATGTTGCAGGCGGAATGAAGCGCCTGTAGTTTTATAAGGATTAACTGGCCTCCTGTAAATATGATTTGGTTAGAAAGTGACCACACAGATAAAACAACCCAGCTGGAAACTGACTCCATTATCAATTTAGATATAAGATTATTCATACTCATAATCTGTGTGATAATTATGAAATGGACTGCAGATGTCTGGCCAATGTAGCCATGAATCAAAAACTTTTCATTGTAATGCACAGCCACCAGCTCCATGACAAAGACAAATCTCATTGTTTTTTCTTTAATGCATAATAAATCAGTAAAGGCATGAGGCTCATGCATTTATCGAGCAAGCAACACATAAACACAGGCAGTATTACATTGTGTTTAGACACATTGGAGAGCTGATAACCAACCACAATGTCAAGTTCAGTACATATTACTGAATTATTTTCTACATATCCACATTATTTGTCCAAATCTGATCAGAAGGGAAGGAGTGCTGCTAGCAGTGCTTCTCTAGCATCAGTATGCTGAAATAACAAACTGCTTGCCTGTGTAATGCTTAGTTTAACAGTATTCTCAATGAATAGTTGTTTTTTATACATTTGTTCTTAGACAATACACGCTAGTTACTACAAAGACCAATTTGCATGTTTAAAGATGGAATTTAACTAAATTTAATTTAATTGGAGTTAAAAAGAAGTTAAGACTACAAATACGAATACAGAGTACAGTGAATGCATCACAATTTAAAATGACATTAAGTGTAAAGCAACGTTTGTAAAATCATACAATTAGCTAACAATGTAAAATAAAAAACAAACATGTCTTTTTGCATTTAGCAAGGGTACTAGTTAGCTCCTAACTAGTCTCATAGGCTTAGTTAGATATTACTTTAAAATATGAACTCAGGATATGTGAGACATGTTTATTTCTTTTGGTAGGGTATCTGTACAATGTTAAATTAAATAGTATATATTCGCTTTATTATTTATATGCGTATTATTTACCTTTTCTAAATAAGCTATAGATCTACCTATTTACTCTTGAATAAGCTTAAAATGCACAGCAAATCTGTTAAACTGAATAATCTGTGATAATAACTGAATTTCTCACTGATATTGCATACAGTTGATACAACTCTTCTCTCTTTTTCTGCAGGTCTTATTCTTCTCTTCTATGTAGTTTTCTACATCTTCCTGGCTGGCATGTTTGCACTCACCATGTACGTCATGCTGCAGACCTTGGACGACCACAAACCAACGTGGCAAGACAGGCTCTCCACACCAGGTGCAGTAACTAATAATGACACCAACTGCACGAACACAGGTCACAGTCTGTGCCGTGGTGTTGTGAACTCCCCTGCTGTCTCTCTGTCACTCACAGGCATGGTGATTAGACCCAAAGCAGATGAGACCTTTGAGATTGTCTATAACATCCATAACACTGAGAGCTGGGACATGTACGCTCAGGCCCTGGACAAGTTCCTGGCACGTAAGTCTGCTTCTCGTACAGTGACTAAAAAAGCTTACTGCTGTGGATTATCCAACGATCTAGAATGAATTGTTTTTACCTAATAGTAGATAATTCCTTTACAGTCAGCGGGTAGGAGATTGCCTTGCACCAGGGTTTTAGTTGAGTCATAAGCTCTTACAAACAAAATAACCCGCCCATCCCTCCCGCTGTCTCCCCCTGCAGCCTACAACAACTCCGTCCAGGCCCAGAAAAATGACGAGTGCACCCCAGACCAGTACTTCGTGCAGGAGGACAGCGGCGATGTGAAGAACAACCCGAAGCGCTCCTGTCAGTTCAACCGCACAATTCTGGAGGAATGCTCTGGAATGAATGACCGTTACTATGGATACGAGTCGGGCAAACCATGCATCATCATCAAGCTGAATCGGGTATGAAAGAGAAAGAGGGAAAGGAAAGGGATGGTGTTGCTAGGAGACATGGAGTGACTGAGATAATAAAAACTGGTTGGGAATGAGGAAAACATTATATTGGTAAAATAAAAACAAAGTCAATATCAAGATTATGTTGTCTTGTTCTCTCTCACCAGGTGATTGGGATGCTGCCAGGAAAGGATGGACAGGCTCCGTATGTCACCTGTGGTGCAAAGGTAATCCCTTTTTGTCTTTCACAATGAAAGGCGTAATATAACAATTTGGATTTCAGCCCATTCATAGCTATTGTGTCTCACTCTCATCTGCAATATGCCACCGGTCGCCCATCTCCATTATCTTTCATCCATCTGTTTATATTGTTTCATCTATCATATCGGTGTCGCATGCCACTTTGTCATTTACACCACTTGTCTTTTTTTCCATTGTGTTCCATTAATTTGCTCACTCAGAGATACAAAGTTGGCAAAGATGAATGGGTAAGAACAGGGAAGAATCTGTGTTTTTAGACTTTAGATTATGTTTAAACATACATAGTAGTAGTATAGATTGTAGATATATGTATAATATATGTATTGAGATTAGGTGTTTTGCATTAAATAGACTGCTGAACTAGAGTGTTGGCGTAGGAGATGAGAATTAGAGCAAAGAAGGAGCTCAATGAGGCTCACTTCCTTCTTTCCTACATGAAGTGATCTTTCAGGCTGTCACTGATAAAGTTGTTTTACCCCCTTAGAGAGAAGACACTGAAAAAATTGGAGAGCTGCTGTACTTCCCTCCAAATGGCACTTTCAACCTTATGTACTACCCTTACTATGGCAAGAAAGCTCAGGTAAGATTGTGTCCAAATAAATCCAAATATTGCTTCATTTGGTAAACAGTGCTGTTAATTACCGAGCAGCTTGTATAATGAATCTCCAGACAGTTTTTTAAAGATGTACCAGACAGAATAAATTAGCTCCTGTGCTTAAAGTTGTCCTTGGATCTGTTTTTACAGGTGAACTACTCTCAGCCTTTGGTTGCCGTCAAGTTCCTTAACATTACTGCCAATCAAGATGTCAACATCGAGTGCAAGATCAACGCCAACAACATTCCTATCGGAAGTGAAAGAGACAAGTTTGCTGGAAGAGTGTCTTTCAAGCTGAGGATCAACACTAATAACTAGGTTGACCTTTTTCCTCTCCTGAAAACTACTGTATTCATTCTCTGCAACACTGCACATACACAGAAACAAATCTCAGTATTCACACCCTTTTTAGGATTTGTTTACACCCCCCCCCAAATTTTGGGCGGAAATAGTTTGTCCAGTCATGTGAAGAGGTGAGGCGAGAATAAAAGGGTGGTAATCCTGTCATTATTTCTGTCTGTGAGCTTTGGGACGAATTATTTTCTGTAAATTAGTTTGAGATGACGTCTATTTATACTGCATGACAAACTAGGGGATGTAAAGGATGTGAACATGTGTTTTCAAAGTTTGCAAGGATCAGCAACATTTCCACTTTATTGCTGCTCCCCTCCTGCTGCCTCCTTATAGAGTATCCCTCTATATATGAATATACACAAGTTACAATCCAAAATGTGTATATCTACAGTATTTATATGGTATCATAACCTTATATCAGTACGTCTATTTTGTTGCACTTAAAAGAATAATCCAACAGACTCGCATATATCTTGATGGATGGATGCAGAGATGAAGCCATTTTGCATGTGTGTATTGTCTTTAGTGTGCTATGAGGGCAGGAGGCCCCTGTGTCCCACCTCTCTGCTAAGTGTGAAATAAGGTAATGTTAAGCCAGTGACCACCGGGGGGACCACACTGTAATCTATTAAACCTCACGCACAGCAAGTGTGTGTTTCTACCACAACATACAGTTAAGATAGGCATCTCCAAAGTTACAGTAGAGTTCAAAACCTTTAAGAGTGTGTGTGCGTGTGTGTGTGTGTGTTTGCGTGTGTGTTCCACTCACATTCATTTCATACTGTAGGTCGGGAAGTTGCATGCAATGTGCAATATTCATTAAGTGGCGTACACTATGAATGCTTGAGTCCATTCTTCAGATGAAGACTTCCATTAAATAATTATCATTTGATATTCACACTGGTTGTTTGACCTGAGTGCAATTTATAAAGCAAATGTGATTCACATTTTGGATGCCAAATTAATTATGATAGGAGGCAGTACATCAGTCATATGTCAGATGTATTACACCACAGTAAGTTGACAAAAACATGATTTATTTGGCCCCAAAACTCCTATTCAGTCAGTTAGCTCAAACAACCACCTGAATGTCAAATGAAAACAGCAAAAAGGATCCTCCTGCTGCGCAATGACGTTACACTCTCTGTCACTGTGTCGTAAAGTTAAACCAACAGCCATTTTCTAGTGTCTCAGTTAACATAAATATTTAGAGGTTTTTTTGCGTGTGTTGCATCTATTTCATATATCAGGAATAGATGCCTTTGTCATATTTTGTATTGATTTGCACTGGAAGTGTGCTTTTTTTTCTTTTTTGTGAAACTGAATTAATTGATGTACATTTTTGGAGGAATGGGATATAGAAATTTTGTGTTTGCTCCCTTTGTTTCATTCATACTCATTATAATCCTCTAAAATATTCATCCAGGATATCAAAATGTATAGTTTCCATATTCTTTTTAAGTTGACAATAGTCTTGAATATGAGTTGTTAGTGCGTCAGAGCTTTGTTTTATAGGTCTGTAGGAAATTATCAGAAATGGAGATTTGTTTCCTTGACCACACAGAAGGATATTTATTTTTCATTTAATTTGTTTTTTTGTTGTCATGTTCATCCTTATAACTAGACAACCAGTTTGAACAACCAACTTCATGAGAAGAAAAAAAATCATAGATTAGGCCTGAATTTGGTGCTGGAGCTGTTTACTTAACGTGCATTCATTGCGCAGTACAGGCACACAAAATTGTAAGAAACACCTGCAAATATTGGCTAGAGAATCTGTGGAGTCACACTTTTAAACTCAGGCACATTATTTTGGCTCAGCCACAAACGTGTACCAATGCGACTGATTCTGCCATGTCATCGCAGCAAATGTGGAACACAAGCATCTGTTCACTCACATTAAGGTCTGGCTCGACTCCACCACTCAATTTCTCTCAGAGCAGCGTGTTTCTCAGTATGCTCGCAAATGCATCCCAGTGGTCTAAATAGGAACTCATTATCTGATCCAGACGAATGAAAGAAAGACAATTACATCTAATGTGATTGTCATCTCATTCATGATGAAGGATGTACTCTAACAGTCACTTTTTTCTCTTTGGTTTTTCGAGACAGTCCACCAACCAGTTCACATGCATTTCTCCTCTGGGACTCCTGCAACACTTACTTAATTTCACTGTAATCTCTTAATCTGGTCGGCTAATCCAGAGCAGGCTCGCTGAACTTCTTTACCCTACTTTGTCGCTCCTCCTCCTCCTTGTGTCAAACGGCTGATTCACTCTCAACATGCTCAAAACGGATAAAGCAACATTTCTTAACTCCTCATTTAATTTCCCCCCCAACGCATTCAACCCTATTTTACTTAATCACTAATAAATTAATTGAAGTCCTTTTAAATCACAACGCAGCTAAACAAAATGTGCTTCATCATTTAATTGGACATTCTTGTTTCACTCATGTGCATGTGAAGATTAGTTCTTCAACCAAAGATCTTCATGACAGTTTAAATTTTATTTATTTGTGCTGCACTGACACATCCTCAGCATCAGATCCGATTAAGGATCTCATGCAGGTGGAGGGCTGAACACCCTGTGTTATTAAAAGGCCTACTCTTATATAATACGCACAAAAGGAACATGTTTCACTACAACATAACAGTGCCTCCTGGTGGACAGACTGTGTTGTTCCCCCAGTGTCACAGAATGTTTTTTCCAATTATCTCCATTTGTCTTCTTTTTATTTTTTTGTGATAATTTGGAGATGTCCTCAAAAAGCAATATATTTATTTCTTCTGTGGCTGTATGATGTATTTATTGGAAAGGCTGTAACAAAATCAGTGCAACATGTTATCATCCAGACCAAGAAAGAAAACGGAAAGATATTGATATTGCATTGCGGCAGTTTTGCTAGTGTGCATTATCACGATGGAAGAGTATAAAAAGTAGTGTTTTGTTTATAAAAGAGTATTTTTATTGCTATTTTGTTGTAAAGAGGAAAGAAATGTATAAGCTTGGATTGTATTTTGTCATGGGAGTTAACTGGTAGGTTTTCATCATTTCATTCAACGAATGGCAACATTTTAACAGCTTGGTTGGAGAAGTTTTTGTTTTTTATGTAGAAACATTGTTTTGTTTGTGTCCTTTCTACTCTCTTAAATTGAGCTCTGAAGCTTGCACTGAATGTTCTCTGAACACTGAGGTCTATTGTATCCGAATTAAGTTATTAAAAGTACGGCGAATACGTCAGAATGAGCTGTGCTTTCAGAGAACTTTCAAGTGTAAAACCTTCAGAAATTCTCCAGAAGAAAAACACAACAGGGCCCAACACAAATGTCAGAGAGAGTCAACTATTAATGTTTCAAATAAGGAATAATCTTCATTACCCCCACCTAACCCCCTTGTCTTAAATTGAAGACTGTGGTGCAAGGATAGTTCAAGAAAGAAATCCATGAAATTTGTTGTTGAGATACTCTCACCCCAAAAGGATGATATTTCTATTCTGGATCTTTATTTTATGCTCTTACTGTATGTATATTTTTGCTCATGTTTACTGCAAACCAAGATAGATAAATTAATAAATGTCATTTAAGGGAACTCAGACTCGCGCCTCATTTTTGCCTCTGCCTCTCAGTCATCTCTTAGTGTTTGGTGTTATCATAGGATGACAGAAGGGATTTGATATTAGGGGACAGGCACTGAGATTAAGGTGGAATGAGCACAATCCAAATCATTTTATCATGGCTCATTATGAATATATATATATATGAATATAATGTAGAATGGCCTCTGTAGGGGACAGAAAAAGAAGCCAGCCAATGTCAAAAGTAGCGTCAGGTGGATATAATCTTATGTAATCTCATTCCCCTTAATCCTTACAGCCTACATCCCTACAGCACCAGTGGTCACCAACGGTAACCTCTGCACACATACCAGTAACAAGTAGAAGAAAAAGAGGAGGTCCAGCCTTCCATGTGACTGGCCTACGCTTGGAAATGTGTGGATCCTGTTTTAGGTTGGGCTTTTTTTTCTCATTTGGGAGTTGCTTTAATACAGTCTACCGCCGACTGCTTGACAAGATTACAGCTGAAGTGTACTTCCGCTTACTGACCTTCAACCAACTCTTGTCTCCTGTTCACTCTCGGGCTCTATTCTTATCTCTCGATTCTTCACTGTCTCTTCTTGAGAAAGAGAGAACACAGTGCGGGGAAAAGGGAGAAAGCCAGGATTACGTAGCATTAGAGGTACTTGTGGGTTTAAAATAGTGTGATCAAGAGTAGCACCTGTGTCAAATACTTGTGCACGCTATTCTATCTGTTACACACACATCCTATATATTACAATACTGAATAATCTGCAACCCTTTGGTGCTCATCAGATCAGGGCTTTTTCTAATATTTCAGCCATGACATAATATTTTATTACAGACAAAGAGATATTATGAAGGAAAAGCCTTTTGCATTAAGGTTCAAAAGCCTGTTCATATCCACAAACTGTGCCCAGGTAGGAGGGGCACACCTTATATCCCTGATGTTAGGAAAGTAAAGATTAGAGTTCTGGACCCTTTCCTAGAGAGTAGATAATATTACACAACAGTTCAGTGGCATTTAAATGTCAAAGTTCTTACATTACTGGACCAAGTACGTCAGAAAATATGCAACTAGATTCTCTCTTCTTTTTTCTTTTTTCCCAGATATTTAATCATTCTGAACATGATACAAAAACTCACAGTGTAAAACTGAAAATGAATACTCCACACTCACAACAGAGTTACTGTGAGGATCATATTGTCCTTTGTTCAGTACATATTTGCGTGTAATATCTCTCTAATCAGGATAGATTGGTCCCAGATTTTAGGGCTACAAAGCATCTAGACCTAGCCGGTTTTGAGGTAGCATACTAAATCACAGAGTACAATTAAAACAACAGTCATTTTCAACAGAATTTGAATGTAAAAAAAAAAAAAACAATCACATAGTGTGGTTGGCACAAAAACATGAACTGTGCAATCTGATGCAATCCATTACAAAATCCCTGCCCCTGTGACACAGCCTAGAGAACATTATAAGCTCCACTAATACTTTATTTACTGCAGGGTTGCTGCCATGGATTACTTTAGATGTGTGGTGTTCATGCTATTGTGTCCACCTGCTTAAATAATTCACAATCTGTGTCAGCTGCCTCCTCCTCTAAGTTGTGATCTCATATAATTTGATGAGGAATGTCTACAGACTGAAAGCAAACTGACTTTCAGCATTAGTTGATTGTTGACACGGCACTTTGGTTGGAAGGAAAAAATATGGCACGTGTGAATTTTAGTGGTAAAAAATCAAGCCTGTTCATGTTTCCTTGGAAAGTTGAGACCTCGCTTGTAGCTAGACGTTCATGTGTGATGCCCATAATATCTTGAGGACGGTACAATACATGGTAAAACAGTGGAAGCTGTTTGTCCAGTCGGATAGCCCCCTTTACTATGGCAAGTCCAGCATGCCATTTTCCTCCAGGGCTTTCTGCGTCCTGTCATAAACTTCTCCAATGGCCTTAACCACTTTGATCAGCACTGCGCTCAGATCCTCTTGGTTCTGCACACACACCAGCCTGAAGAAGAAACCCCGCTCTGGCATGGCAATGAAGGCCAGCTCGGCAGCCCTGCGTACAAACCAGGCGTGGTGGTTCGCAAGTGTGTTCTTGTAGGCCTCACGACACAGCTCTGAGGGGCTCCTGAGCCGGCCGGCCACAGGTGTCTCAGCCAGCTTCTCCAGAAAGAGCTTCAGCCAAAGCAGAGCGCGATGCAGACGCAGAAGAGTCCGGCATCCAGAATCCGTCTGGCGGTCAAAGTCCACCAGTCCTTGGCTCAGCTCCACCGAGATCATGGAGCGCACAGAACGATAAGCACCAGTGTACTGTGAGGCCTCCAGATTGTTCTCTGTGTTCACAGTGTTTACTGAGTGAACATCTAGGCCCAGCTCTTCTTCAGGGTTCTTTTCTGCCAACTGGGCTAGTTGTCGGATTAAAGAGGTCTTGCTTTCTATCTCCTTAGATATCAGTCCAACCATTGGGCCCAGAGCTTCCATAAATCTGGTAGAGTAACACAGAACAGGATGAATCATCTTACAGAGTCCAGATTATCCCATGAACCATAAATTACATAATTTTTTCTAGTGGCTGTAAATGAATGTATCTCTTCTGCTTTATCTGATGATCTTACCTCACAAGCTCATCCCAGCTGGAAAGATACGGATGCAACAGCACGTCGGAGGTGTCGACCGGTGCAGCCAGCAGGTGGGAGACCAGAAGTGACACCTGGAAGGTCTGACCAGGGCACCCCTCCAGGACCTGCGGCCCATCAGCCCCATCGGCCCCGCTGCTGTTGTACAGCTGGTGAAGCTGACAGTGGGGGGATAGGAGGTGCATGAGTGCCGTGAGTGTGGGGGGCGATTGACAGGGGACAAAGAAAGAGAGAACGCGGAAGTGATTCACCACATTCAAATTGGCCATCTGCTCCACAAAATGAACCTTATGGAGGAAATGCAGTAAGTGGTGAACTGCTGTATAATCTGCTTGTGCTCTTACCTTGTTCTCCTGATTATAACCTTTTAAACAAGAATCCCAGTGGTAATCCAAACCTCCCTCTGCAGTGAGACATCGTAAAGAGAAACAAGACAACAGTTGATTTTTGTTTGTATTTTCCCACTGAAACTAGACTTGAATGCTATGTTTCAAATACAGGGACATTCTGAGCTGTATGGGTGTATTTATCACATCCAAATTATAGGTTTGCATCTCTAAATTAATTATTAGGAATTAGGGGCCAATGGAAATTTCTGTACATTAAACCTACAATTGTAGGTGTAATTGTTTTTAGGACACTAGGGTGCAGCAGAAACAAGCTGTGAACACAACACTGACATATCATTCACCTTTTAAGTTGATATGGCGAACAAACAGTTGCTTATTACACATCCAGCAGTTGACCATTCGAGAAACATCGTCCTTCATTTGGAGTCATGTTTCTGGCAACCTGAAGAATCCAACATTCAGTCTCTTTCAGCTACAGTTTTGGTCTCTACCACATTCTTAAGTAAATATGTCCCTTTAGCTGCTAAGTGCTCCACTATGTTCTCCAGCTAGTTGCTACCTGTGTCTGTCTGCTGTTTGATGTTGAATGTATAGTGGGTTTTTAGAGGTCTTTCACAAAAAACAGCACTCAGAGAGCAGAGAGCTTGAATCAAAAAAGTAAAGTTGCAGACTGGAAAGCTTAACAATGAACTGAAACTCACTATAAATCTCTATAAAGCCAAGGAGAGATTCAGATAATTCTCTATAGGTTTATCACTATGAGAACCCCTTTCACAATGTTTTCACATTGTCATTTGATACATTGTAATATTCATTATAGCCGCTTTAAATTGGATGAGAGCATAATTTCTTTTATAATGGCTCATTAACATGCATTACTGTCATGTGACAGATCTGCTATCTTCTTAATATGGGAAATTATGGCTGACTCTTACATTATTGATTAATTTGAGTTATGTTTCAAATCATTCTGTACAGCATACAGCACAAAGACAAGCATTCAAGATAAGCACACATTTGTGCCCTATTGGGCCACAAGACCCTTACACACACCTTTATTATACTATATAGCAAGATAAGTTGTAGCTATAAAAATGTCCCAGTATGTGAAGTCAGCTTACTGAAGTGAAACTAGTTCTCGGTTTCATTTTGGACCTTCTGGCATTGCCTCAGGAGCCCTTGCAGGTCTCCAGACCACATGCTATTGACCAACTTACAACCAAAAGCTGCCAGTGATATTGCTCACAAATCTGGTGTGTGTCTGCAGCAGAAACACCCCAAACGATCAGCCCCCAAACTGACTGTGGAGGACCCTGCTGAACTACTGAGCTTCCTGTCACATTGTCTCACTGAACTACCAAACTCCCTCAGTTCAAGTGAAACACAGAGTCATGTCTAACAGCTGTCAGAAATGTATTTCCAACTTGACAGTGGCAAACTGTAGAGTAGATGCCAAAAATGTCAAGAGGAATGTGAAGTCTAGCCATGACAAAATAAGAGCTGTATCTAAATTTAAGTTTCTTAATTTACTTAACTACTGTTTGAGGAGGCAGAGCTGGTTGTTCATGCTTCCATTTGAAAACCTTTAAACTCAGTTTTCAGTCTGACTCACAAATCTCTCGAATTTAATCCAAGCTTGAGAAAAGGATCACATGGTCACAGTTGAAGCATTTTTACACTCTTTACCAGTTCCTATGAAATGTTTTAAGTTATTATCTTACACTAAAAGATACTTTTTTCTTTTTGTTATGAGCTGTACTTTATGTTGTCAAACTATAATTCTAAGCCAAGCCGAGGTACAGTTAAATATTTGTGGAGACTTCTTCAAATAGACAAAGATTCCTTTGTCTAAAAAATAGCATCACGTGTAAATATTCTCTGTTCTATTCAAGGCAATCATTTATCTGACATTATTGAAAATAGATTAAATAAAAAATAAGAGTAATTTTGTCATATCACATTCTGATAACATGTCAAAATCCACATATGAATGTTGTTAAAATTATTCGTGAGAGTAAAATTTGGTGGTGCGACCACCATGCTTGATTCTGCACCCACACAACATGTGACACATTCCTGATCTGGAGCATATGCATTTCAAACAAGGGAGGGATTCTATAGATTAGCAGTACTACATAGAAACCACACACGCGCAACACACACACACACACAGAAATACTCACGGAGCCACAGGGAGCCGAGGAACAGCAGCAGGACTACGATAGCTGCAGCAGCCTTGCTTTTAACACCCATTCTAAAGTCTAGTTTTGGGTCTGCCAGTCCCTCTTTCTCTTTGTCCCTATTTTTAAATTCTTCTGTCTCACATGAGTCCTTGTCCCCTTGCACTGGCTGTCACCACAATTACTTCCTATCGGACCCCTGCCTCTGACCCCCCCTCCTGTTCTCTCAAATCTTTCATACTCTTCCCCAAAACCCTAAATAAAAGGTCCTCTCAACGTCAGAGAGATTCTATCAATGTTTAACTCTTATTTTATAGCTACTGCTGTCCCTTGCCACACTATTACAACTCAGTCTGTTATGGCTCTTTCTGACTTTCCCTGATTCACGTCTCTCCTCTGTCCTGTCTTTGTTTCTAACTGGTTTGGAAGCTGCCTGTCCCTTGTTGTGTTGCTCAATCTGAGGGTCCAGAGATCAGCCGAGGGCAACCACTGGCTGATAAAGCATAGCCAACGCAGCTTGTCCGCCAGTAACCCCTTCCTCCAGATTCATCTTCTAGATATGCGCAATATTCCTGGTCAGTTCGAGTAAACACTTGCTCCCTCTCCTCTCCTCCCACCACCCACCCTCCTCCCACCTCCCTCCTCTTGCTCTCTCTATAACTCATTCACACACACACCATTAAGAGCACCACCACAACCACCACACATTACAGCAGTGCCGACACACATTTCCGGAAACATGTTGGTTTAAATGAGAGTATAACATGAAACATATGACTCTCTAAACTTAGACAAATGTATTTCCCCACCACCACTTTATGTTTATTTTTATTACTTTGTTAAAGTCATGACAACCCAGGGTAAATTCTTTGTATTGATTTATTTTGTGGGATAAGACAATCTCCTTTTGGTGGCTAAACAGAGATACCAAATTCATGTTTGTCAATGAATAACAAAGTCTAACCAAGCTTATCCGAGCTGAGACTGCAAAAAGAAAATGTCCATTCTTGCCAATCTAATTCTAAATATTACAAAGACATTTGTAGCTTCACAGAACAAAGGGGGGAGCAAACAAAATGAATGTATATATATTAAATAATAATAATTAAGATTATAACATATCTTTTGCAAAAATTGGTTCATATTCTATTCTATTTTTTCTTTCTAAATGCTCATTATTTCAAGTCTTCATTTGATTATTGAAGTCCAAAGTCTGAGACGTGTCAGTAAAACAGGAAGACGGGTGTTCCCGAGATTATCACTATCAGGGAAAACCCAGTGATTGGTCCCTATCACTGGGTTTGCTGCCGCTGCTGTGGGGGGAGGAACAGACATTGAACGCCACACTCAAGCCAAACCACATGTGTGCTCATCAAGAGGGACTTAACAATGGTATTTTGCAGCGAGGGAGCGGGAAAGTAGTGAAAGCAGGGGCATTAATGACTTGCTGGGAGGGGCCGGTCATGGGGCTTTTAGTCTGTGCAACCAATGGATGATCCCATCTGAAAAAGGCAGCGACTGACAAGGACAGACTGAATCCCTCTCAAAACATGTGACTTTTTCAAAAGACTTAAACTGATTGACTCCCCACAGCTGGTACTCTAACTAATGTTCTGATCAAATAACATACATTTTAAAATAGATATAGTTTTTATGTTTGACATGATGCACAACAGCACAGTAGTAGTAGACTAAAGCACTTGGTATGAATTCACACAGTGTAAGTATGTTTAAGTTCAGTAGAGCAGGAAAGAGGTATTTTGTCACTGTCAAATACCACCACACTGGATTTTCCATCTGAAGAGTCAAAACATTTAACTACAGTACCAGGATTATCTTTTTAATCCAGTTTGGTAGTGTGTTAAAATCCTAGGCTTCGACAAAAGTATAACGTTTAAATTTAAAGGTCCAATATGTAACATTTAGAAAGATGTAATGGCAGAAGTAACATTCAGAGGTATGTTTTCATTAGTGTATAATATATGTATTTTGTTACCTTAGAATGAGCTGTTTTTATCTACTGACGCCGTTGGTCGCCTTCCATGGAGGCCGCCATATTTCTACAGTAGCCCAGAAAGGACATGCAAAGGCCTAGATAGGGCCTTTGCATTTCATGCCGCCACTGTAGTTTCTTCCTCAGGCTTGGAAGGGGAGAACAAAGTGAATCTGCAAATACATTGCTAGAAGCCACTAAATCCTACACACTGGCCCTTTAATATCAACAGACATCACCAGAACTGGATGATTGAATATAAAGGCAATAGTACAAACATTCAGAAGCAAAATTAAAAAAAAAAAAGAAATACGATTGTTAGTAGCCACATTTCCACCCAAAGCACCAGGAACTTTGAGTCCCAGATAGGAAAGGAAAGGTTCCTTCAGCCTGTTGTAAGTTTCCACTGCAGTCTAAAGACATGGCAAAATTAGACAACTTAGGCAGCTGTCGTTTGAAAAGTAAAGAGCTATTTTCACAAGTTTTTGTATGCAACTACACAACAAAGATGACGTCATATAACACGTTGGACAGTCATCATTGTTTGTGCCACACCGTTTCTAATTCCTGTTGGATTTTGTCCAAGGCCTGGACTTTGTTGTCAGCCCATCTGTCGTATGATTTCTTGGTAACTCCATGTGTTGAAGCACAATGAACAAAAAATGGTAGTTTTATAATAAATGCTGAAATGCAGTACTCAACCAATCAGAAACGTATTCAGTTGGATGCAGGGCCCCACACCCAAAGATCCTTGTGAGTTTTTTGATAAGTACTACCCCCCGCGCCCCCCGGAGCAGTCGATGTTGTGTGTGTTTGGGTGGGTTAAAATACTGTCGCCGGCGGAACTTAATTTAGACCCTGGTTGCTGTGGTAGGAATTCACTGAGCTCCTGTAACCCCTAGTGGCTCCTGAGCTGAGGTAAAACCTTAGTCTGCATTCTCAAATTTCAAGCATTTAACATTTAATGTAAATCCCAAACAGAGATTGACGTTATGAGAGTGGATGAGTGTTTATAGAGTCACAGCACATTTTAAGCCATTTACTTATATGTGTTGCACTGTTGTAACATGCACTGCCAATTTAAAAAATGTTGTCATTGCATTCTCAAATACAGTTCTTGGTCCAACCGCATTAACTCTACAATAGTTTGAAGCCTCTGATTCACTGGATGTGGCTATATTTATAACACTTGTTATAAAAACAGTAACACACACCTGTCTGATATTATGCACAGATAGACCTCAGTTATTTTAAAGGTCCAGTGTGTAAGATTTAGGAGGATCTATCAGCAGAAATAGAACGTAATATGCATAACCATGTTTTCATAAGTGTATAATCACCTGAAATAATTATTATTTTTGTTACCTTAGAATGAGCCTTTTATATCTAGATGCCGGAAGTCGTTTTCCATGGAGGCCTCTATGTTGAACTGCTATGTTTCTACTTCAGCCCAGAACAAACAAACCAAATACTGGCTCTAGATTGGGCTGTTTGCCATTTTTTTCGACAGCGTTTCACGGTCCACTGTAGTTACCCCTTCACAAACAGAAGAGGCTAAGTTGAGGGAGGTGCAGTCAACACTGCTAGATGCCACTAAACCTCTACACACTGGAGCTTTAAAGGTTTGCAGAAAAAATACTTTTGTTGACTCTTTTAAAATGCATATTGTTTGTCTAACCAGCAAGCTAACTGCAGCTCTGCTCCAATGAACACATCTTTGAGGGCTGGACAGGTCCAGCCCTTCTTCTGTCTCTGAAGCTTCTAATCAAGTGTGAGTCACATAATCTGCCATCTGGAGGCTCCAGTTTACCTTAAAAGAAGCTCATCTCTGTTTCCCTTAAATGTTATATTTAGAAGTACATCACATCACTCTGCAACCTCACCATTGGCACAATTCCACCAATCCAGTCTGTTGCCCTTGTCACCGCCAAGTGACACTAACTTATAATTACTCACAGCACTAATTACAATATAAATTTAGTCTCTGGGATTTCAAAATGAGTAAAACATCCTTGATAGTCTGGTTTGTACTTTGTAGCATTGATGCCACTGCTGTGGGTTAGAAGTTATTGGACTTATCTTGGATGCAGATACAAGTATCTGTCATCCATGGTTTTTATGAGTTTTATGAGCATTGTCTGCCTCAAGCCCCTCCAACCCCAACACGCTGTGGTCTGCAGACACTCTCTCACTACTGGAGTCCCTGCTGTTGAAGTGGTAAGGCTCTGCTGTATGTATTTAAACCCTGGACGCAAGAGCAGGGGGGAGAGTGGGCCTGCACACCTTGCTGCACCCACGGGGTGATGTGCTCTCTGTTCTTCTTTGCTTTGTTTGTAAAGCACACTATTCTATTTATATTGGACAAAATATATAAGATATTATAATATATGTATATATATTATATAAATAATAAATTATAGTCAGCATCACTTTTTTTTGTGATTTTCTCAGTACAAGTAAAATCAACTAAAATGATCCATAAGAATAGGAATATTACAGGGGTATTAGAAATATACTATATGGGAGATAACAGCATAATCTCTAACTATTGCCTACATTTTGTCAAATAAATACCTTAATGTGTATAACTGGCTTGACCACAGATATTTGTTGTCTAATGATCATGATGATGGTTATTGTGGGTGACCGGTGTGTGACTTGAAGTCCTGGTTTAGTGCTTCCCAGCTGCTGTGTAATCTGAGCCATGGATAGCGACAGCCGGGGTGGGCGACAGTCGGGGGGGATTTAGGGCTCTTCCTGTCTGTCTTTACTCTCTCTCTTTCTCTCTCTCAAACCTAATATTTGAATATAGTGCAGTGCAGGGCAGTGGACAGGTTTTGGGACATGATGGCAGCTCGCAGTTTTGGGATATTCTTTGGAGTTGTAACTGTTCTCGGGACTTTAATGGTTCAGGGTAAGTGGCGCAGTGACAAACTTTTGGCACATCCTCATCGACTGCCTTCTTATCTATCAAAATAATCTTCTGCCTCTCATGTGCAGGCATAAAAATCAATGAGACAACCAGCTCTAAAAAAATCTACTACATTGATAGGTATGCCAGATAAAACTTTCAATATTTTAGGCCTCCTGAAAACTTTTTAAAGAGGAATTATCAAATGTATTTAGATAATTTTAACCAATTTAAAAGCTGAAAAAATCATTTTCTTTTTGTTTAGAGAATATCTGCAAGCAAACATACTGTATGAATGCTGTATATGTCTACAGTATATAGTGTACTATTGTAATGTACATATTGCTGTAAAGTGGATAAACACACGCACACCTGTACACCAAAAAAGACAGACTTAAAAAGTAAACCATATACAAAGCATTTTGGGGTCACATACAGTGAGTGCGCTTTTACTTTTACCATTTATACTTGCTGCATGACTTAGTATTATTGTGATTATAGTCATGCAATTAATCAGATAGGCGCAAAAAGGTAAGTTAGCATCAAGTAAGGCAGAAGGTCATGTGTGCTTCGTCATAAGAGCAGCAGCACTGGAGTGTGTAAAGCTGTTCTCGTTGGGGTTCTGCAACAGGAGGCCAGAAAGGCGACAGCTGCATCTTAAGAAAAAATTAAAGTCTGGATATGATGGAACTTAAAACAAACATATGTGGTTCTGCTTAAATTATTCTGCAAATCCATTGGCCTCTCAGGAGGGAAAAGTTTGACGAGTTGTGGGTGAATGCTTCCTGAGTCTATCTGATTGGCAGAGGTCACTGTGGAGTAGTTAAAAAAATTCCATAGTGACAAGATGCCACCATGGACGAGATTCATCATTAAAATGTAGACTCTTGATATTATTGGTTTGGCATGATAATCACATTACTTGAACTTGTTTGGGAACAGTGCTGTTGAATTGGTGTCCATTTTTAAACAGGGTGTCCCAACGCTGCTCAGCCTCCCTGACAGAGCATACATTAGGATGCTGGAAATAAGACAGAGGACTGTCAAACCATACACCCAAGAGGAACAATGCAAACTCTGTCTTAGATAAGCATTTTCACATTCTTTCTGATAAACATAGTCCAAACTGACATTATTACTGTCACATGAACTCGAGTGTAAGTTGTTGTCAGCTGTTTGGTCTCTATACACTTAGAGCAACGGCTGTACTTATAATCTTACAAACATACAGTCAAACTCATTGGAGGTGTGATATTAGCTCTGCCATCTTGACCAGAACATGATGTAAATGGTAAATGGGCCTTTCTAGTCTTCCGACCACNNNNACATTCCCCCTTTCACACACATTGGAAGGAAAAGTCCATCGTCCAGAAACTAACATTCATACACATTCACACATGGATGCACGATATCGGAAGCAATTTGGGGTTCAGTATCTTGCTCGACATGTGGCACCAGGAGCCGGAGATCGAACCCACAACTTTCCGATTAGGGAACGACCTGCTCTGCCTCTGAGCCACAGCCTAACTGGGAAAAAGACTGTAGTAGACTGGAATGCAAATAACTGATAACAAGGGCTGAGATGCTGGGCTGAACTCCTGCAAGAAAAGATGTCTAGGAAGACATACCAGACGCTTTCTTCCTCTTGCTAGATCAAATTTAAATCCCTCTGCCTCTCGTGTTTAAAATGGTCACATGAATAGAAGTGTGTATTGGACAATGGGACACGGTCAACTAGGGGGAGCTTGGCTTGCTTTTACCCCAATCAAACAGTGATGTTGTAATGTTTACCTGTGTCCATGTTGTTGTTATGATGTCTGCCTTCTGGTCATCTTAATGGGTCGGTTCAGCCGAGGTGTTGACATATCCAACCCAATAGGGCAGGGGTCACCTGTAGGCTCTGCCTCTAGTTTCCCATCACCGCTCTCCTGTCTCTCTTTCTGAGCAGGATTGAGTGTCAGCTGCAGGAAGTGACCAGGTCAAAGCATAGATGCCAAACATTGACTGTACTTTGTATCCACATATAACTGATCCACGTGAGTTTGCTGACTGAACTGCATTTAGAAGTACATCACACACTGTGTAACTCACACAAGATGCTTTAAAAGTCAGTGTCTTTCTCTCTCTGTCACATAGAGCTCTATTTACTGTTTATGGTATTTACAACATTAATTTAGTTTGATTGTTGGTTTGTAAATGTATGCAACATCAGTATTGCTTTGGAAATGTGTCTTTTCAGCCATCTACCATTAAACAGCTTGTTTACCTATTAATATACTTTTTTTTATTGATGAATACAAAAAATATTGAGAGCTATGCTTTTTTGGTATTATAGAAATGTTGTAGTATTACCAAAGCAGATACAGTAAGCAGGCTGTCATAAGGTCAATATATACTTAAAGTTGCCTACCACAAATAAATAGGAGTATTACTGCCTTACAGTGATTTATATTCTCTTAGATCTATTTATACCCTCTAAGCAATTCCTATAATCTTTCTATTAGTATTTGTTTTCCTCTGAAATTTGAGGAAGTACACACTGCATTTCACTCATTGTTACATCCGTTTTCTCATCCAAGTGTCAGGTGTAATATTTAAGAATACTCAATTATTAACTATTGACAAACCCTTGGGAAGTGAGACATCTCACTGCTGTCATTACACGGCCTACTACACAGAAAGTCCCATGGGAGAATTATGATTACAGCTCAAAACTATGTGACATATTTGTGCCTGATTGGACGAGGCCGACCCGGATATGAATCGATCATGGGGGTAGACATCTTTACGGCGTTGCAGTATGTACTACTGTCACCATTTTTGCCTAATGGTGATATTGATGATTATTGTAGATGACCAGAGAGTGATTTAAAGGCCCAAGTTTAGAGTTTCCCAGTTGCTGTGTAATCTGAGCTATGGATAGTGACAGCTGGGAGGGAAGAGGCAACAGGTCGGAAATAACCCCTGCCTTCTCTCTCTTAGTCTCTCTTGAAGTTTATACTGAAATAAAGTGTAGCCAAGGAGTTCAGCATGATGACTCCTTCATACACTGGCTCATCTCACTTTCCTGTGGTTGGTGTTTCTCTCAACACGTTAAAACATACACGTCATATTTACTTTCAAATGTTAAGACATTTATTGAAATTCCACAACATTTGATCAAAGATTTCAATCAACACAAAATATATTTGGAGACTGAAAACACAATACTGTTATAATTGAGAAAGATTAACCCAAGGTAAAAATAGTTCCAAAGTGTTTTGGATAATGTGGGCTGAATTAGTCATTCACCACAAGATGTCAAGTCATCTTAAAACTCTGTTTGAACCTGTTGGGTTTTTACAGTATATTATATCTGAGGAGAGATACGTGGTGTTTTACATACTGTATTAGTGCTTTTGTGTACAAACAAAAAGAGCATCTGTGCCAGATTTTTCTTGTCATTGTCATTAGCATTAATTACCTTAGAATGAGCCATTTATATGTACAGACGCTGCCGGTTGCCTTCCATTGAGGCCGCCATGTTGAACCGCCATGTTTTTACAGTGGCCTAGATGGACAAACCAAACACTGGCTCTAGATAGGGCTTTTATCATTTTTCGCGGCCACCCTAGTTCTTCCCTTGAGCCTCAAACTAACAACAACTAAACCACTAGATGCCACTAAATCTTACATACTGAGCCTTTAAAGTAGGATTTTGTAGAACGTTTGCTGAACACAGTAGCCACAGGTGATGTACATATGCACATAAACAACTCATTCCATGTCCCATCTAATTTTTTCATGCAGTGCAGTGTAATGAGGAGACGCATCTGATCAGCAACTTGTTCAAAGGCTACAACAAGAATATTCGCCCAGTGGTTCATCCTGAAGACAAGGTGGAGGTTCAGATCAAGCTGACCCTAACTAACCTTATCTCTCTGGTGAGAGCTCACTCTTCCTTGTTGTCCTTGAGCAACAGCTCTAAAAAGCAAATACACACAATGTTTAGACAGGAACAAGTTCCACATCAACTCAACACAGAGTTTTAGAAATGAACACATTGATAGCTGTAGTAGTCTTAGCAGTGCATGATCAACACCTACAGCTCAAATATTTATAGTGCTTCTTCACTTATACCACAGAATGAAAAGGAGGAGACTCTAACGACCAATGTGTGGATTGAGATTGTGAGTCTTCCTTCCCTTCATATTTATGCTTTTGTGTTGCCCGCAGTTGTGTCTAGCTTTAATGTCAGTGGTGACCTTTCCCTTAAATGTCATCTACAGCAATGGACTGATTATCGTCTTGTGTGGAACACATCTGACTATTATGGCATTGATGTTATTCGTGTCCCATACAGCACTGTTTGGCTTCCTGACATTGTCCTTGAGAACAAGTAAGGCAGTAACAGAGTGTAATCCTGCATTTTTTCTTTGCCTGCAGTGTGTTAATGCTGTTTTTTGTCTGTCATCAACTGTTTCTGTTCTTTATCCTCAATCACTGCAGCATTGATGGCAAGTTTGATGTGGCTTACTATGCCAATGTGTTGATCAGCAACACTGGTTGGATGTACTGGCTGCCTCCTGCTATCTATCGCAGCACATGTGCCATTGAGATCACCTACTTCCCATTTGATTATCAAAACTGCACGCTAGCATTCAGGTGTGGTACAATTATATCATTTAAAAATATATGTGCTATAGATAACTGCTGATTTATTCTATTTTGTAGATGCTTTACTATTGGTTTACCCCAACCAGGCTCTGTTCAGACACCCTGGGACAGATCTTTGCACCCACTGCCCAGTACAAAGATCTGCCTCAGGGTGCCAAGGTGGAGCCTGGATGTGGTAAACCAATAGCGTAACCCATTAGAGGGCTACACACATGCTCATAGAACTGAAGTTACATTCAGGTAACTACTATTATCTGGTCTATTCTATCCTCACTGCCACAACCCCTAGATCCCAGACGTACAGTGCCAATGAAGTGGACCTCATCTTGGCTGTTAATGAAGCAGGCGATACTATTGAGTGGGTGGACATCGACCCTGAGGCTTTCACAGGTACAGTACATCCATGCTTAATACTCAAAACACACAATTCCTCTCCAGTTTATTATGTTTTTGCCCCTCAGAAAATGGCGAGTGGGCAATTGTACATCGTCCAGCCAGAAAGATGATCAACACACGGTATTCTCCAGATGACCTTGAATATCAGGAGATCACATTCAATCTGGTCATCCAAAGGAAGCCCCTCTTCTACATCATCAACATCATCCTGCCTTGCTCCCTTATCTCCTCACTGGTTGTTCTAGCTTACTTCCTACCTGCACAAGGTCTGTAAAGCCATTGGCAGGTATTATTGCATAGATTATCATTGTTTCAAATGGGATAGTATTACAGGGATGTTATAAAATACCAAGTCTACCAAATTTATTTTAGTTACTCTTATACTGGTCATAATAAAAAAGACCAAAATTCAGAAGTAACCTTTTCTAAAATGTAGCTCAGTTGAGAACACTACAAGATACAAAGTGGTAGAAAACACTGGTACCACTTTGTTTTCAGTGTGTTGTTTCACCACTATCCCTAACTAAATCCAGATGTTATTACATTATAGTACAACTACAGTATAATATAATATATATAATAAAGTATGTAAATAAAATATGCTATGTAGCATTAGAGCACAGAGAATGAACTTAAAGTATAGGCTCCCAAAAACTGGTATGATTTTTTCATTTTGTGTGGTCCTCTGTCTCCTCCCTTGTCCCCTTCACAGCTGGGGGACAAAAGTTGACTGTGTCCATCTCTGTCTTGCTGGCTCAGACTGTCTTCCTCTTTCTTATTGCTCAAAAGATCCCTGAGACATCTCTTTCTGTCCCTCTCATTGGCAAGTGAGTCAGTGTGTGTGCTGGGTTTTGTTTTGGCTTCACTCAGTTTGAGTCTCCTTTCCAACACAGATCTTCTCTAATGTCTTCCTCAGGTACCTGATCTTTGTTATGTGTGTCACTACGCTCATTGCTACAAATCAAATTGTGGTACTGAACTTCTCCCTGCGCAGTCCCAACACTCATACCATGTCTCATACAATCAAACATGTGAGTACATCCTGTGCAGTTTAGTCCAATGTCTATTTAGGAGTTATTTTATGTGAAATAAGTACTGTTATCTGCATTCTTTAGGTGTTCCTGGAAATGGTACCTCGCTTCCTAGGTATGTCCCCACTGGTGGATGACAGTGAGGTGACAACAGCGGTAAATGGAGTAAGGGAGCGGCGGCGCAGCTCCTTTGGCCTCATGCAGAGAGCAGAGGAATATGTACTGAAACAACCTCGCAGTGAAATGATGTTTGACAAACAGAGAGAGAGGCATGGTCTCACGCAATCGATTGGTAAGTAGTATGTTTATTTTTAAAAGTAGGACCCAGGTCTGAAAACTGCCATTCAGCCCCAAATTGTTTTTTAAACACATAAACGTTGCTCGCACATTGCAGCTCAAATACTTGCCTAGATAGTACAAGTCATTAGCATTCTACTACAAGGTGAGTTTCATTGGAATGTATTGTGGCTTAATTTGATCATTGTGTATTAAATTGAATTGTTGTGTTAGTGCCCAATTAATTTTTTGCATAAAAATCATGGTACATGATTGTTTCTATCACATGTATTCCTATCTGTTATATTGGCCACTCATGTGTGCGTACAGGTGTATTGTATGTCATTCAACACAACATATTATTTTGCCTCATCAACATCAGGGATGCCTGTGTCTGCCTCAGATAATGCTGTGGCCTACTGCTTACTAACTGTTAGTGTCTCCTTCCCCCTAGTGGATAATATAGATGTCAGCAGCACAGCCAACCTGTATAAGAGTCTGGCCCAAGCTGCACCTGAGATCAAGCAATGCGTGGATGCCTGCAACTTCATTGCTGAGAGTACAAGACAACAGAATAGCATTGGATCTGTGAGTGTTACTTTAAACTTTATCTGTCTAGCCAACAGTTTTCAATGCAATTTCAATGTTTTGGGTGTCTATTTATTACATATTTTTCTATATATTTTAATTTTTTTTAGGCAAACTGATCTTAGTTCTGTTATCTCATTTGACTTTATCCCCAAATAAAGGAAATTGAAAGCTGGGTACTGATTGGGAAGATGATTGACAAAGTGTGTTTCTGGGCTGCCATCCTCCTCTTCATCTTCGGCACAGTGGGGATCTTCTTAACAGGACACTTCAACCGGGCACCTGAATTTCCATTTCCTGGGCAGACCAAAAAATATATTCCTAGTTAAAACAAAGCAAAAAAACCAAAAACTTTTCTCTGATGGGTCAGATGGGTCACTGTGCCTCATGCTGTCTATAAGGCTGAGCGCTCTTGCTCATTGAGTCCCAGGTTCAGATTCAGGATCAAGTTAGCAGGGCTTTAATAACAGAGATTTAACAACAGATCTGTCTGTGTTCATATTCACAGCTCTGACTTCTCTTTGTGAACACTTGCACACAGGCAGCTGAGGGGTTTCCTTCAAACTAGCATCTCAGTTCTCCATCTTAGTGTAAGTTCTTCAGATGTATACTTTAAATGGGTGCATTTGGATCCTTTATCATCCTCATCATCATCCTTAAAAATACCAAGTATAATTATTACTTGTCTATTTTGTGGTATAAAAACAGTCCAATTCACCACCATGCTGAGAAAGTTATTTCTGCTGTAAAATCAAATCAAAACTGCTATGGTTGTTAGCTAGTTTTAAACTGATTTTATCTACATGTGGTGTGCGAACGTTGCCACTCGTTCAATACATAACTTCATAACATATCTGCTAAAGTCTGGTTAAGTTCCCTCTGCATGTACAATGTCTTATGTGAAGAACCTGTGCATGTAACTTAAGCCAGCCAACTCTGAATCAAAGCCTTATTCTTCTTACTATGACCTATTTATTAGAAAGTATTGTTAGAGGTAGATGATTCAGGAGGATATTGTCTTGATTCATTGTGCCATGTTTTTTAAATAAATATTTTATTTTGTGCATCGTGACTGGTTTAATCAATTTATTTACAAGTGTGAGTCTTTCATACATCTGAGTGGACCTTAAGCATCTCAAAAATGTTCCAGAGGAGACTAAATGATCAGATAACTGTAATAAGCATTCAAAGGTGTTTATCCCTCTACTTATAAACGTAACTACGATCTGCTGAAAATGTAGTTATGATGCAAAACTGCAAGAATTCAACCTTATAAAAATGTAAATCTGTTTAATAATCTAAAAGTCTAACTTTTCAAGTTCATGTTCATTCTCAATATGTCTAGTTGTGGTACATCAGTGGGCCTTGTGCTCTATGAAGTATGTTCAGGTGAAAAATAAAGGCATACGGGCATTGAATAAAGTTATGTATTTTTTTAATGTATGTGTCAAATAGATGCTTAATAAATGTATTCCATTCTCAGTGCAATAAAACATAAGGTTAATTATCTTAAGTTACTTAGAATCTTTATTTATTCATAAACTCAGTGATGAGTACTGCTATAAATTATTTTTAAATCCCTAGTTAGACTTTTGGTGTTGTGTTGTGGTGGCTGAACACCTCCATTTGGTGTGAAAATGCACTACACCAAAGCAGACACACATTCATTGGTACGTCACACATTGGTACATTGATTTGGTTTAATTGTAAATGATCTGAGGGTCTCAAACTGTAATCATGTTGTTCCGCGTATACTTATATTTGTAAGTATTTGCTTTTATGTGATGATTTTTATTTTACTAAAATTTTGGACTGAAAAATAAAGTCAGTTTATTTTACATGTAGATGCTAAATGTCTCTTACAGGCCCACAAGCTCATTAAGAGGAAGAGGAAAAACACCACAAAAACAAATGTTACCAAATAACGAAATAATGGGAGACCCCCTTCCTCTGGATGTGGATGTATGCATGTAGGCCTATGTATTAGTATGTAGTTGTCAGCAAGTTGTAACATTAGAGTACAGAAACTGGAGTCAGTATGTTTAGAGAACGAGTGTCCAATAAAATAAGTAGGCTGAAATAAGAAGATACAAACAGCTGTCACAGTATTTCTATACTTTCTGGGAGCATGTGAAGCAGCCACTGCATATAAACTGAAATTAAGTGATACAGGTTTGGTTTTCTGGAGCTTTATTTTGCCAGCCTGGCATAAAAACTGCACCCATTTTGTAAAAAGGTTCGTAAATCTTTTGCAGTAATGTTAATTTAAGCAACCGGCTGATGGGCTAGACAGTCAAATCACTGTGCAGAGGTTTGCATGAGTCATCACATCACTGAGCAGCCTGCTTCTCTCTCGTCTCTACGTGATGGAGAGTAAAAATATTACAGTGTGAATAAATGAATAAGTTACTGATCTAATCGGTAGATTTTTTGTATAAATATACATTTATCTTGCACTAAAAAAAAAAAAAAGACCAAAATACCCCCAAAGTTCAACCTCCCTGAAGCCAGCGCGATGTGCACTTCCGGTGTGCCCTCTTTTCTACAACGTTAAAAGCCCCAGAAAGCTCGTATTTCGATAAAGTTAATAAAAATAACCTCATACAAAACACAAAACTGCTTCTAAAACCACATGTAAGATGTGAACTTTGTGTTTGGACGACATTTTCCGTGCCATTTCTCCGCTGACAGTGTTTTTTAATTATGAAAAACGCTGACCGGAATCTCGTGATAAGTTCCGAGATTCACGCTGAGTCCTTACCGACGTGAGACTCTCTCCTCCCTATCGGTGTCAATGTCTCCGTGTGTCTCTGAACCCTGATGGAGCCCGGTCGGGACATGTTTATATCAGCGCAGACAACATGAACACTCAGCTGTCCCCGGCCGGTGTCTCTGCTTTATACAGCTGCGTAAATATAAAAGAAAACACAAACAAATCTGATTTAAAAAATACAAAGTGTGAAACATAGCCGCCTCATTTTCAAGTTATTTCCTTTTTTTCCTCCATACTGTCCCACTGGACACCCGATGGGAGGGACTAAAGTGTGCATCACCTACGGGGAGCACAAATGAACTCTCCTCTGAGAAAATACAGGAATACGATGATACAATACTTTTAGCCTCAATGTGTGTGTGATATCTTTTTACCCCGCCTGTGGAATAGCAGTGTGTGCTGAGCCGGGTTGAAACTCAGAGTAAGTATCTTTTTGTAGGCCTAACTCGGACGCATATGTCACTGACTCTGTGTGTGTGAGCTGTCGCAGCATTGAACATCGTCCAGCTGCGGATTTAACACCACCGAGGCACGAATACATAGAGACAGTCGGTGTAATGTGTCAATAGCGTTGCCACCTCGGCCAGGTGTCTGTTCGTGGCGTGGTTTTGTAAATGGAGGTGTATTTTGTGTGTGTGTGTGTGTGTGTAATGCGCCGCTGTAAGAAACAGGGAATGGGTGGAGACGACAAAACTTCGCCTTCAGCATTTGAAGCCTCCACAGCCAGAGTGCCCTTGACATCCGGAGTGTTAAGACGACTTTAAAGATACACTGTTGCCACGGTGGTGTCCATAAAAAAAAAACAAAAATGGCTCATACATTATTTAGATGAAGAAAAACGTGTTCCGGTGAAGCAATAGCACACCCTAACAGACCTCACCCAAACTCCCATCAACTCTCACAATAGAAAGTGCGTGTTTCTCTTCAAAACTGTAATTTAAAACACCTTTTATGAAACCTGTTCACTTTTCACTCTCGCGTTAATGGGTTACAGCTTGTTGAGTCAGTCGGGAAGAATCCGTATTTTAGGCGACAACTGTGCAGATTTTGGGGAAATCCGGTGGTCCCCTGTACTGAGCAGGAGTTGACTCAGCACTGTGGTTTTAGTCATGTAGGAATTTATGACACACATTCCTGTCATTTGGTTGCATGTTTCAGAGTCTGGTGCCACGTGTTTTGCTCTTTAAAGGGCCCATGTTTGTATTGTCAGTACAAGATCACATAGGCTAAATTAGCATATGCAAAAACATAGCTCTCCTATAGGACATAGACATTTGTGTAGGTGAGGCTATTTTATTTAAGTTTACACATTTGTAATCAGTAGTAAAGAAGGTGCTGGTAATGTGCTTGAGTTAGAAAAATGCATGAATCATCTTATCTTATTATTATCTTATTATTATCTTATTAATCTTATCGTGGTAAATTTAGAAAATTGCTAAATAAGTTGTAAACTTCAGCCACTTTTGTGATGGTTAGACGCATAGAAACATCCTTTATGTAGACTTTCTTTGCAGGGTAACTTTACCAGGATGAATAGCCTTGTTTCACTGACATCCTCTGGTTAAAGTTTCACATGTTGTCAGAGGTGCTCAGTTTCCCCTGTCACCCAGCAGTGATGTCAGAGTGTATTGTGTGTAGTATTTTCATCTGATTATAGCAACTTTTTAATTATTCTGATGCTGTAAGTTTTTGTTTGTAGATAAAATAGACAATCCCAATGCAGATGAATGTGTCTGTGTGTTGCTTGATTATTCCCTGTCCCTGTGTTTCTAAATGTCTCCATCTACATTCCCCTTGTGTCAGCCAGGTGTCTTTTTTGATGAAAACAACCGAGAGTCACCAAAGTCTCCAAAAATCGGGGCTTTAAATCTCTCATGGCCTTATTAGTCTCTGCGGCTGGCAACATGAAGTGTTAACTGATCCAGATTTATTCTCATATGTCTATTTGGTGTGTAAGATGTGGCTCGCTTTTCAGTAATAGCACTCCCCTCTGGCCAGTTTGGCTCATGTTGTAGAGGACTCTGGGTGGGTGTAGTGTTGTATTTCACAGGTAGCCTGAACAAATAGTGCAGGCAAACTTTCACTCCAGCAAACAAAAAAATCTTGTCAAGTCAACCCTACACATCTCTTCCTTAAAGGCCAATCCAACATATCTCTCTCTAATCTCAATCTGCCGTGGTATGAAAACATTGATCTCTGTTTCATACATTTTATCCATCAGTATTTAGTTTTCCGCATGCCATACTGCACATTATGTGTGCTTAGTGGCACGTATGAGCTATCTGTTCATCTATCAGTAAACACTGAACAGAGAAAATCTTCAGACCAGAGAGCTCATTGTTTTGCCAACATATCTGTGTCAACAAACAGTGAGAGGGGAATTTAAGTGACAGGGTTTAATGTCAACTTACATGGCTGAAATGATCTAGGATTGGAAGTGGAAACAGCAAATAAACCCCACTTGTGACCCGTAACCAACCTATGTAATCAATATGAGCATTGTATGTATTAATCAATCATTCTATTTATCTGAATTTACAAAATGTAGAAGAGAGCCTCCTGTAACTGAGTCAGAGACTATTATCTCAGCTTAAATGCTCTTTTCCTAGGGCGCGTGGGGACTCATCTGGTGGAGCGTTAAGTCCTTGCCGCAGCGGACCGAGTTCAGTTCCGGCCCGCGGCCCCTTTGCTGCGTGTCATCCCCCCTCCCCCCCCTTCCTGCGTGTCCTCGCCTGTCCTCGCCTGTCCTGTCAAATAGAGGCACAGAAAGCCCCAAAATATCTTTAAAAAATGCTCTTCTGCTGTCTGTTACATCTTCTTTGTGATTGTGTACATTTTTAGCTGATGTTTTCAAACTGCGGATAATGTTAAATTACTGTACATCAGCAAAGAGCTCGGAGGAAACTTTTAGGTTTGTGGTCACCATTGGGTGCTAAAACAGAATCATAAGGAGGACCTTTAAAGAAAAACACATCTGAGTAAGATGAACGATCCCAGAATGACTGATTACTGCAGTCATATCACTTGACCTTTGTTTTTATTGCTGCCACTTAAAGGTCCAGTATGTAGGATTCAGTGGCATCTAGTGGTGAAGTTGCAGATTGCAACCCTTTGAATACAGCTCAGTCTTCCAAGTGTGTAGGAGAAACTAAGGTGTCTTTTTTTAGGATTTCGATTTGGTTCTCTCTCTCTCCCCCCTCCTCCCTCTTTCCTTCACACACACACACACACACACATTCTCCCTCCACTTTGCTTCGTTGCCCAGGAAACATTCAGCCATTCAAAGATATCTACCCACACACTATACAAAAGGGTTCACACACACACCCTTTTCTCTCACTGGTCACCACAGACTTCTCATATGTCGCAATACCGATGATCTGATCAACAGGTAAACACTACAAGGTGCCCGCAGTGTATGAATGCTCTCTTGTTTTTATCATTTTAACCGTGGTACTTCTAACATTGCATAGTCTGCTGTTCACTGCTGTGATACTGAGTTGTACTTGAATTCCTATTGTGTGATCGTGGTATGTCGCACTCCTCAGTGATTAGATTAACTTCCAGAACCTACTTGTACTGTCAGATTATTTCACTAACTCTTAAGCCTCCTCAGACACTCTCCATTTATTGCTGTAGTATTATTACAGCTGATTCTTGCTCATACTGCTTCAGTCATAGTACTGCTGCTGCTTAAACAACTGCTACTACTTCAGCTAGTGTCGTTGTTACTGCTACTACTCAGTACAGCTAATGCAACTGATACTTCAGCTGCTACTATTACCATCACAGCTAATGCAAGTACTTCTGTGGCTGCTGATTGTAGAGATAGTCTTGCCTCTTTTTTTTGCTTCATCTGTTGGTGTTATTTTCAAGTTCATAATCTACCACTGCAAACCCCTGCTACTATTAGTAATAGTTGTTGCGGTGATAGTGATACCAACAAAAGCACCACTTCTTGTTCTCAATCAAATGATTATTATGGGCACATGGTATACAAATATATTGCTTCAGATAATAAAGGAGAGACTTACACTTTGTATTGACTTCAGACATTACATTTTTACATGTAGATAAACTAAGTGAAACTGATAGTTAACAGCCCACTGAACTACTACACTACATGAAAGTACTGTCAGCATAGACAGACACACACTACTGCATTTGCCTTTACTGTAACACTGAATGACTTTATTGTTTAATTTGACTTTAGAATCTCATTCTGTAAAACTTCCTATGCTTTTGTCTTTTCACCAGGGCAGCTGGCACTTGCAACAACAGTGCGATGGCCAGTACAGAGGATGTGATTGAGCCAGTGGCTCAAAGCTCAACAGCCCAAAACCTGGGCAGGAGACGCTTTTTGAACGACCTGCACATTCTGAGTCCAGATGAGATAGATGGCCTCATGTCAAGCAGTGGTAAATAAAACAGTCCCTTTTATAAATGCAAGAAATTTAAGGCATGAGCTGCCTGATGAAACTCTATTGGCTGTATCAGAAGAATTTCATTAAAATGTGCTAATCTTTCAAATCACAGAGGGTCGTCCATTCCTCGTGGTGCATCATCTTCATGAAGTAAAAGAGGAGGGTGTACCTTACTTAATGCCTGGTATCCCTATTACATGCAGAGTGGACAACACTGAGAAATACACTACTCGCTCAAAGGTACATCAGTTAATTGTTTTTTTATTTTATATGGAAATGTATTTACATGTTCTCTTTTGGTGGTTATTAAAAGGATTCTAGTGTTTATAGAAAACTCTAGATGACACATTTAACTTAAATCACTCTTTATAACCATACCAAAACAGTTTCTACTGTTCAACATCTTATAGACTAACTTATGATCACTATTTAATGTTTGATTTCAGTGTTACTTTCAGACCCTGAACTTGACTGTACTTTACCATAATGTCATTATGTCAAACTAAGAGGCAGGTTGTTTAAAATTTGAACAGTCAGCTGTCCCTGTGTGAGGATATTGTCTGGGTGTTTGAGCTTAAATTTGTTTTGAGCCTGCAGGCTACTGTTGTTTAGATAGAGAGGCAAGCTAACAATGACATGATGTGGTGTGCAATGTTAAGGTAGAACAGGAGAAAGTGTTGAGAGGGAGTGAACGTTTCAGAGATGACTGGCTTTACTGCAATGACACATTCACATCTTTTGTTCTTGAACGTTCATGCTACAGTGCCACATGGGTATTTATTTACATTAAAAAGTACATTATATGTAATGGCATATTACCCAGTGTGGAACCAAAGAACCGCCTCATGTTGCATTTTTTTTGTACAAAGTAACTCCCTAAAGAATGAACAGTCATTAATAACAGCTGAGATAATTGTTAGTTTGCCTGTTCTCCCTCTGTCTTTTTATCCATATGCTCAGATATTTCCTACTACCAAGTCTGGTCCAAAGACATGCATGTCAAAAACATGGGAAACTCAAAACAGTCCCTAGTTAAGATTATGTTCAGTGTCCATTAGATCAGGAAGAACTACCTCCTGGTTCAGCCCTGATCTGCTGCACTTACCTTATGCAGTTCTACAGGGCAATGGATAACTAGAATTGACACGTGTGTTAACTTTGATTTTTAACTCTCAAATAAGTGGCTTTCTAATCTCTTGCCTGATTGGTTATTGAGGTAAAGCTGTGGCCTCTGGTGTCGCCCAGTGCTCAGCAACAAAATCTGTGAGGGAAATGTGACCACAACTGATAAGAAGGAAAGTAAAGAGTTATGAAAATAAGACCCAGGTCAGAACTCCTAATCCAAACCCAAGTATATTAGATTTGTAGACATTTTTAACATCATCTTATGTCCATCATTTCTATGATGTCCCTCCAGGTCCATGTAGGCACACTGTACACAGTGCGGTTGACTCATGGTCACTTCCACTGGACAGTGAAGAGAAAGTACAAGCACTTCCAGGAGCTACATCGGGACCTTTACAAGCACAGGATGATGCTTCATTTGCTGCCTCTGGGAAAGTCTGTGCACCAATCTGTTTGTCTTAATCATGCAAATAAACTCCTCTCACTTCTTCAAGTGATGGGCTGCTTAGAGTTTTTATAATCAGAATTCAATATTTTGAATATTCAAATTTCTCTCAAAGGTTTGCAAAGGACAGGCAGCAGATGAGAGCTATGTCAGAGGAAATGCCCAGCCTACACGGGACTGAACGGACCAGAAGGACTTCCAGCAAGATGGTATCAAACAAATCAAGCAGATACATTCATATAGTACATGACCAACAATTACAATTTAATAAAATCCATCTATTGTCTCACTTGCACACGACTTTGTCACTCTCTGGCTGCTGTGTGTCGAGTTGCATTTCAAAATTGTATACATTTTATGTACGTTATATATAACTTCTGCTTTTCTGTGGCAGAAATACCTTGAGGAGTACCTGAATGGCCTGCTGGAGAACGAATTTTGTAGACATGATCACAGCATGGTAGTAGCTTTAAAACAAATATACACATACAGCACACACATACAGTACAAAGTGGTTGTTATGTTGTCATTTTCTCATCTACTTTTCTTTCAGCTGGAATTCCTCTCTGTCGGTGCTCTCTCCTTCGTCACTGATCTGGGACCCAAAGGCTTGTAAGCAAACTTCTTGAGTTAGTGACAAAAGGAAAAGTGGCGTAAATGACTTGATAGAGATTTATTGTGCAACATGTGTAATCTTCTCTCAGGGAGGGACCCATCTCCAAGAGGTCCGGGGGCCACCGGATCCAAGGGCTGAACTGCATTGGCCATCATCAGTTCTGTTTCCGCTGGTCACGGCGCTGGCTGGTGGTTAAAGATTCCTTCCTGATGTATATGGACAGAGAAAACGGCAGCATCAACTTTGTGCTGCTGTTTGACCCAGAGTTCAAAGTGAAAGTGGGCCGTGCTTACACAGACACCAAATATGGAGTCTGCTTTGAGAACTTCACTCGGTAAGTCAGCTGTGTGTTTGCCTACGCATTGATAGCTCCGATGTATTGCATGTATTTATATCTAGGGTTATATTGTGTTTATGATACATGCATGGCTTGTTTGTTCTTGTTCAGGAGTCTGATCATCAAATGCAGCAGCTACAGAGAGGCTCATTGGTGGAGTCATGAAATCAACGGGCTGGCAGAAAGCTCTGACTTTCTCAAAGTGCAACGCTTTGACGGATTCGCTCCGCCACGGGAGAACACACTCACTAAATGGTTAGATACACAGAGATTTACAGCTTTCTGTCTTCAGATTTCATCCTCATTTGCTAATTTTTTTTATGGTTCATGCTTGTCGTTTGAAGGTATGTGAATGGAAGTGGGTACTTTGCAGACCTGGCTGATGCTCTCGAGCAAGCCAAGGAGGAAATCTACATCACAGATTGGTGGTAAGTATCGAAGAGGCTTTGTTTTACCAAATAATGAGGTGCACCGTTGAAATAGTTCAGCTACGTAAGTGCATTTCAAATTTGAATACTGTGAAAATAGTAAAATATGTGTCTTTTTTCTTAGGCTCAGCCCTGAAGTGTTCCTAAAGAGACCAGCAACTGATAACTACTGGCGCCTGGATGAGATACTCAAACGCAAAGCAGTAGGGATTCTCTTTGTCTTGTTCTTCACTTTTAAATCACTTACAATTTGAATGATTTTCTAATTTCACATTACCCTTGCTGATAATTTTTTAAATTGGCATCACCTCTCTTTGAACCTCTCTCTCTTTTTTTGCAGGAACAAGGAGTCAAAGTGTGCGTTCTTCTCTACAAAGAGGTGGAGATGGCACTCGGCATCAATAGTGAGCACAGCAAGAGGACTCTTATGAATATGCACCCAAACATCAAGGTCAGTCACATCTCCACATAATATGGTGTACAAGAAATGGCTACACAATGAACAGAGGCCTCATCTCCATTTTAATGTCAATTTTAACCCCCCTCAGGTAATGCGACACCCTGACCATGTGTCATCTGTGGTGTTCCTGTGGGCTCACCATGAAAAGATGGTGGCCATTGACCAAACAGTAGCCTTTGTGGGGGGGCTTGACCTGGCATTTGGGAGGTGGGATGACAGCCAGTACCGGCTAACTGACCTGGGTATGACAGAGAGAGCCAACAGTGTGACCGAAGAGGAGCCCAAAGGAGATACTGGAGTAAGAACGTGTTGAAACTGTCTTTTTTTTTATCTTGCCACTGATGAAGCATGGATATGTTTACAGTAGTTCATGAACAAGTGAGCGTTCCGTATATCACACTCCATGCAGACACTAACGGATGTCTTTGTTTACCAGGATAATGGTGTAGCTGATGGTCTACAATCATCTGAACCAGATAAGCAAGCAGAGCAAGACCCCGGTGATCTGACTGGCAACACCAAACTGTGGCTTGGCAAAGACTATAGCAACTTTATCAGAAAAGACTGGGTCCAACTAGACAAACCGTTTGAAGGTTTGTTATCAATATCTCCTTTAGTCACACACATGCAAATTCAGTGAGAGGCTCTGTACAGGGAGCTGAATTGCTTTTTATATTTTTCCAGATAACATTGACCGTACTCAAGTTCCTCGCATGCCGTGGCGTGATCTGTCTGCAGCTATTCATGGCAAGGCTGCCAGGGATGTAGCCCGCCACTTCATCCAGCGCTGGAACTTCACCAAGGTCAGACTCAAAGGAAAGTTCTGTCTTTCTAAAGCCACTTGGCTTTTACTGTCATAGTTTTGAAAACATCTTCATCATTTTAGAGAGAGTGCTCTGCTGGTATCAGTCTACGGATAAACAAGCTTCAGATGGCTTTAACACATGTTATACTGTAACTATCCAAAGCAGTTATTTGGAGGTGTAAAGAAAGTAAAAAAAGTTCATATTTATTTAAAGTAATCACATAGAGCTAAATATATAATATTTATATAAGACTTCTATAAGAAACACGACTAAAGGAAGGTCAGGAATCAGGCGTTCATGTATTTGTTTTGTCTTTTCCAGATCTTCAAAAACAAGTACAAGGACGAGTTCTACCCTTACCTTCTCCCCAAGTCTCACTGTACTGCTGACTCACTCTCATTCACTGTGCCTGGGTCCACAAAAGCCAAAGTGCAGGTATTTAAGCACACATGTTCACCAAAGACCAAGTCACTATGTGTCCAACAGCTGTGCAAAAGTTGTTTTTGATGTCATTAGGTAAACAGAAAAAATGGGTATGTAATGGACAATCATTTATGCTATGTAACATTTCCCCTGGAACAAGATAGAGTATTATTATTTTGTCAAGTTTCCGTTTCTAATTTTTAAGATCTTAAATAAATAAATTCATATATAGGTCTATTAGGACTCTTACATTGGCTACAAGTGTTGAACTACAAGATAAAAATTTACAGTTTATGAAGATTTGAGGACATGCAATCTTTGTGATCCACATCATTTTAGCACAATTGAAAGTCAGTGACCTGTGGAACATATATATATATATATTAACTGGTTGTGGTTGTTGTAATTTACAGTACTTTTCTTTTTTTTTTCACGGTGCATTTTTATTCCCCCCTCGTACATGGAACTCACAACACTGCCAGGTGCATTTATTTGGCTAATGTAGTGCTTTTTAGACTTCACACATACGTACAGTTTCTTAAAAAAACTGTTCCCACATGATGTTAGTGTTCCAGATAAATCAGACTTTCTTTCTATTCACCGTGGGTGGCAGCTCTGCCGAAGAACAGTGACCAGTTGTGAAACAAGCTTACCAAACACCGAAAAGAACACCAGAGACAGGTTTCACACTAGAGCCAGCCAGAATCCAGAGTGTCCTGCACAGAAAAACACACACGATGACAACACTACCACAGTATTTATGTAGCTTTAAAGATGCCCTTCATCAGGACAAGATCTGGGTTGGATTTCTCATTTGAAGACAGGAACACAAGTTAAAAACACAGTAAATTCACACATTTTTAGTTTATTAAAGGAAACCATGCTGCTGGCCATCTTCATATTAATTTAAAGAATTTAGAGAAATGTAATTGTAAACAAAAAAGACCATTGCCAAGAAGAGTTAAGGCCCATACTGGCTTCTATTTGGCATTTCATTGTGTGACTGCAACTCACTGCAAATCAGGTGGATTTCTTTGCAGTACAACAAAGAGACACTGTTCTGGCTTTAGAAGTGCAGCTAAAGCATTCAGAGCTTTTTGCAATGGCAGATGGTGGAACGAGTAAAGCCTGTAGAGAAAAACTCACTTCCAACATGTTTATCCTGTTTAGTAAAGCCAGAGAAAACAAATGCACTGCCAAAGATGGGGAGGGAGGACAAGTGGAAGCATCTTATTTACAACAGGCTTCATGGGAAATGTGGTCCACTCTCATTCAACATCATCTGCTATGGTTTTGAAGTGTTCAGACAGTAGGGGTTGGGCAACAATAGCTTTTGCTGTGCGTATTATAGTAGTATTATACTATTGTGGGTTGTGGCCTGTAACCCTAACCCCTGCTCCCTATTATGCCATAGCTTTCCTATCAGGTTTTGTTGATCCTTTATTCAGGTTTCAGGGACAGTGCCTCAGTCACCACATTCTGTGTTAGAGCTGTCCTGTAAGTGAAGTAGAAGTCCATGCAAGGAACCGAGTACACCAACTTAAATTACTGATGGCAAAAAAAAAAAATGATGGCAGCAGTTTCAGATTTCTAAAGCTGAAGTTTTAAAAAGTACTTTAAAAATACGGTATTTATATGAAGTGGTAATACTTGTGTTCTTCTGTGCTGCATGTATATAAGTTTATTTGGTGACAGCAAGTTCATATAGTGTGTAAGGCAAATAAAACATACATTAATTCAATGAGTTTCGCTTATTTAGCCATGATTTACGTTAAGAAACACTTGAAGGACAAAACTGTAATTGTGGCAGAAATCAGTGTAGTAAAGGAAAATCTTAAGATATTTCCTTCATAATCTGGTGACATGATGCAGCATAAACATGCTTTTCTTTTTCAGGTGTTGCGCTCTGCTGATCGTTGGTCTACTGGAACCTGTGAGAACTCAATCCTCAACGCCTACATCCAGACCATCAACAACAGCGAGCACTACATCTACATCGAGGTAATGTCGCAACCCCCCGTGTACCTCCAGACAAACATGTACTTCGTAGCGTAGGCTGAACATAGTTAGAATGTCTATCTGTGCTTTTTAATAATTTATTTGACATCTCTACATTCAAACAGACAAATCCTGCTGAAATCGTTTAAACTTGCTGTGTGTTAGGCTCCCAAAGTCTTCCTTGTAATGGCAGTAAGACAATGAAAGGCAGACATGGCAAAAAATGTGTAACCTCAAATTGTTTAAGTAGCAACACCTAAGAAAGAGTTCTATTTTGTTTAATTTAAATTTCACTTACACACCATTTGACATATTAATTTCACATTTCACTGAGAGATTGTGCAGCCAACGTGTGCCTAATCACGAGGTTTCATGAGTCTGAATGCAATCACAGCTCGGCCGCATCCTTGCCAGCTACCTGTCTGTTTTAGCCCTTACCTCACACCGAGCCACCATCTGCCTTCTCTCTGCCCTCAGAACCAGTTCTTCATCAGCTGTGCCGATGAGACTGTCCATAATAGGATCGGCGATGCCATTGTGGATCGGATCTTGCGTGCACACAGGTCTCGTTTGAGTGTACTAGTTTTTTCAGATTTATGTGACGCTTTATTCATTTTGTGCACATACATTCTTGAAGCTTGAAGTCATGAAGCATTTCATGAAGTCTGTGCTCAAAGTGGATTCAAACATGCTAAACAAAGAACAAACATAATTGTATCTTATTATCTTTAAGCAGAAAATATCAGTGAATTACTTGAGAGGTTACCTGTGTTACACAATAAATCATAAAACAGAATAGACGAGTGAGATTATGATATTATGTCTTATTGCAGAGAGCAGAAGAAGTACAGGGTGTTTGTGGTGGTTCCTCTGCTTCCTGGATTTGAGGGAGACATCAGTGCAGGAGGTGGCAATGCCATCCAAGCTATTCTGCACTTCACTTACAGGTGAGAGCCTTTCCCTCCCATTACCATTCTGTCGACAGCCCACAGACCATAACAAGCACTACAACCTACAACAACCACAGGAAAACCTGACCTCTGAACCTTCATCTGGCTCAAAGACATGTTTCCAATCTTCTAGAGTTGTAGCTAAGATAGATTTACTTCAGCTCTGTCACTGATTGTTTGTGCTAAAATTATTTGCATCACAGGTTTTGTGTCCTTGAGAACCTTTCATAGACCGTTTATCCGTTTGTTCTAATTGGTGTAATATACTTAAATATTTATGTACTAAATTGGGTGTTTTGCTCAAATTGAATGGAGACAGTTGTTGACTGTTGTGCATTACAGAAGTAATTATTTCTCCACTTAAAGATTTTTTTTATAAAAGTGGATAAGATCATTAAACTATTGTGTAATTTAATTTGTTTTAATAGCACAAGGCAGGGGTTTCTATCAACCAAAAGCATAACTGGAAAGTATCGTCATAACTGAGTGACTTATCAAATTAAAGCTGTATTAAGTGATAATGCATCACAAGCGTAGTAAGCTTGTTGTTACTGTGAAAGTATTAGAAAGGTCTTTGCATTCATCCATCAAATCTCCAAGTCTTTTGTGTAATGTCACTTAGTACATTCTGTTTACCAATTTTATTTTTTCATTAATTGCTTAATTTTAATGAATGTTTAATATCCTAGGACCATGTGCCGAGGGGAGCACTCCATCTTGTCAAGACTTAGTGAAAGTGAGTTTTCAGCATCTGCTTTTATTTCAACCACAAAATCCACCTGACATCCCAAAACACCTCTTGTTTCCTCTCTAACATCTCTCTTTCTTTCTCCTCTTGTGGCTCCTTTAATCTGAAGCTACTGGTTCTAGGTATCTGCCCACAAGTCTCTATTTTCATCCTTGACTTCTTAATCTTCTTTTCACATCCATTTTAGTCAATGTTTATCTGAGATTCTTAATAAATCTGTAATAATGTGATTCTGGTCCCCCCCCCCCCCCCCCAGTTCAGGACCAGTGGACTGAGTACATCACACTCTGTGGCCTGAGAACGCATTCCCAGCTCTCCCAGTCGTTTGTCACAGAGCTCATCTATGTTCACAGCAAGACCCTCATTGCTGATGACCGCTGCTATATCATTGGTGAGTCACCTTGAGTCATCATAGAGCTCTATGACAAAATAGCGAATCTCCTTCCACAAGTAGCGTATTTTAATGTATTCTAGGCTTTTAATGATGCTATGAAATTACAGTGTATTCTAATCAGTACATTTTAGCTGTAATTTCATAGCACCATTCAAAACAAATATAACCACGGTCAAATGCAAGTGAACAAATATATAGACATTTATCTGCAATAATAATGAATAATCAAGAGGATGACATTTGAAAGTGTAATCTCCTTAAGTAGGGTGTACCACAGCACAGGGGCTTGGGTTTAGCAAGACTGAGTAATGAAGGACAGTGTACAGCATGAATATTGAAAAGCTGCACAAATAATAAGAATCTTATTTTGAGATTCTGTCATTAATTTCAAGGTTCAAGATTAAATTATTTATCATCCTCCAACACAGGGTTTTATAACAACATGCAAGCTGATACACACAAAACAAAGATGATATATATGGATGAATAGATATATAATAAAAATAAACATTTTATGGTGGAGTGTGGAGAATTAAGTAAGTATTAAGAATAAATAGCTATTTCATAAAAGCAAACCCCATCTTTGATACTTATTATGGTTGTGATACAGGCCCATTCTTCAGCAGTTCTACACTGTTGTGCACTTACTTCACAACTGGCCATGGGCATATTTCGTCACATAGAGTAAACGTAACCTCTCATTTTAAATCCTTAATCCTAGCTCAGTACTGAATGTACTGAAAAGCAAAGCAGCATTCATTCTGAAAAATACATCTGATATCACTGGTTATTTCATTCTGATAGTTGCTTTATTTATTAAAAACTGTTTTGACAAGAATGATGACTTTGAAAAGACAGATTGTGAACACTTGTACTTTCCACATGTGTTCCAGGATCAGCCAACATCAATGACCGCAGCATGCTGGGCTGTAGAGACAGCGAGCTGGCAGTGTTTGTGGAAGATGAAGAGCGGGTCCCATCCGTCATGGGAGGGGAGGAGTACCAGGCAGGACCCCTCACACTCGCTCTGCGCAAAGAGTGTTTCAGGTCAGGACAAAATATGCAACTCCTGAAATGACGTTCTCTTAATGTATGACCATGATTGGTTACTACAGATGGTTTTCTATGTAATGGGAAGTGTCAGCTACTAAATCCTAACTGGCAACAAGTGAGAAACCTTTGTGTTGTTTGAATGCGCTTGTTATTTATTTTTGCTTCCAGTGTTCTTGTTGGAGCTTCTTCGGACCCCAGTATCAATATTGATGATCCAATCAGTGATCATTTCTTCTTCTTGGCCTGGAATGCTGCTGCTGAACAGAATTCTATCATTTATGATAAGGTAATAAGACGATCCTATCCTAAATCAGGACATTTAAGACCTTTTTACTCCAACGTGCAGTTTTCTTATCTCTCCTTTGTTGTTGTGGGCTTTGTCTGTGCTATGGCCCTGCTGTGATACAGGTCTTTAAATGTCTGCCCTACAACACTGTCCACAACATGCGAGAGCTGAAGGACTACTCCAGCGAGGAACGCCTCTGCGACACAGACCCTGAGCAGGCCAGAGAGGAGCTGAAAGCTGTCCGAGGGCTGCTGGTCCACTACCCCCTGAAGTTCCTGTGTGAGGAAAACCTGCTGCCCCCACTGGGCACTAAGGAAGGCATGGCTCCTATAGGGCTGTGGACATAACCACAGCTCAGCCCAGATCAGACCACTACATAACGGCAACAACGACTGCTGCGCCACATTCTCCTCCTCCTTGTAGTTCCAGCTAATGTTCAGAACAGTACACTAAAGTAGTTACAGCACTGGCACTTCCATGGTGAGGAGAAAACATTACTTTAGCACAATTTACTTGTTCATCATTGATGTTTTTTTATTGTATCGTATTTTTGAATGATGATGGGCTCGTGTGGACATAACCACTGAAATCTACCGGCCAGGTTGTTCATGATGACAGTGTCTGCAGAACACATAAATGAATGTACGAGTTACGAGAGGATTGCAAGGTTGTATTGGAAATCAAGCATCTCACATGATCTGGGAACATAGTGTACAGTTATTGGTGCAAGGTTTTTGGGTGGGTGGGTGGCTCTCTCTCTTTCTCTCTCACGCCTCACTCTCCCTCTCTCCCTCTGAGGCTTCACCTCTCACTGCAGTGCCAGCAAATCTGTCAGAACATTTGTGGTTGTTATGGTGACGGATATAAAGAGATGACTGGATTGTAGCTGAAATAAAGACTGGATAGAGCAGAAAAGGGACAGTACTGATAAGAGGGATAACTTACTAAATCAGGATGGCATATCGGAAAATAGAAGCTAACATGTTGAGCGAGGTCTGACGGAAGCAAAGTCATTTTAATAGTTTTTGGATAAATGATCAGGTGGGAAAACTGTGGGAGGGGAAGGAGGACAAGATAATTAAAGGGTGTTGATTTACCGTTAATTGTTGCTTTTTTTTATAGTTACCATGACAATCAAGTGAATTATTTTTTAACCATGTTGTCAGCAGTCGAGAACAGAACATTCCACTATCCGCTTGGCTTTGAGAAAGCAGAGACACGGATAGTTTGACCATTGCATTTCATTTTTTAGGTATTTCCATATTGGTTTCACAGTTCTGTGTCCTGGTGCCATAAAATGTCTTGCCTATCTACCCAATATTAATTCATTACATTTAGCCATAACACTGTAACTGTAAGTGACATAATGTGGCTTCCATTCATGCTGCTGGAGCATTATCAAGTCATATTTCTAATCTTAAGCTAACTCCTAACTAACTGCTAACTCCCTTTACTGAGCCATGAGGAATTGTGTGAGTACTATAGAGCAATCTGGACAAGTCTGGCATTGGACAGATACGTAGCATCAGTGGTGAATGTAGACAGGCAACTACTGATTGGGAAAATATGTAATAATTCAACAGATCACACTGTAGATGCTGCGATCTTCATGTAGAAAAACAGGACTAAGTATGTTGTTATTTTTATGCAGTGGGGTTTGGTGTTTGAATATAAGGAAGTTCTGTAATCTGAGATTGAACAGATTTGTATGTGTTTGAGGGTTTCTAATCACACAATCTTGTGTGGCACACAGTCTTGCCAAGTTTTACCAGTGCCTCTGTAAAGCATCATATCACAGTTTTTAGAGTTTTAGAGAACAACCAGTAGACAATAGGCAGCATATGGAGCTTGTGAATAGCCTTTCTTGGCCTCCCAGTGATGCATCTATGTCAACAGATGACTTTGAGTGATGCATTGTACATGACATTACCATAATCCAGTTCATAATTCCCAAAAGTTAAACCTTGATGTACCTGTGACAGAGCCAGTGAATTTGTACAGACTTGTTTCTTGAGCTTTTCCAGACATGCCCACAAGTCAACAACACTACTGAAGTGGTTTCAGTGCAGACTTGTCTGTGAATGTGACAGATGACAAGAGTCCCACGTGAACGCGGCCTTGCTCTGCGTGAGGCACCTTGTACGGAGGACCTGGTAAAACCATCTGTGTTGGTGCACTGCCGTCGTCATAACTATTCACACTTTTTCTTTAGGAGATATTAAAGCCACTATGAGCCCCTGCACGCTAGAAGCTGGGTATTTTCTATCTATTCTTATACTGCACAAAATGTCTGCCTTGAGTGATATTCTTTGTTTGAAAATTACACAGAAATGTCTGATGTGCTGAGAAGTGACCTTATACTGTTTCTATCATGAATTATGTTTTTATTGGGCTAATAGCCGGCATTACCAATACATTTTTTTGTATATAATACAAATATAAACTTGTATTTTTAACTGCCTGTTATCCCAAACAGGCAGATGTGTAATCTTGAGATCTAGGTCATTACCTTAAAGTTGCCGATGTATAGGTTACTAACACTCAGGGGTAGAGATAGTAAATATTCTTACTTAATTGCTTCAGTACAGTTATGAACAACTGTAAGGCATGTTACTTTTCTTGTTTTTTTTATAGAGTTTCTGAGTATCTATTTTACTTTGATTTAAAAATTGTTATTCAAATCAAAAACTTCCCATGTACTGTTTTTATATTTGAATATAGTCAATTGTGTACTTTTAATAAATGTAGGTACATTTATAAACATATACAAAGATAATGTAATATCTAAATAAGAAAATAAGGATATGTTGGCATATCTATTATTATCTATTTTCTATTATTTATGCCAGACACAACCAAAAGCTACTGTTATCACCTAGCGACATTGGCGATATTGGTGGTGAGGTTAATATCCTTTGCTGTCTGTATATGCTTAGATCAAATGGCTTGTTTTCTTAGTACTCTTAGTACAATAGAGACTGACATGTTAAACAGGAAATGGGCACAATTTAACACATATTAAATAAAATTAATTTTCTATGTGAATTTTGCAATGTTCAATAAAACACCAATGTAACCCCCACATTACTGCATAATAATAGCGTCAGTTTATTGTTTTTAATGACATACCAGATTGTTGTCTTGAGCTTTGGAAGTGAATCATACATTATTGACAAGCATTATGATCTGTTGAAGATAAGGTAGGCCCGCCTTAATTTAACTAATTTATGGGATGTGTTCACCATGTAGGTCAATGCAGGTAAATGCAGGTATACAGGTATGTCAGTGGATGACCTCAGCTGTGCTGCTCAGAGCAGACAGAGGCAGTTGCGCAGGTTGAGGTCCACTGTAATTTTTTAGGTAATTTGTCCCTGATGAAGCACCGTAGCGATCCAAGAGGCGAAAACACTTGAGGAGTGTTATGTGCAGCCAATCGTCAGTACAACCCCGCAAGACTACAACAAGGCTGGGAGTGGGAGGGACGACTTGGGAAGCAAAACATGGCGAAATAACAAGTTTGGCTGTTAGCTGCAGTTTGCAATTGCACCGTATCTGTAGTGTTGGACTACAACTTCAAGTTCCTAAAAACTGGACGCTGGAGAACGACAGCAACGTTTAACTTTAAATAGTCGAGGGCCCCAGCTTACAAGTATTACGGTGGCTGGCGAGAACAGTGCCTGCCTGTCTGCCTGTGTTTTCCCCGGAAGGTTGGCAGTGCTAGGCGCGACTGTCAACACAGAAAATGGATGAAGACGGAAAGTTTATTCTGCAAATGACTATTTAACCTGCTAGCTTAGCTACGGTAGCTACCCCGTTAACTATCGATTGATCGCGCGCACCTGACACGGTATTCACATTGCCGCGCGCTCCGGTCGAAATTTGAGGAATTAAGTCGTTTTAACTTCTTTGACAACTGCAGTCGTAAAGAACCGTATTTCAAACGGGGCCTGTATTGTCATTTTCCGCCCTTATCGCACAGTATTATCCCGAGAAGTCCTCTATTTAAGGCAAATAATGAGAGTGTGACGGGTGGTTCTGGTGCGGTGCGGACGGACCCGGACGCCATCACATCAGACGTCGCGTTCTCCTTAAAAACAACCATTTCGTTGCAACGCCGTAAATGTTATTTTATACTTTATCAGCGTAACAACGTAACACCAGACATATGTGGTAGTTTCCCCCCGCGGCACGGATCATTTTATCACGATTAACAATTGCTGGGATGTTGTACAGCAGCGAAGACGCGGAGTCTTGTCAAAATGAACGCAGCAAGGTGTTCAACAACAGTGGAGGTGCAGCGCATTGAAAACCTGCCAGTTGTTGAGACGGTCCCGATGGCCGGCTAACGGTGACGTTAACAGTTTGTAGAAATCTTTTATTTTGAGTTGAATGTGTTTTGGTCGGATATCGCGACCGGTATTCCTGTAAAACAACTGCGGATAACATCGCTCTCGGCCAGAGTTGACGTGAGCTAGCCAGCTGGGTGCGTCTGTGGCAGCTCTATCTGCGGTGTGTTTGCTAATTTAAGTGCTACCGTGTTGTTCCGCAACAGTTTCAGCATATTAGACGCCCCGCTAGCTCTATTTTCCCTGTAGGTAAACCATTTAAAGCTCGTTTCAGCTGCCACTTGCACCCCCCTCCTCCTCCCCAAGTACTTCTCGTTAAATAAGTGGCTAACTTGTTAGCTACCGTTCTAAGTTTCACCAGCTATGTCTGAAAACGCCCCCACACGAAGCCTGGATGACATCGACCTCGCAGCTCTGAGGGTGAGTATTGTTATTACAAGATAAGTGTGCTGCACTTTATTCATGTAGAAATATGGCAGACAGTCTCGTTAGGTGTTATGTCATATGAGCTGAAGTGTCGGTTTGCCTCTCTGACACAAGCACGACCATTTAACACCCACGCAACAAAGTTAAGGTGGGATAAACATCCCTTGGTCTGGTGTTTCTAGGCATCTGTTCCCGTCAAAAATATATTCTGATTTATCCACCTAATAAAGAGCCAACCCCTCCCAGCCCGGACAACTTTTCGTGATTAGTGTGTTAATAGCAAAAAAATAAACCATACAATCATGGCTGCTCCTGTCTCCGGGGCTATAACACAAAACACCTGATACACGTTGTTGTGTAGTTATTTTTTCATCATATGCATGAGCCTTGATGGGCGTTTTCATCGTTTAATGTGTTGGCTGTTGTAATATTTTCAAACACCAGTTATTAACTCAATTTCAATGCACAGACACCATCTCTTTTATTTGAATAATTATTTTGGAGGTGCTTTTTCATATGGGGGCCTGACAGTCCGTTAAATAGCCGATCCTCTAACCATACCCTCGTGAATTTTGGATGTGGTCTTTTCCGTTTCATTTAGTTTTAGTTTGCATTACTGAAACAAAAAACAACATGTCAGACTTTGCAGGGATAGAACAGTAAGGTACTGAAATAACTTTCCTGGTGTTTTCAGTGGTCCACCTTGAAAGCCCCCGGTTATAAAAATCTACCTGGCTTATTCGTCCACCCTCCTCTAAAATTGCAACCACCAGGGCAAGAAATAAAGTCAAATGGAAAAAAACAAACCTGCTCACCACTATTCCCATCTGATGAAAAAGGGTACAGTTTCTGAATTATGACCACAGCCTTGATGCTCCCTTTTGATCTGTCAACCATCTCAAAGGCAGGTGTCAAAAATATACAGTATAATTGTTTGGTGCTGTCAGTCCCCTTAAGACTGACCAGAATTAGCATTACAAAGAAATATTTTATGCACTCAGTCACTGCTTTTTTGAAAAGAGTACAGCCCCGTCTCTCCCACTCAGGTACAGCTTTAAACATAACCATAGTTTTGTACTTTTACATTAGCTGGCCTTTTAAAATCTATTGTCTTGCGTTAAATTGACCAAAAGGTTGCACAAAATCTAACAAATCTAATGTAGGAACTGAGAACATGAGGTCCTGATGCCAGTGTGAAAACTATGAATTTCCTCTTGGTGATTAGTCCATGGAAAAAGAAATCTGCATCACCAAAATAAATATTGTTGAGGAAATCACAGGTAAAAAATGTGCTGTTGAAATTAAAAACATATCAGAACATACAAGCCAAAACAAATAGGCAAGACGGAGTCAAATTCCCTGTGCCCTCGGACAAACATGAAGAAAGCTCTGCAGCACTTTAGTGTAGCTTTAACAGATTTATGGGGCTTAACAGGAGATCAGGGGTAGCTTATCCAACTCCTTGTTGGTTGTGTCTGTGTTACCTCTTGTGCTACACTAGCAACTTTCTGATTTGTCAAGGCGCTGACCAAGTAGTTGTTGTTGTTGTTGTTGTTGGAAAGTGAAATTACTGTTGAGTTTTGAACAGCGTTAATGAAATTGCTTTACCTCCATAGTACTGAGGTGGCAGAAGTTTCAATGCGTAAACTTGCATGTCCAGCTACCACTAGAAATAAGTGTGCAACTGTTTTTGTGATTTAGGCGAACAGGCCATATAAAGGTACCTCATGGAGTTGACTTTCAACAAAAGCTATGTTTATATTCAGTGTTACTAGAATACATTGTGTGTTCAATGTATGTCCTTGTGTATGTATGGCTTTTTTTTTTTTGTATTTTAAATCCAGCATTGTTTACTGGCTAGCAGTCTTCTCCTTGTCTTTGTTGTCGCATTGCAACGTATCTTGGGTGTTACCGCCACCTGTTGATCAGTGGAATGATGTTCAACCATTGTCCTGCGTCACCCTCTTGTGCGTGTGCCACGACATAAACAAAATGGGGACCTACTCTTAAAGAAAAACTACTCCCCACTAGTAGGGGACAAACACTCCTCAGGGAACCTTTAAGTGGCTCAATCAAAGCATTTTTCAAGTTTGCTACAGAGTACAGAAGGACTCCAGCATTACATAACAACAGTCCGCTGATAACACAAATGTGTTGTGCAGAACCACTTTATTCCAATGCCAGTAGATTTAATAAAATCAAGTAACCTGCACAGATGTGTTGATTTTATGTAGTGGTAGATTTAGGTTTTTCTAATGGCCAATGTCGATATCAAAAGAGAGGAAAGTTTTGCATATTATTTCATGCACATTACGATCAAATATACTTGTTTATCTTAGCCAGTAACATGTTATTGTAGATTAGATTTGTATTAATTAAATAGAAAAATACATTAGGTTTGTTGTAGACTTCAGAATGTGACAAACAGAACGTGGTATTTAAGGGAGAGCGGGGTACAGTATGTTGAAAGCAACGTCATTCAACTGCATTATTCTATACTTTATACCTTAATGTATATTTAATGCCAGCAGCCACACTGACAAGGCTGTCTGCAGACATTTGTTGTGTATCGGCCTCATGAGCACAGACATTGTACCATAAATTGTATCTCATAATGCCAGATAATTGTCCTGATGACTCAGCTGACCAGTTTACCTATGATTACAGGTGGTATAACAAAATAAGACAACAAAAAGTGACAAGATCATACTACAACAAATATGTCTTCTGAATTTCACCAGGAGTGACTTCAGTGGTTTATTTTTCAAACAGAAACTTTGAGAGTGTGATGAGAACATTGGATGCTGATTAGCAAGGAACTCAGCCCCCTGGAAATTAAACTCATGAGAAATTTAGTCTTGTGATTTTATTATGTTGCAGCGAAACAGTCTCTTTCACCTTACAAAGCTTTATTGTAAACACCAGTAAAAGTTACACATCGGATATCAAATGGTTGTTAACCTTTTCCTCCATGTCAGCTTTAACATTGTGATTATGAATTCACAATGTTATCCATTAAAGAAAGCAATTAGTTTAAAAAACCCCACTGTTAAAATCCAGATGGTTGTGAATATTCTCCAACATTTGATGGTACAATTTTAGATTTGGTTCAGTTAGCCAACAGAACATTTGTTTTTGTTTACTGACACCAGGCTCATAATGGTACCATAATCCATCAATGGCAGTCTTGATTACTTAAAAAATGTAAATGTTGTTCATCCCTAACTAAACAAAATGACATTCTGTTAGGATTAGTTTGTGAAATTTAAAAGACATTTCTTCCAACATTAAGTTTTATTAAAAGGCTCTGCGTAGCTCAAAACTTAATTATTTAGGGAGTCATTTAAAAACAATTAAGGTCAACTAGAAAATGATTATCTGATGATATTCTGGAAATACAATGTTAAAGTTGTGATTTGAACCATTGTTGCAGCTGTGTAACCACAGATAGATTGTTTTTTTTAATGACTTCCTCTGTTAGCTGAGTTGACAGCCCTGCAGGAAATGTGGTCAACTTCCCCATGGACCTCTTTTTAGAGTTCACACCTCGTTCAAGTGACAGTCAGGCTGCATGCAACTGGTGAAATCCATTGCACCGTTGAACTCATTTGTAATAGATTGAGTTTCCACATTAACATAGCAGCACGATATCCACAAGAGCTGCCGCTGTTATGATTTAAGCAGGGTGCCTGTAGATTTCTCTTCCAGTAACCCTGTTGTTTTACTGGTTCCTTGCCTTTTTTGCGATCATTGCCGACAAATTGTTTGACTGCGTGTGCTACTCCTTGAACATAACCGTACCCTTCCCCTTCTATCACTTCATTCCTCTCATCCCACTCTCTGCACTGGACGTGGGTGAAGCTACCGCCCCTGCCTCGCCACCCACTCTATCATTACATTATTCTCTTCATACCATCATTCTCTTGCCTCCTACTTGACGTCACACTCCCCCTCCCTCCTTTGTGTCCTTGTACATAACATGCTTCAAAATCCGGCTGCTATGTTTATGTCATCATATGAGCCTCAAATGTGTGGTCATTTCACAATGTTTATGCCACATCTTTCACAAATCTATATGGTATGTGTTACCCAAAATGTTCCTTGTCTCAAAGGAATTTCCCCCCTCCCTGTTGAAGGCATAAACCCATCATTGGAAACAGATGAAAGCAGGATAGGTCATGCTGTACATTCTAAACCCAAAGCAGCAGTCTCACCACCCACACATCTTCTTAAAGCCAAATTGAAATTGCATGAAAGTGGAACTGCTTGTCATTTTCCCTTGTCTCTTGGGGGAGGGGGGAGCATGATTAAGTCAAAGCAACCTACTCATTAGTGAAATATATGTTCAATGCATTGAAACTTAAAATGGAAAAGGCCAAAGTCCTGCTTTCCCTGTTGTCTCAATCCATCTTTGCATACCTAATCTTCTATCAATATTTAGTGTATCTGCTTGTCTGTTCCCACCATGTAAAGTCTTGTGTGTGGGTAGTGAGTGTGTGTGAGTAGGTGGCTAAGAAGATTGAGTTCAGATGATTTGTATGGAAATATGGAATTGTAATATTGGTTTTAAATTGCCTTTAGTCTACATAGTAAAAACGATTGGGGTTGCCTTTTCTGTATGATTTATTTTCTACAGAGGCCAATGTGAGATGTGTTTTGTGTGTATTTATGTGACAGTGTTCTTGATGGAGTCAATAGATCTACAGCTGTGCTCACTTTAATGGAGGTACACAGCTTCTGTTGCACAGGAAACAACTCTAAATGCATCTGTCATTTTTCTGATGTATAAGTACTGTATTTATTAAATCAAAGATTCTCATGGTCTGTGTTAAGAGAAATTAAAATGGCAGGAAAATATTTGTAAAATGATGTTGGCCTGGTTTTATTTTGCGTCCTTATCAGTGTTTTTTTTTTTTTACTAAGACTTGTTTTAATTCATCCTCTGTGGCAACGTAACTGAAGCCAGATTGCAGCAGTTACTAGAACAGGTGCAGTTTAGTAGGATTTTAGTCGTCAGGCTTGACTCAGACTCACTGAAGAACCATGAGATAACAACATAAAATACGACCTCCACTTACGGTCGGCATTGAAGTGTAGATGTTTAGGACTCAAAGAAGAACAAAGCAACCATCACCCATCTAAAACAAAAATAAATATGGTGTGCTTTGAGTGTAGTCTTTTAAATGTTTGCAAGCAAAATGATTTGCAGTTTTATTGAAATGCTTTTTATGGAGTTTTTGTATCTTGAGACTGTTGTGGTGTTGTGCCACACCAAGGCAGAAATCATGAATGTGCTGGTGTATCTGACCTTGCTCTGTCTGCATTTTGTATGACTTATCAATCTGCCTGTGTCTCCTTCAGGATCCAGCAGGAATCTTTGAGCTGGTCGAGGTTGTCGGCAATGGGACATATGGGCAGGTGTACAAGGTGAGACGTGATGCCTATATATCACATCTGAATTATGTGGGACTTTTTTTTTTTGGAGATTGAAGCATTAGAACAGACAGGTTTTTACTTCCTGCAATCAGTTGCTGTATAAAAAGCTACAAGGACCAATCTAGTGCCTTCTTCTTTGTTAAATGTTCCGTGCATTAATTTCTCAAATTGCAGCAGATATATCTTACTGCTATGTCAGTACATTTTTCAGCTGTCAATCTGAAAGGTTTTAAGTGGCTGTGACAGAGAGATAAGAGACTCTAGCAGAAGAAAATCTAAAAAAAATACTGGTGAAATGATACAATGAGGCAATTAGCCACACTTAATGGACAAAATGCAGAGTTTCAGAAACATTGGAGTCCCAAGTTCATTTTTAAACTCTGCTGACCTCTGTTGTGATGATCTAAATCAGGGCCGTCACGTTAAGACGGGCCAGCTTGCTGCCATCAAGGTGATGGATGTTACAGAGGAGGAAGAAGAGGAGATCAAAGCAGAAATCAACATGCTGAAAAAATACAGCCACCACCGCAACATAGCCACGTATTACGGTGCCTTTGTCAAGAAGAGTCCACCAGGACACGATGACCAACTTTGGGTCTGTCTACACTTGTACCTTGTCTGATGATTTACAGCAATATGCCTCAGTCATGGTGCTCACTAAGTTTGTGTTTGTCTGCATTTAGCTGGTGATGGAGTTTTGTGGGGCGGGGTCAGTGACAGACTTGGTGAAAAACACTAAGGGCAGCTCTCTAAAAGAGGACTGGATCGCTTACATCTGCAGAGAGATCCTAAGGGTGAGAAATCTCAGTTGCACCAGTCACAACAAGTCTGCAGCAAAGGTCTTTCCTTACTGACCAATTGTGTCTTCTTTGTCCATGCGCAGGGCCTTTCTCACCTCCATGCCCATAAAGTTATCCACAGAGACATCAAGGGCCAGAACGTGCTGCTAACAGAGAATGCAGAGGTCAAACTTGGTACGTAGAATGTTTTTTTGCCGTTGTATTGCAAAATGAGGTTTATACTATCCATGATTGTCTCACATCCTTTCCTTTGTCTGATTTCTTTGTCCATATTCAGTTGATTTTGGGGTGAGTGCTCAGTTGGACAGGACCGTTGGGCGTAGGAACACCTTCATTGGCACACCTTACTGGATGGCACCTGAGGTTATTGCCTGTGATGAGAACCCTGACTCCACCTATGACTACAGGGTAAGAGCAGCACTGTGTTTGTGTGTGCGTGAGTGAGCACTATGTTGTGAGAGCATATGGAAGATGGAGACTGACCTGGTCCCTTTTGTATTTTGCAGAGTGATATCTGGTCCCTGGGGATCACAGCCATTGAAATGGCAGAGGGAGCTCCTCGTAAGTACACCTTTTGTACCTGTTCTTGGTTGTATCATGCGTGTCTATGTACTCGACAACAGATAATTTCTCATCGTCTCGAAGCCCATTCTTAAAGACCTCATGAATGAGTCTTGTCTTGCATATTCGGCCTTGTTGTCTGTATCTTCAGATGGACAGCTGACTCACTGTAATCAAGGTAGTGTAGTCGTGAGCTGGCAGTTGGTGTGTGGAGGCTGATTGCACAGATCTCTCTGGTCTGCTTAGCGGGGAGATCTGTCTGCTTTGAGATTTGGTGTCAAACCTGACTAAGAAACAAAGAAAATCTCACTTATGAGTAGCAGCCAAAATGTTTGCAAAATAAATGATCTCAGCTTTGGGAAAGAAATTCCATGTTTCACAGTAGCTCGACATGAGTAACGGGCTTTACTTATTGAGTTTCCTTAGTACTGCATTTAACATTAAAGTGGTAGAAGAAAAAAATTGCAATTATGGGCAGTGTCTTCATTCCGCCTGAATTTTACAGCTGCCTGCGGCTAATTATTGAGGTGGGGGCACACTGAGCTCTCTTTGAATAAATTTGAATTATTCCTCTACTAAAATCCTTTAAAACTGTTGCGTTTAGTTACGTCACTTGATGTTTGAGAGTTTGAGACTGGAAGACTTTTTATATTCATCTGCTGAAAGGGGAAATTTCTCTGTACTCAACGTGAACATTAAAAGACTTTAAGGCATGTATTGGCAAGTATGATTTGTGCCATCTCAACTAGTTTGGAAGCCAATCATGGCCCAATATGAAACATATATATATATATATGAATGAGGGAGAGGGGGTTGATGTATTTTTAATAATTATTATATCAGAAACAAATCATTATGCCAATTAAGTATTTTTGTCTCAAAAACATTTACATTGAGCCCCTACAGACCATGTTGCTGTTGCTTTGGATGGCATAAGGCATACAGGCCAACTGTCAAGCTGGTGTTGATGTACCATTATAAATTATGCAGTGTGTACTTACTCAATCCATCAGTCTCATTATGTAGCATGTTTTCCACTAATAAAATTACAATATTCCTTGTTTTTAAATGAGCCAATATGGAAATAATGGAAGGCAGTTTTATTAATCCGTTAATTTTTCATGTCTTTGCCAAACAAATAAGCAATATCACAACACCACATTAGTCTTTGATAACTTAAGATAGACATTTGTCATTAACTACATAATAAATGGTTTGTTTTGTTTTTGATTAGTTGGTTTATCAGTGATGACAATCATCATTAGTTGCTACCAGAAATTTGTGTGTTTCTTATGAATGTCTGTACTGAGTTCCTTTTTGTCCTACATGATGGATCTGGGAAATTTGGTCCGAATCAAATAACAAAAAATGCTTCTGAAATACATGACCTACCTTAACATAAAAAATATGAAGAAACATATTTAACATTTTTTTGTTGAGAACATGGCCTCCAAAATCTTAAAAAAGTAGTATGTATGATGAAGGTTAAGTTGACAGAATTATTAAGGACCCTTCTCACCCACTGTACAGTGAATTTGAACTTTTACCTTCAGGGAGACGTTATAGACTACAGGTGGCTAATAGAAATATCTACAAGAAATTGTTTGTCCCAAGTGCTGTCAAGGTAATAAATGAAAGTAGGATCCGTAGACTAGGATACAGAGTGGTGCTCCTGACTTTGCTGTAGTTTTTTGCACAGTAGGTTAATGTGATATTGTGTATAGTGTACTTCTGTATTGTGAGCTGTATTTTTATGGTGACTTATTGTTAAATTGTTTTTAAACATATTAACTATTAAGCATCTTTTCATACACTTTTGAGCATTCTGTTATGTTGGGTATTTATAAACTCAACCATTCCCACTGACAGGATGTTGACAAAACTGCCAACATCCTGTCAGTGGGTGATCCATTCCTTTTTAAATAAAAATAAACAATGCAAACCTACTGAATAAATACTAATTTTGCTTAAACATTACTATTTGTAATACATGTTAAACATGCACGTTATATACGTTATTATCAATTTAACTGTGAGACCTCTGTTTTAATGTGGCTCTTTGGCTGTCTCAGTCACGTTGCATATGTCCAAAAGACTGCATTACAAAAGCCTATTTACTGTCAAAGTGTAAAGCTAACCAGTCAGGTTTAGCTACCTACCTACGCTGGGAACACAATGACTCACAGGCCTTGCTCTTACATTCAGTGTAACAATAAGCCTGGGGCACCAGGAAATATTGGATAACAGCAGCTCTAACCATGTTTTAGGATACAAAGAATATGTGTAATGGTGGAACATGAAATGTATTTTGATTTTCCTTTTCCTTTTTCTTTTTTTGTACCGTAGATGTCAGCATGGATATGATTATTTTATTAATACCTAACAACTCTAACCATCACCTTTATTTCTGTAGCCTTGTGTGACATGCACCCGATGAGAGCCCTCTTCCTGATTCCCAGGAATCCCCCTCCGAAACTTAAATCCAAAAAATGGTGAGTTATCAACCATCCTGCTTCTTCCTTCATTTTAAGCATTTTTTTTACATATACAATATCCTAGACACTTAACAGGCTCCCTTCACATGATGTTAAATGTGTATAAAGACCTGAACACGTTTCCAAAGGCAGATTGAAGAGAAAGTTTTTAACATTCAGACAACATTAATTTTTTGTCTGCTACATCAACCATATCTGTTCTGTAAGTCACTTGTCTTGTCTCAGAGATCAAATGGGATACATTTATGTTTAACATTTTTTGGTTTTCTGGTGTCGCCCACTAGTTTTGCATTCATTTTACAGAACATTGTTGTGTCCGTCTACGTAGATTAAGACCTTACTTTGACACAGCCAATCAAATCTTACATAACGCAGTAACATCTGTGTTCTGTCATAGGCAGAGCAGACGGTCACACTGAGCCGGACAGCAGCCGGCTACACAACACAAAAAGCCACTGACTTTGTACAACAACCCACATTAGCTTTCTTCATAAACTCTCCTTCTTATCTAACCCACTTGTACTCCACCTTAACTTGTTAAACAAGCCACCAAACAAATATTCACTAGGAAAAAGTGCATTGCTAACCTAAGTAAATAACATGGTAGGTAAATTCTGTTCCAATGTTTTCCCCTATAAAATGACATGGAAACATTAGTATGTGGTGCATCACACACACATTTGAAGATCATCTCTTTGTATTGACATAACAATAAATTATAGAAATATACAATAAGATCTGCAATGGTTAGCTAAATCCACCAAATATACAGCACTGAATGGAAAGAATGCTGCTTGAACAAGGAGAAATACAAAGCTGTCCCTCACTCAGATTTAAAAGTGTGAGAGGTCTCGTGCTTTGTCCCAGTGTTGAGACAGATATGATTGTGAGCAAGACAAGAAGCTGTATTCATTTAAACTAATTTGTCATATTCTTTCTCTTGCCCTGTTGTTTTGCTCCTATTACTTTTCCTGCTACTCGTTTTGTGTTACCATAAAGACTCAAAATAAACAGTAATGCAGATACAAAAACATAAGTAAGAGATGGATACAAGAACAACAACAACAACATCATTGACCTCATATAGGTATAGTAGCCATTGCATGGTCAATGTAGCACATTGTATTGTATTTTAGTGATCATGTTATGCTCAAATTGAGTGAAATTGAGTAACAAGTAAAAGTAAAATATTTTCTCAGATTGTTATGTACTGTTCACTCTGTTTACTGGTTAATTGCAGCTACTAGCTCCCCTGTCAATCAAATCATTTCTGTAAAGCCATTGTAGAATGAAATGGATCAGTGCAGAATGGTGTGGTTTTTTTCAGCGTCACACAAGACTGCAAGCATGAACTGGGAACCTTAAATACTTTAGTTCACACTTGTTTATTCCTAGAAATTTCACACATACGATTCCTCCCCCAAAAAGGCTGGACATGTCAAAGGGGCTAAAGACAGACCTTGCACCACATGAATCTCTCTGATTATTGTTGGTTCAGGATTCTGGGCAATAACAGCCCAACTGCTAAATATCTCATGCCTCCCCATCCTCCCACTCTCCCTCACTAGCTTATCATCCTCTAACCTACCCCTTCCGCACAGGTCCAAGAAATTCATTGACTTTATAGAGGGCTGTCTCGTGAAGACATATCCTAGTCGACCATCCACAGAGCAGCTGCTCAAGCACTCCTTCATCAGGGACCAGCCCACTGAGCGCCAGGTCCGAATCCAGCTCAAAGATCATATTGACCGTACGCGCAAGAAAAGGGGAGAGAAAGGTAAGAAAATGAAAATGAGATAAAAAGACAAGTTACGTTATCTCTTCATATACAGTTATCAGAAGTATATTGAAGGTTAGTATGCCACAATGTTTATTCATGTGATGTTTGACTATTTATTCATTTTTTTCCTATAGAAGAGACAGAGTATGAGTACAGTGGTAGTGATGAAGAGGATGAAAATCGTGGAGATGACCGAGAGTCAAGGTAATTGCAGTTGATCATCTCTGTACAAGTAGTATGAATCCTTGGCTTGTGTTCCCTGTGCGAATGATTGTCCCCAAAATCCTCTCCCTTATATCTTCAATTTTGGTCACCAGTTCAATCCTCAATGTGCCCGGTGAGTCCACCCTGAGGCGGGACTTCCAGCGTCTGCAGCAGGAGAACAAAGAGCGCTCGGAGGCTCACAAGAGGCAGCAGGCCCAACTGGCTGCTCAGCGTAGGGACCCTGAGGAACACAAGAGGCAACTGTTGCATGACCGACAGAAACGCATTGAAGAACAGAAGGAACAGCGTCGTCGACTTGAAGAGGTAATAATCAATCAGGGAATTGATACTTTTTAAGTTGTTTGGTGATAAGAATGACGGTACTCTCATATCTGTATACTTAATATGAAGCTAGAGCCAGGAGACGTTTATCTTAGCTTAGGGAGAAATAGCAAGCCTGGCTCTCTCCAAAGTTAAAAAATACTTCTACCAACTCCCCACAAAGACTTGAGACTGCTATCAATCATCAGCTCTAGGCAAGAAAGCAAATATGCGTATTTCCAAAAATGTTCAATTATTCTGTTGTGGAAATCAAAGATATATTTCTTGCTTTTGTTTTCTTTCTGTCTTGGGGTTCTGCAAAGTTAACTCTTAATGTTCCAGTATTTGGGTTTTTCAACTTGGGTTTTCTCATAGCTTCTCGCCATCTTCCTTCTTTTTGTTGTCTGGTGCTCGTTTGGATTCATTGTAATACATTTATTTAGTCAGGGATGGAACAGTGGTTTTCCTGGATGTTATTTTCACCATAATACATTATGCAACACAACAGCACTTTTTTTTTAATTAAAAGCTAAACTGTACCAAGCAACCAAAATATCAGGTTCCTTGTCTGTAATGTGTCTGCCCTTTTATACGCCCTTTATCAAGCCTCCAATCTTCAGGTCAGTATTTGGTTTGCCGCTGCTTGCTTTGGTTATAAGTGCACTGCATTTATGAATTTCATTCTATTGTGGGCCCTACTAAGCCATATGCTATATGGTAGATGTGTAAACTATGAACATAAGTAATATATTATTAATATGTAATAAAATAATACATGTAACAGTAGATTTTGAAGGCCTGAGGCCTGTGCACTACATACACACCAGTACACTTTACCTAGCCAGTTGCCACCAGCTCAAAGCCTCCCTGACTAAACAACCTGCAAGTACTCAACAAAACCTCAGGTCACCTTCACTGGCAACAGTACCTTTTTGCTCACTAACATTCATAGGTAAATAAATATGTAAATAAATATGTAAACACTGCGGAATATAGTCAGATTATTGAATGGGAAAGAAAGTTCAGCTCCTTGCAACACGTATGAATTATTAATTCTGCATTCGCCCAGAGTGAAATGATTTGTGAGTATGAAGTTTGTAAAATGCATACAAACTGTGTAAATGTAGTTCCACCCTTAAGGAGTTTTGAGATTAGTGAGTTGTATTGGGGGCTGAGGGGTCAGACATTCTCAACACTGAGACCACTAATCTGCCTGTTATGAGGCTGTGAACCAGCTCTGCAGGCTGCATGCGTTGACTGTATCAGTACAGTACGTAGTTTGACTAGTATAACGTAAAGAAACGTTTTTTTATAATCTATGCTTTTCCTTAAGGTTGTAAGGTTGAGGAATTAAAGCAGGCAAGCTAACAACAACGGACAGTGTAACCAAGAAATGACAGAGAGAAATTACATAACATTCACAGTTAGAAAGTACATGCAGAGACCTGTGATACATGTTGGCCATCTCAGATCTGGATCACTACTGAAATATAATCCTATTCTTATTATATATTACTTTTACCCACAAAGCTTTTACCAAAAACAATCTTTTACTCTACATGTTGGTTTGTACAGTGTGTGTATATATATATATATAATGATGTCAACAGTGTTTGCAACTGCACAGTGTGGAATAATATGACTACCCACTGCCTTCGGTTAAAGATGTTTGCCCAGTACGAGCATTTGTTGAATACTGTAGCATTCAATGTACACTTGAAATGCTATTTCACAACCCCACAATTCAACATGTCATCTTCTCTGCCCAGAAGGCAACTGAACTAAAATAAATCTAATATAGTGTCTAAAAGTGTCTATAGTATAGTCTAGAAAATGTTGTCATAGTCAGCATAAAGCTACATTAAAAGCTTTCCTTACACTCTGTAGCCATTAGCCTTTAGTAGCAATTAATTAGTGATTGGCTGGTGGAGTCAGATGATCATGGTCATTTTATGCGTCATGTAACCACATACATCAGTTTGTTTAAATGTTTTATTGTAATGTGTTATTGTCCAACATACAGGACTTTAGACATTATTTAAGTAAAAATGTACTTTCTGAAGTTTTTGAATGACATATCTGCATAACAACTCAGCTCATTGTGCTCATCAGCTCATCAGCTGTGAAATATTCGATGAGTTATGTGGGATTTGAATGAGGCACACATAATTACACTGATATTGCTTTTGTTATTAGAAGCATTGTGCAGTAATGGTAAGGTATTTTACTGCAGTAAGATTGAACTCCTAATATACCTCCACCTCCTCCTCTGTCTCCTCTGTTCAACTGTACAGTGCCAACAACAACTGAGTGAGCTCAGAAGAGCTCTGAGTTGTTTTGTGTCACTACCAGGTAAACATTGTTTTTTCGGTGTCCCCTAAAAATGCAGATAAAGACTGGTCCATGCCAACAGTTAATAGCTGTGGTCAGTTTGAGTTTTAATCAAAGCAGCACACTTGGAGGATGATTAGGATGCAATAGGTGTGTGTGTGTTTGTGTGTTTGTGAGAATGACTCACAGCCTCTATTCTCTGCCCTGCACTCCCGCTCCCTTTATTTATTTATTTTTTTCCCCCAGCTCTTTGCACATAAAACAAGGGAGGGTTTGCGTATAAGCAGGCTATCCATAATAATTTCCTCTGTGCAAACATAGCCTCTATGCTCATTTCTCTTTTTTCTGTCATCCTTCTCTCCCAGCAACAGAGAAAAGAGCGAGAGATGGTGAGGCAGCAAGAAAAAGGTCCCCATCGGAGACTTGACGATATGAGACGGGAGGAAGATAGAAGGTTGGCTGAGAGGGAGCAGGTAACCAACCACAAGAGACGGGGGGCTGCAATCAGCCAATCATTGCAAAGTGTGGGTGTGTCCACCGGCAACACTCTGCAAGTTGCTCTGGTGGTGAAATTCCACGAGTAGGTTGCCATAGCAGCAAGGGTCTAAATTAGTGTATTTATTCAGAGATGAGTTTTCTGTGGGTGAGCTCTCTGCGTCTCTTATGCTCTGTTTCCAGTCTACCCTCAGTAACACAAGAGTCTGGCATCACAGCACCATCAACTTGTAATGCCAAATACTGATTTTATGTTAGTATGGTACCATATAACAATCTCAATGTACTGCAAAATACTTCAATTACTCTTTATGTAGTAATCTATCACAATCTTCTATGTAGTGCTACACAGTGATATTGTGTTTTAATTGTAACTTTTATTTCTCTCCTTCAACTTCTCAATGGGCATGTTTTGTCTTGAAAATTCAGTGTTGGAGTTGTTGATTTGTATCAGTACAGTACATAGTTTTCTGTTCACTGGAATAACATTACATAACTGTTATCTGCCCCTGTTGTCTACCCATCCTCCATATACTTTCATTTCCTTTTTCCCACCATCATTACTACCTTTTTACCTTTCCTCAGGAGTTCATCAGACATAAGTTAGAAGAAGAGCAGCGGCAGTTAGAAATCCTTCAGCAGCAGTTGCTTCAGGAACAAGCACTGCTTATGGTAACTAGTCTTCACTAGTCCTTTATCTTTTTTTGACTGCAGAGGTGTCCATGTCTTCCTCTTGACTATAATACGTCATCAGTAAAGGAGATTTATTGATCAGCACAGAAAACTACAGTGTATTGTCACAACAATATGTATGTTCTTTCTGTTTTCGTCAAAAGAAATACTGCAGTATTACATGTCTGCCTATGTTTGGGAACGGAGGCGTTTAGGTGGAGTAAAGGTTGTTGAGAATAATTTTTTACAATCAGATTCTAACAGCTCTTCTTGTATTTGTAACAAAATAAAGCAGATTCAGGTTCTAGATGTGCAGCCCCTTGATGTAGATATATTCTACATTTTGCAGAGTGTGGGTGTATCTCCCACAATATTGCATGTCTTGAAAAGGCATGCACTGACCTAGATTTTGGGGGCAGTTTTGGGCAGATTGCAGTGTTTACACTGAAGGGAAGAGTTGCCACACTCTAGACATAGCACAGTGGGAGAAAGGGCCCAACCCTCACTACTGTATGCATGAGGCAATTGAAATATTAAAAATATAAATCATTTTCACATATCCCTCCTAACTAAGTTACATATATGCATAATCCCTGTGTATTTGCATATTTTCATAGGGACAAGAGGACAGGACAGTGTCTCTGGAGTAGTTTGGGGGGTTCACTGCCATGCTTAGGGGCAATTAGCAGAGGTGATATGTGCAACAAACTCCAAGAAACAGGGTAAAGCTATTTTGACATAGTGGCTACAGTTGATATTGCAGGATCACATGATATACACAGGCCCCAAAAAACGTTTTCCCATTCACAGTCATTACAAAAGGCACGGCTATAAAGCAATGAATACATTTTTTGACTTTCACAAAAACTTATTTTGTGATTTGTCGAAATGTTGTCCTATGTACTTATTGACTTACTTGTATTGGAGTGATTAGGGCACAGTAGTCAGTTCTCTTCATACATCCATTGTGTACAATAGATGTAAGCCACCCTCCTGTTGCTCTCAGTTGTAATACACCTCTAATGAACTCCATTCCTTTAATCAAAATGTTAAATTCAAACTTAACACTTCCTGCAGCTGGTTCACAGTAAAAGCCTTCCTCTAGGTCCTTTCATTAGATGTAATGAAGATAGTAACAGGCAAAATGTCGAATTGAAATGAACTAAACCACCTCTAAAAAAAATCTAATGAAATCAAATAAAAGGCATGAATTCAAAAGGAGCTGCTGGACGGCTTTGATGGAAGAGTGAAGTCAGCCACAATTCATTGCTCGATAAAGTCTATGTTCAGACATTTCCTGGTGCTATTTTTTGTGAGGGAATTTGTACATTTCAAGACAATTGGGCTACCATTAGATTAAGGTATTAACAGAAACATAGGTGTTCGGCAAATGTCTGATCTGTTGTTCAGAACAGAGATTGGGGGTCTTTTCGTTTGCTTTTTTGAGCCATCCTCAAATTTATCATTCAAAAAGGAATATCAGCACTCTACGATCTCATATTTTGCATTTAAAATGGATATAAACGCATCATATATCATAATCGATGGCCTGGCCACGAACAAAATGAGAATAAATGGCATTATGAGTCTTGGAGGTGTGGAGGATTCCTGCTTTAAAATAACACTTTTTCCTTAGAATTTAATATATCCACAGTAGCTGCATATCCGTCAGGGTGACAGTGGCAGCTGGTCAGAAAGTTTAGCCTATATATTTTTTTCTACAGGAGCTTACTCAAGGTACCTCTGAGAGATGTACTGTAATCCTTCCAGTTTGTCAGTCTACTCTAAAGTCCCCTCCCACACAGGAAAGCACCTGGGTGAGGCATCCTCACCAGGTGCCAGAATGGGTTCTCTTACTGTGGAGGAACACCACAGTGCTTTCTTGTGTTTGTATGCAAAGTCCCATGATTTCACTCTCTACCCAGACCATGTGGGCCATATGTGAGCATCATAATGAAGATTGACTTGGAAATCTAGCACTTTGCTTTATGGCCCATAGCGATTTGCAGTTTAAACAGTTTTCAAGAAGATCAAATGAAAGAAGAAAAAACAAGTGCTCAACTTAATGCGAAAGTTCATTTTGATTTTGTGTACATAAAATTGTTTAAATGTATCAAATGTAACTTTATATGAGACATTTAGAAAGTTCTGCTGCATTTACTGCTTGAAAATAGGAATTGTATCTCTGCTGTTGTAAGAAGCAATGTGAATTTGAGTAACTCATGGTTCAAACTCATAATTTCTTGTTTCCTTGTGAACACAGTGGCCATCAAAAGTCTGGTAGACCTGTGCCTACAACTCACAATGAAAAGCCAATAAGTCAACTGACTCACTTTTACACTGTCTGTTTAATATACAGCCCAAAAGATTTAGCTACATGCACAATCAATATTCTTTTGATGTGGGTCGGTAATTGACTGCTGTACTAAAAATAGGACTGCGCTAGGGATGATAAAATTTGCCCAAAACATTTATTATCTCAGTGGATGAAATAAGTGTTGGTCAGCAAAATGTGTAAGCCTCTGCCAGAAGTTTTGATGAATGCAGACTTGCTGTTTGCAGATTTATTGGTTCGGGTTACGACCTGCCTGACCTGTTGTTGTCTAGTCTGAGGCAAGCAACGGCTTGACTGCAGTGTGTTTTTTTGCTCAGGAGTATAAGCGCAAGCAGCTGGAGGAACAGCGTCAGTCAGAGCGGCTGCAGAGGCAGCTGCAGCAGGAGCATGCCTACCTGGTGTCTCTGCAGCAACAGCAGCAAGAAAAGAAGCCCCAGCTCTACCACTATAACAAAAATCTGGAGCCAAACAACAAACCTACTTGGGCCCGTGAGGTAGCAATGTTACCTACTTTTGAAGCATTACATACCGCTGCTGTACACCGGCTTACAGATTTCCTCCTTCACTGTCATCCTTATTTCAGGTGGAGGAGCGAAGTAAACTCAACAGACAGGGCTCACCCAAGATCTGCACCACTGTGTCTGACACTGCCATCCAGTCACGCTCTGACTCAATCAGCCAATCAGGCGTGGTCCAGTCTGCTCAGACCCCACCAATGCAGAGGCCAGTTGAACCCCAAGGGGGGCAGGGAAAGGTGGGTATTTGCAAGTGTTTAAAATTCAGTTAATTGAAAGCTTATAAAAAAACAATGCAAGATACAACTGCTTATGCCTTTCTGCCCCTAATTCTGTAGCTGCTTTACCCTTTATTGTCTACGCTACCTTATTTACACATTTCTTTTTCCTCTTTTCCCTCCTTTTCCTCTCCACCCATCTGTAATCACTTAAAAATTACCTTGGAACGTAAACACAACCTTGCCTTCTCCACTTTGGCCTGCTTTTCGGACTCTCTTGTGCACTCTTCCTTCTGCTCGGCTGTCCCTCCCTTCCAATGTGCTGGTTCTGCTCCTGTTCTCTGCAGTTCCAGATGGCTCACTTGGTTCCACTGAAGCCTTATGCTGCCCCTGTCCCTCGCTCCCAATCCCTCTGTGACCAGCCCACTAAGACCATGTCTGCCTTCCCCACCCAGGATCCCTCCCTTACCCCCACACCCCGCCCCATCCACTCTAGGGAGCTGGTTCGTCAAAACTCAGACCCCACTTCTGAAACCCCGGCACCACAGGCACACCAAATCAGAGAAGATCGCGGCCCCTGGATTCGCCTGCCAGATGTGGAACTCCCACCCAAGGTGAGATCTGAGGCTGGTTTTGACTCAGCAGTAGGTGGACAAACCCACAGTTTGCATGTTTTTTTAACAAGATTCACATAACACAAATATAATATTAGCTTAACTACAGTTAGTAAACAGATATTTAAAAGTCTCAGTTTTAACTGACCTGCATTTGCTGGTTGTGGTTACAATCCCACCCAGTACTTGGGTGTCTACATCTAAAGAAAGCTCTTAACCAGTGGATTAAATTTATGTGAATACTTTCAACCTGACGACAGGCCAGTCTTCTATGATGTTGTTGTTGTTGTTGTATAATGGGTGGATTCAGGGTTTGAAAAAAAAAAAAACATCTTTGGTCACTTTCTAAGCTACAATACTGGTAAATGTAAGACTATAATGTTGCTGTCCTCAGATTCCACAGAGGACAGCGTCTATTGCCACTGCTCTCAACACCAACCTGACCTCTGGCATAAGGCATCCAGTAAGAGCCAGGTACTGAAAACAGCCAAATAATCAGATATTTCCAGAAATGAGTGCCTCCTAAATGGTGGTAGGTTTTAATGACTACTTGAGATAACTGATTTGTATCCTTAATGTATCCTAATGGCAGCAATCCAGATCTCAGCCGCAATGATCGCTGGGAGAGAGGAGACAGTATGAGCATCATATCCAATCTGCCTCAGACTGGCTCTCTAGAGAGGCATCGCATCCTCAGTGAGTCCCTGCCTCCCCAGTGCTATTTCTCTGCAGACTTTTTTGCAGTTACTCTGATTTCAGAATTATAACTATACTCTACAACACTATTTGCAGGTTCCTCCAAAATGGATTCGCCCATTCTCTCGCATGATAGTCGTCATAAGCCAGGGGAGTCTCGCACCTCCTCCCGCCCTGGGCGCCCTGCTGTAAGTGGTTCTTTCAGACAGACATTATATTGGATGTGTTATCACTATCCCCTACTTATAAAACTAGTTTTAACATTACTGAAGGGCTGCATGCAACACATAACATTGCCCAGATATTAAGAGGTTAAAAAGCAGTAACTTACAGTACATATGCTCAGCTTGATCTCTAATGCACCTTTTCTGTAGATGGACACATAGTATACTAACTGAAGGGTTTCTCCTTATATTACCTTTCCTTTACACGTGTACTTCTTACTATTGCTGTTTCCCTTCATGTTTCTCTTCTTCTCAAATCCCTGTTTGTTGACTTTACCTCAAAAATGCAGAGTTACAAGAGAGCTATAGGGGAGGTTAGTAACACAGTCTTTGTGTGTTGTGCAGTGCTCCGTGTTGATGCATGCGTTTTGATCTGCATTCATTGGCTGCAGTACACAGATTGAATTGCATGTTTTTACACTGCCTTTGTTTATAGGGTAAATCATGTTTGTCTTCAGACAAAATTCCACTCGACATAAAGCTCTTTTTGAATGTGTTTGCATTTTTTCTGTTACTATGTTGACATCCCACACTCACCAGGCTTTGTAACCATGCCTCAGAATCATCCCAAAATATCATTAGGTGAAAGGCTCTGAATTCAGAGAGTATTAGGACTGTTTCTGAGCCCGACCACCTGATGACCCCTCCCCTTCAGTTGTGTTTGGATTGTCTTTAATATTAGTAATGTATATCATACTGTTGTGTTATTTGCCACATTCTTGAATAGCTGGGATGATGTTTAAAACATTTTCTGAAGCATTCTTAAAGTAAACTGTGGTGTGTGTGTAGGACCATGGCCTCTTTGCCAAGGAGCGTGCTGAGGAGCAGCCAAGGCCCCCAGTCAAAGCCAATGATTACTCCTCCTCATCGGAGAGCAGTGAAAGCAGTGAGGAGAGTGAAAGTGGCGAAGGAGCAGAGGAGGAAGAAAGCCCCACAGACCGGTAACACCAACGCCTACAAATACTAACCATTCACGAAGCAAATAATTGTTTTTATTTAACTTTACTTTTAAATAAAGTATTCCATACTTCCTGTTTTTTTTATTTTTTTTATTCTTTTCCCTTTTCAAGCGTGGGGTCCTACGTCATACTTGACTTTCATTTCACTTTTGATTTCAGTCACAGGGATGCAGACACTGATTCAGTCAACACTATGGTGGTTCATGAAGACGAGGGCGAGGGGGGAGAGGGAGAGCAAGCTGGAGGATATGGGGATCAGACCATGCTGGTGCAGAGGGTGAGTCATCTGTATACGTAATGATACTTAAAATGCATTGTGAGTTGACGATGATTTTGTTGTTTAGCGTTATGTTCTTTTACACATATAACTGATCAAATGAAGAAGATGTGACGTTACGTGGATATTTTGTATGCAGCCTTAATTGAGTGTGATAGGGAAAAAAGTGTAACAGTCAGGTTTCACTGTCACTCAAAGCCAAAAAGCATGTAGATTCAGCGCTTTGCACCAATGTTCAACAAGCCCTCAGGAAGAAATTAATCATAGGGCAGGCAGTCATACAATAGCAATAGTACCAAATTTGCCATCAATAGAGCATAATGTTATACAGCCACAGCTTCGGTATTCCACATTTGTTAGTAATTTTAAGAAGAAAAGGTAATGCTGTTGGGTACAGAAACTCCATGAGTTAACCATGACAACTTTTAAAAGCCTATTGTGCATAGTTAACTGACCTTCTGTAAATGCTGCAACTGTATATTGTTTTTTATTTTGTATAGAAAGCCATCCTGTGTTAGATTGGCATAAATGTTTGAGATTTTTGGAGAAACAGCAATATGATTCACTGACAGACGGCCTATATCTTGCAGGTGGCTCATGATTAGTTGAATGTGGGAAGTGTCACCTTCTCTGAAGTGCAATAGTTTTGTGTGTGTGTTTATTTGAATATGCAACAAGTGCAAATATTTGTGCCAATCGACAGTTACATTTCTGAATATCAGGGAAAGATATGCAGTTTATCTATTATAAGTAAAATGGCAAACATTGTGCAGTACATACAAACAAGAAGAATTTTGATTACTTTCACACATACAGTAAATATGTCTGTCTCACTGATGGCATATAAATTCAGCTGGATTAGATTAAAACAGTGGCAGTCCAACATTTATGGCACCCAGTAGATTTGACAATTAATATAATCTTCAGGAGGTCTTCCCATTTACCACTGAATGTGCGTAAGATATGTTTCGAACTGAGACAACATAGAGGGTGTAAATTATCTTCAGGAAATTCGTGAATCTTTCCTGGAGAACATTATCTACAATTGGCATATATCTTACATTTGACGTTGATCATTTTTGCCACATATGATGAGTATACTAAAACAGAATTTACCAAAAAAGGTTATCTGCTTGCACTTTATAAGGGCTTTAATATTTTATTTAAAAAACATTTAGATGTGCAGATATCTTTTCTAGTCTTTTCATAGAGCTTCAGTCAGTGTGAAAACTTCCATGTTCAGTTTTTGCTATAAGATATGAGGCTGGGAAGCGTCCACTGTCATTTAGTTAGACATTGGGCTAGAACCTGGACATGTCAGATAACTATTTGGAGTCAGTCAGACAGTGGTGACGGAAAGCAGAAGAGTGGCACATCAGTGACCTCAAAGACACAACAACTGGCTAATTGAAGAATATGAACGTGGCTTTTTAAAGCAACTCTGCTCATGACTGTTACTTTACTTCACTTCTTGTGGTCACTGCGGTATGATAAAGAGACATGACAAATAGGTCATATCCTGGCAATTGGTGCAGCAGATTAGCCTAGATTCAAGTCTGTCATTGATGTTATGTAATACATGAAATTGTGTGTGTTTTTGTGTGTTTCTCTCTTACCTGAAAGACCCCAGAGAAGCGGAGCCATAATGGGTACACTAACTTGCCAGATGTGGTGCAGCCCTCCCACTCCCCCACTGATTCAGCTACTCACTCCTCCCCTGGGAAGGACTCTGTTTATGATGTGAGTTTTACTGAAGCTAAGTATATCAGTCCTAAATTCCTGGTTTATTTTTATATATTCCCTATCTGCAATCATTCCAGCCAAACAGTCCACCAATAACACATTTCATTTCATAACAATCAGTTCAGCTTGTTGGTGGACCTTCATTCAAAATGTAGATATTAGAACTGCTGTTTTAATGCCATAGACAGAGAAATCCATTTTTTAAATTCAGTTTGACAAACTAAAATCTCCACAGCCATTATGTTCACTTAAACTACACGGTATAACTCATACACCCTCTCTCCTCCACCAGTATCAGTCCAGAGGTTTGGTTAAAGCATCTGGAAAGTCCTCCTTCACCACCTTTGTAGATCTGGGCATGTATCAGTCCCCAGGAAGTACAGGGGATAACATGTCTGTCACTGGTGAGTCAGAAGCTTTTCAGACTTTCAGCCTTTCAGCAACATCTGCTTGGAGTTTCTTAAACATTAAACAAGAGAGCTACAGTTTATTGCAAAAGTATGCACTGCTTTAACCTTTGGCATTATTTCTTGTGCAGTAAAATACTTTGGGAAATTCAATTATACAGATTGTTTTGCTTAAGGTTGAGATAATATTTTATATTACATTACAACATAAATTCTTTAAAAAATGTAGCTTGTTAATCAACTGTAATTTTCCTTTTAAAAGGATGAATGGGAGATTTGTGTCTAGTTCCAAACCATGTACCATTTTGCCCTGGTGTGTAGGCTCCAGGTTTGAGCAGCTGAAGATGGAAGTGAGGAAAGGATCCATGGTGAATGTCAATCCCACCAACACACGCCCCCCAAATGACACACCTGAGATCCGCAAGTACAAGAAGAGGTTTAACTCTGAGATCCTGTGTGCTGCGCTCTGGGGTGAGAACAGTTTTAGAACTTGAGTATAAATGCAAAAACCTAAAACTAACTAATTATTCAAAATATGATCATATTTGGAGTTGCACAGATTGAAAAGAGTGCAAAGAAATCCGAGTCGAGTTACTTTAACCCTTCTTAACTCTGGCTCAACTTTGTGTCAAAGAACTAATATGCCAGCTCCAGCAGGGCACTGGTTGCAAATATGACGGAAAACCTGTGACATGAAAATTAGATTTGAGGCTGCTGGTGTACCTTCAGTTGTCTTAGTGTGACATTAATAACTCTCATGAGAGAACACTGTGCCTCTGCTATCATTAACAAAGCTATTTTTATCAAATTAATTTATACTTTTCTTCTAATTTATACCACTTCTCACAAGCTGTTTTTGCCTCTGTGATGACTTGTCGGGGAAAAGGTATCAATGTTTGTACAAATAGGCTTGTAGATAGAGTATCCATTGGGTGACGTCAAACACAGTTGCATCACATATTCATTAAAGCTATTTTTATTTTTATTTTTCTCCTGTCATGTCATGGCATTAGAGTTGCTGCAGGTTATGATGTGAAAATGATAATGGAAAATGAAAGGATAGGAGATGTCAAATAAGAGTTCTACTACAAAACTACTTTTAGCGGTGCATAAAATGACTGTAATTATTGCCTTTCCTCTTGTCAAAGTGAAAAAGCAATTTATTTGCATATTTGTGTCCCCAGGTGTGAACCTGTTGGTGGGTACAGAGAACGGTTTGAAGCTGCTGGACCGTAGTGGTCAGGGCAAGGTTTACCCCCTCATCAACTCCCGCAGGTTCCAACAGATGGACGTCCTGGAGGGCCTCAACCTGCTCATCACCATATCAGGTCCTTACTTCTGCTCATTGCCAGTCTGCTCTCACTACTGTTGGTTAAAGCTGTCTGCTTTTGGCATAAGACTGCTGTCTTTAATGGGATGCCAAACACAAGATGCCAAATTGTCCTCCTGCTTTCAGAGTGATTAGTTTGCATTGCATTTTGACTTTGTACTTTAAATACCTTATTTTTATTAGGATGTCAAGCCAATTGAGTAATAAAATGGGAAATATTTTACGATGAATGATATTTTGTTGACGATTACTGCTGCTTTTATCAGATATATAACAAAATGATTCTCCTTCGTAATTGATTTTAAGGCAAGAAAAACAAGGTCCGTGTCTACTACCTGGCCTGGCTGAGGAACAAGATCCTCCACAATGACCCAGAGGTGGAGAAGAAGCAGGGTTGGACCACTGTGGGGGAGATGGAGGGGTGTGTGCACTACAAAGTGGGTGAGTGACAGATGATGGCTATTTATCACTGCTGTCTATTCCACTCCGGATAAATTCTCATAAATGCATCTGGCCCAGTGAATTATTGATTACAAGTATCTGATGTCAGATGGCCTTGTGGTTGTTCTCTCTAGTGAAATATGAGCGGATAAAGTTCCTGGTGATTGCTTTGAAGAATGCGGTGGAAGTCTATGCTTGGGCGCCTAAACCTTATCACAAATTCATGGCCTTCAAGGTAAGTCTCCCCTTTCCCGTGAACTGGATTAGTTATGCGAGATCAGTCAACCAGAAGAGCATTCAAGTTGATTATCTTCTCATGCTCACTTTCTGCTCCTAAACTCCCTCCACTCCTTTTTAATCAGTCTTTTGCAGACCTGCCACACAGGCCTGTCCTAGTCGACCTGACAGTGGAGGAGGGTCAGAGGTTGAAGGTCATCTACGGTTCCTGTGCTGGCTTCCATGCCATCGACGTGGACTCTGGAAACAACTATGACATTTATATCCCTGTTCATGTAAGTTGCATCTGTCAGACATCTGTGTTTTGTGAGATGTGAAACCCACAAGAGCTCATCCCTTCTGTTTTTGTCTCCAACAGATTCAGAGCCATGTGACACCACATGCAATTGTGTTCCTGCCAAGCTCAGATGGCATGGAGATGCTGCTGTGCTATGAGGATGAGGGTGTCTACGTCAACACCTACGGACGCATCATCAAGGACGTGGTCCTGCAGTGGGGCGAGATGCCCACATCTGTTGGTGCGGGTCAAATCTAAAATCAGACTTACATGGATAAAAATGAATGTATCATATGTAAACTGTAATCAGCTTGTCTTGTACTAATATTACATTTTGCCTTGCAGCTCATATCTGCTCAAATCAGATCATGGGATGGGGAGAAAAGGCCATTGAGATCCGTTCTGTGGAGACTGGCCACCTGGACGGTGTCTTCATGCACAAAAGAGCTCAGAGGCTGAAGTTCCTTTGTGAGAGAAACGACAAGGTAAGAGGGATGCCAAAAGAGTGGGACAGTAAGGTCATTAATAGCAGCTGAATTTAGAGATGTTGTTGACACACAAGTCCTTTTGTGTCCGTGATGTTCCTCAGGTGTTCTTTGCGTCAGTGCGCTCCGGAGGCAGCAGCCAGGTGTACTTCATGACCTTGAACAGAAACTGCATCATGAACTGGTGAAGGAACAGCTGCTCTGGTCAGTGTGTGGAACCCAGCAGGGTTTGGAGAAGGAAGTGCATCCGAAATTCTCTCAAAACGCATGCACACAAATGTGAACACCTCTCTATCTTTCTCTCCAGCTCGCTCTCACTCACGCACTCATGCTCTAAAGACACACACTCAACTCTCATAGACAACACACACACATACACAAACACAATCTCTAAATCCATTCCAGCCTACACTACTCCAGATGCAGTTTCTACCGAGGCCCCCTGATAACATTCTCCCTTGAATCATCACAAAAAAAAAATCGCTGATGATCTTCAAATGTTAATACCATCTCTTAATTTCTACTGTGTATATATTCTTGTCTTGATTTACTTGGTGGACCTGTGTTCAGTCGTGAATATTTAGTTCCTCATTGTGAAGTATGTTAAAAACATTCCTTGATGGTTTCTAAAGTACGTTTTGAAGAAGGCATTATTTACCTATACTGTATGTCGAAATGAAGCTGTAAATAGGTAGCACCTTACACTTAGATCACTTAGATCTGAATCATTTGCAGGCCTCATATATATCCTCCACCGGACACATGGACGTCAAATAATAAAATGCTGGAACGTCCATCTGCAGTGGATTCTTTTGGGGCTCCCACAATTTCATGGGGGCTTAAAGGAAGGATTTAGTACAAACAGACCATATTACAAAGGGACACTGAAGTCAGGACAAAGTAGCTTGTTTAAATATTTTTAGTTATCTTTAGTAGACAGTAACCTAAAGTCCTGCTTTCACTGACTTTTTCTGGCCTGTATGGAAAATTGTGTTGCAACTCTTAATCATGGCAAGTAACCATTGAATGCTTTAAAAGCTAAATAAGTTCAGTTTAAAAATGAATAAATATTCAAAATCAATCAGAAGTCTCATAAATGTGCAGTACGCAGAATCAGTACTGTGAAATCTCCTGCTTTGCCTTTTTTTCTATGGTTTATGTGAAACCATCAGGCTTTTTGTTTTCATAGATTTACAAAATACAAAAATTTGTTATTTATATGTAGTGATTCTGTATTGGTATTAGCCTACTGGTATCCTTAATTTTACTGTAATTATATTGCTATTATATTGCAATATACACTATTCTTGTGGAGTCTATGTTTGAAGAGGGGAGTTAATGTGTTTGGCTGGTAGTGTTAGGGAGTATGATGACAACATATGAGGATGTTAGAGAAATGTGGAAGGAGGCGTCTCTGAGATTAAAGTGATTAAGCGAGATCACTTTCGGAGTCCTTTCTACTACAGCGATCTACTCTACTGTATTATATTTCGGTTCTTAGACTATTTGACTAGTGTGGATCTTTTTGTGGGAAGTGTTTATCCAGGGGATTGCAGTAGAACAGCTCTTAGTGTGGTACAGCTCATATTTGTCTTAGGCCAGTGGAAAGATTTAATGTAGGGCGACTCTGCAATACCACAGAGGACTCCATCTCATCAGGCACTTTGGAGCACACGGCTGGAAGACATGAGACTTAATATATTTTATATCTTTACATTCTGCCAAAGTTCACAGCCTATTCTGCAACGGGGGTATTAATCAAGGCCAAAGGGGAGGATTGGGCTTAAATGGCAACTAGAGATTTAAGAAAATCTTCCTATACATCACCAACCAATGTTCCTTTCAGTATATACATCCAAAACGTCAGCTGACCTCTCACTAATATTTTGGTATAATGCTTTATTAGCTGCTTGGGATATTCCCTATAGACTTTCACTCTGTGTGTTAGTTAGTTGTGCATAGTCCCCCCCCCTTTTTTTTTTTTTTTTAAGGGAACTTACTGCCTGCTCTGTTTTGGCAGCTGCCTAGGGGAGATACTGTGCTCCCACATACACCAGGCAGTACGGTAGAAATATGAGGTTATCAGGAAGTAGCTTTGTGATTTTCTGTCAGCAGTGAGTAGGTCAACACATGATTCACTTGGTTATAAGAGCACTGTGCGCCACAGCACTTTAACAGGTGGACATTATAAAGTCAACATCTTTTTTTCTCCACTCTTATCATGCATCTTATCAGCATGGAGTTGTTGGGAAATTTTCAACAAGTTAGTTAATCTGCTTATAAATAAATGCTGACATGATAATGTTAAAAGCTTTAGGATACTATGAAAGGAATCTTGGCTCGTGATCAATGGGATCGTCTGCTAAACGTTGCTTTTTAAGCTATGGAGGTATATTTTATATAGTCAAAAAGAAAGCCATTAAGAATGCAGTGTATGATCAGGGCAGAGAGCGTTTAATCATTATATAAATGGATGGTTAATTTTATGGTGAGATTATAAAACAAACTGTAAATGGAAAGCACTTTCACTTCAGTAAACCTACATTTACAGATATATCTTGAGCAGATACTTTGGTGTGCATGTAAGCCATTGAAATAGAGTATATAGTACTGTATCAAAGTTGTTTTCCCCAAATGTGTTTTTATTCTTAAATATTTGTTATGTGCCATGGCCTACATTTCAAATGTCACAGTTACAATCCACCACAAGCTCTGGCACTCATACTTTTTATGGTCAAATCATAATTTTTTTATCACTCTGCCATGTTTACAGTTTAAGCAGTGCCTTGGAGTTGGGAAGGCGAGAGGTTTAAGGATGGGTTATGAGCCCCCCTCATCCCCACTTGTCTCTTACTTGAAATCACGAAGAAGAGGCACAACTATATTTGCTCCCACGTTAGGATTTCTGTCCTGTGCCAGTTAAGTGCTCTTAAGTCAAATCCAGAATATCCTGTAGATGGACTTGAAATACTTTTTTGGCACCACATAACCTAAAATGATCATCAGAAGATTATCCATTCAGAAAGTTGCAATAACAGATAAGTTAATACATGTCCGAATAATCCAGTGTAACGTCTAAAGGGTTCTACTCGCAGTGGGAGCCAGCATAGAGAAAAGCCATACGTATGAAATGTGTTTGTAGAGAAAACTTGGTACTTGTGCACAGATACAAATTCAACTCTTGTGTGTGATGTCTGCTCAGAAAATGTAGGTTCTTGCAGCAAAGATGAGTTAGGCTTGTTCTTTAAAGGTGTTGATTGTGTAATCTTGTAGTGGGGAAATTAGCTTGATATATTCTGAAAAGCCTATTTTATAAAATATGTAAATTAGTCTATACTGAGAAATAAAAGTGAATGTACATCTATAAGACAGATTTGTATTTATATAAAATGTGTACTGCTCTATTAATCAAAGCACAATGTATTTTAAGGCAGATAGATCAAAGCTATAAGTGTAACAGAGAGATGGAGTTTTTTTTCCTCATTCACTCAGCAGTCGTCAAACTCGTCAGTGTGTAATCAGTCTAAGTAGTTGGTTACAGTGAATCTAGTCTTCTTGTTACCAGAGGAGTCAGCTGTGGCTGCGATTCAGACACTAGTGGTGACTCGCGGATGGGTGTCTGATCTGGCCTCCGGTGTAAATTGCCAACGTTGACAGGCTTTTAATAAGCTCAGGTGATGACAGGATCATCACGCTGGTGGTGAAGGGCGCAGCAATGACCCTGGTGAGGTTATTGGCTCCTGGCTTTGGGATTGTGTATCAAAAGAGACAGCGTTTAGTAAGTAAAATAATCGATCAATTAGTGACGATGGTACAGAATACAGACAAAGACAAATGGTCTGTTATCATTTCTTGACAACTTAAGTTGATGCATTTTTGTCACCAGGTATGAGCGTTCTTAAAGGGGAACTCCACCGACTTAGTTTAGCACTTCTGTAACATAGTGGGACTTAAGATGGACAGTTTAATTTTAAGAAAAGTGTCAAAAGCGATATATAGATTTTTTTTTATTCCAACAATCAAGCAATCTTTCTTGTGAAAATCTGGCACTTACATTACCCACAATGCAACTTGGCTGCTGGCGGTTCGGTCGGAGTTCTGCCTGTGTTATGCTAGTAGCGGCTAATGTAGCCTCTAGCATCAACAAGGGATGAGGAGCGGACTGAAGAGGTCTGGTAAGCCAACGCTGACCAGCACTGCCTTAAGTGACATCACATGAGGCAATGTATCGGACCTCTGGAGCCACAAAACACTTTACCCAACATTTTTCATACATGCAGTAGTACTTACTACGAGTACCAAGACCTGTAAACATACTTTGATATGTCCAATCAGCGGAGTTCTCCTTTAATACACATACTTGCATTATATAACATTTACTTTGAATACTTAACTGCATTTGTACATCGGCTGTGGTGCACAAGCTTAGTGTGGCACATCACATTACTTCATTTGCAGTTCAATAGGATAAAATGTCTAAAGTACACAGGAGATAGCGGTTCATTACCATAGAATTTATTTAATCATCATCATCTTTATTGCCTGATTTGTGTTGACAGTTGTTTTTTCTGGATAGCATTGCAAGTAAATTATTTGACTATTTTAAGAAAACCCTTATTTTACACATTAAACTGATTTTAAAAACGAGCTCCAAGCTCAAAATCATAACTAATGCCTTGTGATAAATATCTGCCTGATTGGGGCAGTCACTTCTAAATATTAAACTAGTTGTCTAATTTCATGCAGCAGACATTCTTATAATGGGTTGCAGTTTGTAACACAGAAGAGTAGTTCTGGTTGTTGACTTCCATAAAAGCACCTTAAGGTGTCAAAGTGCTATTTCATTTTGTGCCAAGAGCCATTAAAAGACCTGAACCTCACAACTCATTAGTTTTAGGGAAACTTTGTGTGAGTCTGACCACAAGCATGAACACATTTGATTGCTGAATTTGTCTAACTGCACAAAGTTTGTCATCAGAAAAACAGAGGCACCACTGAGTCGTCGGTGGAGCGCTGAAGGTGTAGAACATCGTCCTGAGAGACAGTCGTCCAGTCGGATGATGACACTTCTTTTTAATAAGCAATACAAGCATTTGAACAAATCAAAACCATAGCTGTCCATGTCAGTGTGACTTGCAGGAAGTGATCCTTCAGTGGCCTTTGGCAGACTGAATGTAGGCTGGTTTGTGTGTCGCTTGTTACAGAAATCACTCTGTACTTTACTTTTGCTTGAAATCTGGAGAAATAACTGCTTCTCTGTAAATCACCGTTTGGGATGCTTGTTCTTGTTTTGCTGTAATGAAATCCCAGAAACTGCCTTTATGAACTTTAAGTATCAAAATAAATATATATATATATATATATAATATATATAATTCTGATGAGGCACTCCTCTCGCATAGCTTACATTTCTAATCAATGACGTATGAATGGATTAGCAGCTGTAACTGGGAGTGAGGCAGATCAAATTTGGGGAGCTCTAAAACGACATGGATCTTTGGACTGAACTACAATATCTATTATTCTTTTTTCAATAACTTTTTTTTTTTTAAGACGGTAAACATCTTTGCAATGTTTTAGTGTGTGTGCGCGCGTCTGTGTTACTTGTGAGAGGTTAACTCCAGATTGTATTTCATAGACTGATAAACTTTAAACTTTCAAAAAATTGTGTTGAATGAATTCATGTCTTAATACAGAATTGTTTGAAAAATAAAATACCTTGATCTCATTTGAGTCTGTATTAGTCGTGTTTCATTTCTTCGTATTCTGACAAGTATCAATTTAAATTTCGATCTACATTTCTTTGAAATATTATTACTGGGTGGCTGAGTTTGACTCTCCAAAATAATTGTTTCCATTTTTCCATTGTAATTTTAAAGGCCCTGTATGCCCTCAGAGGAGTTTTCAGTTACTGTGGCGGATTAGATCTTTGCTCAGGCTGAAGGTAAGCAGAGCTGTGCTGGGATTACGTAAGGCAACTGGACTTCCATGTACTAATAATAAAGAATGATAAAGGTTTAATTTGTCCAACCCTAACAGGTGCAACAACGGTAAAAGGAGAGTGAAGGACGTGTCAATCAAACACTGAGTACACGCCCACACAGTACTGAGAAGAGGCCTAATTAGGCAGAGTGTGTGCAGTGCCTTTAACCACATCCTCTGAACATGTGAAATAAAATGTATACCGGTGTTAAAACCACAAGGTGGTGCTACAATCCGACCTGTTGTCCCTGTCATTGGATTTGTGCTACAATATGACACTACTTTGAAGAAAGTCATAATTTTCTCTTCAGTTTGTTTTTCATTGATATGCCATTAAATGATTTGCCTTTAAAGATATCTTTTGCAGGATAAACCTTTCATCCTTATTCTGTGAACCTGAATTTGCCAAATTAACTGCAGCACCCTCTGGTGGCTGAAGGTAAAAACACACTTGGATCTGTATGACAGATCTCAGTTGAACTTCAATCAGCATATAAAGAAAACATAAATTGAACCTCTCGGACCTGAATTATAGCCTGTTGACACTGAGTAATAAATAAAGATATCAAATGACATTGCTGTGACCTGAGCACAGAAGACTTCTTTATTTCTACTTGCACAGTAGAAACAGAGCATAATATTTCATTGGTGATTTTAGAGTTTCTTTCCACACATTTCTGATTAAATAGGTTACCGGGTTTGCTGTGGGGAAGTACTACCATTGCATCCCCACACAGGTGTAATAAATAGGATAGTAAATCGGGTGGTTTTCAGATCACTAAGGAGCAAACTTTGTATGTGGGTCATTTTGTGGCACCATTTGCCAGAACATACTGTTACTAATGGTTAGCCTTAATCAGAAAAAAATGAGTGAATTCTTAAACAATTAAGCATCAATCAATTAAAATGTTTCTTAGAGATTCCTAAAAGCATCTTTTCAATTATGTTTGTGATGAATATCAAAACAACCTAGAATTTGTGGTAAAGTGTACCTAGGCTATTTCGAGTTGATCACCTTTTAAGTGTATGAATAAAATGTTCCATTGTCTTCGACACAGTGCTTTAAAAAAAAAAGAAACCACAATAACTGGCAGGAGAGCTTATTATTTATTAATATTATGTACAAGTATACCATCGTAATGTCCAGATAATACACTGACAAAGTCAAAGTATGAATACTGGCTCCTGCTTTATTAAGATGTGTCTTATAATGCTTTTATTTTTTACCCACCTTCTGAATCTTCTGATTTTTTTTTTGTTAATTTAAACTTTATCAATATTCTCTATTAATAATCCTTAAAGTGTATCTGAGGCACACAGGGAGAACATGAATAAAATAAGTGTAAAAAAACTGAATAAAACAAAAACTTAAGAACAGATGCACTGTACTGTATGTGGGGGTACATATCTATAAAAACAGTGACTACATGATGTTTTGAGCCAGATGAAAATAAGAGTTGATATTTTCCTTGGACTCTGTCCATCGTCGGCACATCCTGTCTGTCAGTGGTTATTTGTTTTTCAGTATTAATGAACTCTCACATAATTCTCTTCTACGACCGTTCTTCCTTCACATTAGCATCACTGAGATACGTGTGGTACCGAGACAAAAATAGCACAGAAAAATTTGTCTGAAGTGCATTTTGGACTTCATTGTAAACAAAGACAGAATTGTCCAATAACGTCTTCTCCCCTGTTTAATGCGAGGAGCAGTGTCTCTCAGGAAAAAGTGTGTGTGTGTGTGTGTGTGTGTGTGTGAATGAGCGTGTTAGACATGTTAAAAGGCTTCAGGTAATAGTGGCATTTGTGTTTTTATTTGAGCAGCTGAAGATCCAACTGTATTTGGTCACATTTTTACATTAACAGATCATATGTGTGTGTTTGCGTGTGTGTGTGTTTGCGTGTGT
>NW_023339763.1:16044098-16080616 GCF_004916995.1 Morone saxatilis | reverse complement strand
CAGTTACTGTTCACACACACACACACACTACAAATAGTTTAATGCCCTTGAAAGTGTGTGTGTGGGTGTTGGGTGTGTGTGTGTGTTGGATGAGTGTGTGTGTGTGTGTGTCTGTGTGTGTGTGTGTGTGTGTGTGTGTTGTGTGTGTGTGTGTGTGTGTGTGTGTCTGTGTGTGTGTGTTGGATGAGTGTGTGTGTGTGTGTGTGTGTGTGTGTTGGGTGTGTGTGTCTGTGTGTGTATGTATGTGTGTGTGTGTGTGCGCATGGCTCAGTTCCAGATCTTAAGGAAGCTATCCCAGGACCCAGTGGACACCGCCATGCCGTCATCCGTCACACCAAGACAGCTCACACGATTGTCATGGCCGGCCAGGACTCCTGCAGGAGGGACGAGGACAAACAAAAGAAGACTTGTTGCTGTCAAATGTTCTGCTCTCAAGACTGAAAAAAACTTCTTAGAAACCACACAGAACACAGTGACCTAATTTTATTACCGCTTCCACTTGCAACACAGGGTGGGCCGTTTGACCAAAGATGTTCATTTGTTACAGAACAAAGCTGGTGTGAAGCTCTATTGCCCCAAAAAATAAATCATGATATAATAGTATATAACCACAATTTATGTTCACACCATGAGAGAGACTTTTTCTTACAACTCTGGTCATGGTTATTGTCAGATTTTTGTTTCAGTTAAAAATAAAACAAAAAAAACGATGTATTTTCACCTAAATCCCTTTGGTTTACAGTGGTTGATTCACTTGCACAGTATTACAGCTCCACAGTCCTAAATCCAAAGATAAGGGCTTGGGATATTTTCTTATCAGGTATCACAGTTATCTACATTGCCCAGAAATTAATTAGAAAAGTACATGATATAACTGCACTTTGTTTTGTGCATACTGAAGTCTGCGCAGTCCTATAAGAGGTAAATTAGCCTTTGAATTGCATATTTAAATTAAGTGGTATTTCTCACTCCAATCAATTTTGCTTATTTTTTTGGTCCAAATGCTCTTTCACTCAGTTCTTGAGTGAAATATTGCAGCTGAAGGTCAGATAAGAGTCGGTTTTACTTTGCTGTGATACAACATTGCACTTTTCCATGTTAGTGAGGGCTGCTGCTGTCATTTTGCATTCAAACTAAACATCCTATGACCTTTAAATAGAGGTTCTAGTTGATAATGAAGTGTACACACATTAACTATCTTAAGGTTGGAGGCAACAGAAACTACAAAACATATTAAAAGACCTCTGATGTCTCAATGAAGTAGCTTCATAATGAATCCAATCCTCATTTCAGCTTTAGGTTAAGCCTTTTTACATCACACCAGCTGTATCCGGTTCCACCCACCTGCTCTGTCTCCCTTCATGGCATCCCAGATGTTGCAGTTAAAGTCATCGTAACCAGCCAGCAGCAAGCGGCCAGAGCGTGAGAAAGCCACGGAGGTGATGCCACAGATGATGTTGTCATGGCAGTAGAGGCTGAGCTCCTGGTCTGCACGCAGGTCAAACAGCCTGCAGGTGGCGTCGTCGGAGCCTGTGGCGAAGGCGCTGCCGTTGGGAAAGAACTAAGGAGGAGCACAGAAGGATGGATGAGAAGCAGGAAGTGTGGATGACACTGGAAAAGAAAACTGTGCCCTCATTGGCTATTGGTGTCTCTGCTTTTGGACTGAATCTGATCAGTCTGAAAGATGATCACCATGTTTTAACACTGACTCCGTCCCACCTGTCACACTATCAGAGAACCTGTGTGATGCATCGGTCCAGACTCCAAATGAGACTCCAGTTAGAGTCTGGACTGATGCAGGATGTTCAGATATGGTGTTAATTGATAATCTTGTTAATCCTCTAGCGTGTTCCCAGTTTAAATCCCTCCCAAAGCTGGAGACAAGACAGTGTGTGACGTCACCGGGACAAATCCTGGAGCTGCTCTGTTGATAATGTATTAGACAGTAGGGGGAGAGGCCGCCACTTTAGACCACTTGGGCTGATACCAATGCCAGTTATTAGATAGATGTATCTGTTAATAGACATTTTAATCAACAGTTTCTTTTCTATTCTGTTCTCTGTGTTTAAATTTACATTCAGATTAATTATTGGGATTACCTACCATGTCTTCATATTGTTTTTATTTGTTTTCTGACGCAAAGTATGTTTTAGTATCCGCGTTGTGGCTGAATTGGATGTTCATTAACTGGTTAGCAATGACAACTTTAAAGAGCATTGATAAAAGTTGGTTATATTTAGTATTTTCTTTAATGTATGCAAATTTTTTGAAATGCAAATTTAAGCAAAATATTTATTTTGTCTCTAGGTTTAGACCTAGAGAAGACACTCTGAGACACAAAAAAAGATGTATGTTCACTAAGAGTGAACATACATCTTTTTTTAAATTACTCACAAATACTAAATGTAGTATTGCACTATGTCGTCGCTTTTCATCTCTAGTATTGTTTCAAATACAAAAACACTGAATTCTACACTTAGTCGCATTGCAATGACAGCATGACAAAAAGATACAAAAGAATTGATGGCGCACCCCTTTAAACTGTCTGTGATCCCTGTTAATAAAACTGTATTAAGATACATATTTGACAACTTGTAGTTGCCCTGAGCACACTCACACAGATGGCGTTGATGTCCGACTCGTGGCCTGTGAAGGTCTGCCGGCACATGCTGTCTCTGATGTCCCACAGTTTGACCGAGGCGTCACAGGCCCCTGACACAAAAGTGCGGAGGTCGGGTGACAGGGACAGACTCATGACGTCGCCGCTGTGGCCCGAGAAAACTGTGGTCTGCTGACTCGTCTCGATGTCCCACAGTGCACTGGGGCAGAGAGCGCAGAGTTAAGACACTGATCAGCTCAGGACAAACATGTTTGCACTTGCACGTCTGTGTTTGGGTCTCACCATGTGGTGTCTCCTGAACTCGTGATGATTTGATTGTCATCAATGAAACGGCAACATGACAGGTAACCTGAGAGAAAAGAAAGCACAGTTGTTGAGTTTCTGTTGTGGAGCTGGATGAAACTTGCATATTAAAAGAAGACACATGCACATTTAGAAGTCTTTTTAGAGTAGGTGATAGTAGAGTGGTATTACTAGTGTCTGCTGTAATACAATAAGCATAAAATAGGAATAATATTGTAACAGTACACTAAATGTACAAACAGAGGTGCAGGGAAAGAGATAATATGTGAATGCCATTTCATGCATTTATATACATTTATATTAATCTAGTGCTTTCTGTTTTATTATAAAACCTAATTTGAAATGCTACTAAATATAAATGACTGTAGTTATACATTAACTTCATCATCATCACTTATGATGTATAACTTTTTATTTACATCTTTCCTACAAAGACCACTGTCCTTTAAAGATTAATGGTCAATTCCCAATAAACATACATCCAACAATAAAGTAAGGGTGGTCTGTATGTAGCCCGAGAGGCTAAACCCAGGGAAAAAAGTCGACCAAGCACTCCCGGCTGTTCATAGAGGTTATTAATGTGAACACATGATAATAACTGAAGCTGAATCTATCAACTCAGAGCTTCTCTTGTCGGGATTTGAACAGCTATAACAATAAGAGTGAGCAAGAGTGTGTGAGAAAATTACAGTCTTGCATTAAAAGACACCTTGATATTAAGTTGCAGCCCATTTAGGAAAACCTACATTTTATTTGGAACATCATCATTGTTTTTTTGTCCCTAGCAGATTTTAAATGTCATTTATCTGTAAAAAAAAAAAAAAAAAAAACACCTTCAAGTTCCATGAATGAATCCATTTTGTGCCATTTCACAAAATGGAAATAGTGTTAAATCTAATACTGTACAGCAGCACAGTAGCTACAGTGTCACGAATCAGAGTCTCACAGGCAGGAGTTGATGTCTCATTAAGACTGTGTTGCCCTGCGATTAATTAACCATGTAAATGAAATCGTCATTGTTTAGTGGTTTGGGAGCGGAGCTTTCCCACGAGGCCTGGGACTGGTGCACGCTCATCTAAAATGTCATCCGTTTGACTCGCAGGAAGAGTCAAACAGAAGTGGTTGAGAGTGTGATTGTTCTCTCACCTGTATGGCCAGGTAGTTCCCTGCTGACCCTAACGTTGCCCTCGCGAGTCTTCAAGCAGTAGATGGAGCAGATATTGTCGAGGCCTCCGCAGGCGACGTAGTTCCCAGAAGGGGCGTACGCGCAGGTCATCACCCAGGAGGAGCGCAGGGGGATGGCGTGGATCTAGGACAGGACAGGTGTTTGGAGGCACGAAACATTAAAGGAGTAGAAGGAAACACAAACTGTTAATAAGAGCATAAAAAAGCGTGTTAGTATTAACACTGAAAATGTAATGCCACTGTAAATGTTACAATAAGTCATAGTTGTAAAGGAAGCTCTTATGAGTCAACCACACTCCTACAAGAGAAAGACTTTATTCCACTTTCACTTCCAGTTAGGACGGAGGCCAAGTGTTACTATTTATCCAGCTGGTGAACTGAGGAGAAGAATTATTTAGCTGACTTTACCTTGTTAGTAGTGTAGCTGTCCCAGACGATCAGTTTTCCATCTTGAGAGGCACTAACCAGGAGCCTGCAGAGACAAACATTTCACACCTTATCTATCGATGGACTTTTAGTTTGTATTCATTTTCTGATAAATCAATACCATCTACCCCCAAACACCCCAGTCTTCTACAGTGGGTGGTCTACCGGTAACACAGGCAAAACGTTAAAAACGTTTGACATGTGGAATATAACTGGCACTAAAGCGTTCGTGCTATTTGAATCTGAGGTTTGGAACCTAAAACTCCAGCTTTAAAGGAAGCACTCTTGGATGTTTTGGCTCCAAGCTCTAGAAAAGTCGGCTGCTGTGCGTGACTGTACTGAGGTACACAGCGGTGCTTTGAGCTAAATGCTACAATGCTAACATTCTGATATTTAGCAGTTGACCTTGTTCACCATCTTAGTTTAGCTTGTTAGTATGCTAACATGCTCTAAATAGCACCAAACACACAGCTGAGGTTGTTGGCAGTTTGCAGGTATTTAGCCTTTTAAACCAAAGTATTGGACAAATTAAAATGTTGACATGATGAAAAGTCAGGGGGTCACCAAAGTGACTAGGATTCTTCCAGAGGGGGGCATTAATGTCTATACTTAATTTCATGGCAATCCATCCAATATCTGTCCAGATTTACAGTTTAGCCTCATGGTGGCTCTAGAGGAGGAGCTGGGAGTCCATAGGATTCATCTTGTGGGAACCATGATTATCTGTTCCAAAGTTCATGGTAATCCATACAATAGTTGTTAAGATGTTTCAGGACCAAAGTGGTTGAGTAACAACAAAATGAAATTGCCATACATAAAGAAATCCAACACAGAAAAATGCAAACCAGATGTATGGATACAAATATATAAAGAACAGGGAGATGAGGTGCCTGACTGTGATGCAATGAATGAATGTTGATTAACAAAGTGTAAGGTAAAGTGATTCCAGTATGTTTTAGAGCCATTTTAAAAGTATTAAGTATATTTTCATGATTATTGTGATAATATTGTGTATCGCAATTATTTTTAGCTATAATGACATGAAATTTTCATATTGTCCCATGCCTAGTTTGGAGGATAGCCTATTTCCAAACAATAAAAAGTCATGTTAATTATCAAAATAACATTTTTATTTAAAAATAACACAGACAATGTAAACAGGTAGGTAATTTAGGCTACCTAAATGGATGGTACGATCTTGGTTGTTTTACTTTGGTCCTCACACAGCATCAACATACACTCCATATGAAAATGTTATGTAATGTATCCCATGTAAAGTTGCTAGTGTATGGAGCCAGTTAAAAATGTTTGTTTTCTATTGAGCCACTTATGGGGAGACTGTAATAGTTCATTTTAGTGATGCACAGCTCCAGTACAGTGAAAACGTTTGGTACAGTATAGACTCACCTTGAGTCCGTACCCCAGTGCATGGCATAGATCTTAGCAAGGTGGCCCCGGAGGGTGCGTCTCGTCCTCATCTGAATCCTCCCCACAGGATCCAGACCAGCAGTTATCTAGGTTTGTAGGGAGAGGTTGATGAAAGTTCAATTAGTCCTAATGAAATTCACCCTTTTTACAGTCTCAGTGTGTGTGATGGAAGGTTTCAGAGGGACGTTTCTTGAGATGGCAATATGGCAGCAAAGACAGCATAGGAACTGCTAATGTTTTATGTCAAATTCTGTAAAAATACATTTACAAATAACTCTATTAAAGTAATGCACAGCAAAAGATCATAAGGAACTTTCTTTCTATTATAGCTATGTATCTTACCACTGGGGGACATTCAGTGACAATTACCTGTGTCAGGGTTGAATCCCCACATGCTTTCCTGGCATCCTGATGGACAGAAAAAGCAATTACGCAATAGGTAAATATGTCAGCATTATCATGCTAAGGATGAAAACTGAATTATAAAAAAATATTTGACTTACTCTTATCTGGTTCCTAAGCTGCTCTGCCTCCTGACGAAGCTGCTCCAGCTCACTCATTTTGGATTTGTCCAAGCAGTCACCTGTTCAAATATCAGACTGATTAATATGAAGTATTATCTCAAAATGAATAAAAATTACTGCAGATGCATATTAGTGAGGCCCACTGGGATTAGCATAGTTCCACGCTTTCATAATCCAGTAATCCAGGAATCCACTTTCATCATAAATGAATCAATTAAAAAAAATAATTTGCTTAAAATACTGTTTGTCCCAGATTTGGAAAAAAATATTAAAATAACAATAACACACATTTTAATCTCTAAGGTTTGCTAAACCCACATAGTGAGAAAAAAACCTTGTAATCTGTTTATGGCTGTGCAACCATGCCTGGTTTAACTGAGGAGAATAATCTGTAATGACTAAGCTGCTATCGAGCAGCCAGCAGCATCACTACCAGGGAGCAGATACCGAGCGAACACTCCCTTTAAAGCTGAGGGAACTTGTTACACTGTGCACCTACAGGTTGCGTATTAAGTCAGAACTTGTGCTAATGCTAGACACAGTCATCTTTATGATTTCTCCTGTCACATGAGCCACTGTGGTTCCTAAAAATTAACATAACAGGCAAATATATCCAAAACTAGCAAAAGATGTATCCTTTGGGGCCAGCTGGGGTCACACACACACACACACACACTCACATCGCGCTTTCAGTGGAGAGCAGCATTTCCTGTTCCTGATAGGAGCACAGTTACACATTCAAACAGCTCCCCAAACAGGGAGCTTTTATTTGCATTTGTGAGGCAATTCAAATCCACAGTAACGCTCCACAGCAAACATGCATACAGTGCACGCTGCAGAGGAAGAGCAATTAGCTACAGTAGGTCACTGTTCCCTGGAGGGACCTGCGACCAGATGGATCACAGAGGCACTAATGGAAGCCAAAAGGGGTACATCATGGGTCTCAGTCTCCTGGCACAGCTGCTCATTTAGCCAATGAGGAGGAGAAATGCTGAAGGGGGGGGGTTGATGCATCAGAGATCAGGCCTGGATGGGTCCAGCCAGATGCTCGGATGCATGTCTCTGTGGCCTGCGAGCGTCGACTGCAGGACGTGTAGATTTGTGCTGAAGTCATGCCAACTGACAGGGACAAGAGTGTGAAAAAGACGGACACACCATACAGACTCCACCTGCACTGATGCGTGGCCTAGACAAGAGGGTGCCTCCTTCATGAGGACGAGGAGGGTTCAGTTAAGCAAAATAAACCAAGCTCTCATTTAAGGGAGTTTACCAGAGCATGCTTTATAACACAAGAATACTGAAATCCAAAGAACAAGATGCAAAGTGTGACTGGCCCCACCCCTTTGAATGCACATCTGATGTGCAACTACACCAACCTGGCATGGCTACATCTGCAACTGGAGCAGAGTGCAGAGCTTACACACAAACACACACACACAATCACACAATCCCTGTATGTTAAGGCAGAGTAAATGTTAATGTCAGAGAAGCAGTGTGGCTCTGCTCACTCCCTGGTTAACACATGCAGGCCTGGACTGGGAGCTCCGCACTGAAATAAAAGCCGCAGTAAAGAAAAAAGCAGCTCCCGAGTCACATTCAGAGCTCCGGGCTGTACTTCATAAGGCTTTTCTATCACTGTCTGCAGCATTTACAGCCTTCCTAGTGTATTCAAAGAAAGACAGGCCCCGACGAATGCAGGCTACATCACATATTGATCAGCAGAGCGGCTCATGAAGGCCTTGACCACATCTTGTTTCAGATGCTGAGCTCCTAGAATGCGGATGTAGCTAAATTAATTTAGTCGAAATGATGCCATGAATAGGCACATCATCACCCAGCCATCTTACGCTCAATAGGCCGGCCTGCAGCGGCTGTCACAGCGTTTGATAATGGGCGGCTACCTGTTAATTCTGCCGATGGTTTTTGCTTTCCTTTTTCTTTTTTTTTTCTGCTGTCGTAAAAAAAAAACACAAAACTGAAAGCAACGTCTCCAAAATCCCCGCGGAGGATTGAGCTATGTGTCTTTTTCACGCATTAAAAAAGAAAGGGGGGAGAAAAAAAAACCACCACAGAGACGCTGAAGAGATCCACTTAAAGCTGCGTGTGTCACGATTAGGCTGCTTCCAAAAAATCCTTCAGCAAACAGGCAAACGGAGGAGGAGGAGGGCTACACACATTTCCATTGCTCTGCGTTAGTGGAGCCTCCTGAAAAAAGATGAAATCTTGCTGCTGCTGCTGCTGCTGCTGCTTCTGCTTCCTCTCCGAAAAACGCTTTCCTTTTTTTCACGCCCAACAAGTCAACAAAAACATATTTGTCCAGTGCGACGTAAACAAACACACTTCGCCACAGCTCGGTCTCCCGGCCCGCATCAAGGACTGTCCATTAAACACTATTCACTCCGTTTTACTCCGATTCTGCTTCTCGTGACGTTATCCTCGTTTCCTTCCTCTCTCTGCTGGTTTCCTCCTCCCTCTGCCGACACTTCATCAGGACAGCCGCCTCCGACTCAGCTATGAATTACTGAGGGGGGGGGGTCTGCAAAGTGCCTCATACAGAGGAAAAGAAATAGATTGTAAAATAAAAAGCTGCGAGAAATCAAGCCATCTGCAGATGCACTCAGATGTTAGTGTTCGTCCTTAGAGGTGGCCCTCTCGGTCAGTTATCCACACGGTTCCTGTTTTTTTATGTTGTTGTTGTCTGAATATCATCATTCAGAAACAGGCTGCCAGATCACGCGGTGAGCGCTTTTCAAAAGGATCCTCAAATCCGGGCGTGAAGCATGTTTCAACCACACCCATCTCTTAAATACTAATAAATCCTATGACCCCCGCCCTTCCTCCTCCGATCAGACCACTGGCAGGTTGGAAATCATATTTATCTCTTCAGATGGAGACACTCAGGTCAGGGTTGTTATTAAGGCGCAGCACGATGAGGAAAGTGAGTGGAAACTGTATTTTAGAGATACATGGTCCAACTCTCCAGTGTGAATGGGGGACATTTAGAAGATGTTGTGTGAGTTTAACACTAGAAAGCTGTTTTCACATTCATCTGCTGAGAGGGAAAACTCTGACATTATCTGTAACATTGATGATGTGATGTGGAAACAAGATGCAGTAGCAGCTGTTAACCCTTTGAAATGAAAAATGTTTGCAAATACTAATAAATCTTTTGAATGCAGTTGTTTTTTTTTACTCGTTGAACTTTAGGGGAAAGGTGGCTTCCTGGTCAGTGATGGTGTGATTTAACAGCTCAGGAAGGATTATGGAACAAAAATAAGACAGGAGGCATATTATACTGTAGACTATATGTATTTCTCTATAGGTGATCGTTTGTGGCCGGAGAACATCTTATCTTTGTCTCTTTGAACCCATTTGTTGAGGACATTGTGAAGCAATGGGAGCTAGTGGGGACTTCCAGAGGACATACTGCATGTCCAACAAGACGTTGACTGACATTTTAGAAGACCCTGCTGTCCTCCTTTATCTCTCTCTAACATCACAATCCTCATATCAACCCCTCTGGTTCATTTTTAATTAATAATTCATTTTTTTCTGGTTTGTTTTCCTGGAGCAGAATGGGCGCAGGCTGACAGACAATAGAGTGCAATTCGTATGCATCTATTTATTTATTTTCTTTTTAAATGGAAACCTTAGTTGACATCTCAGGTTAGTCCTGCCACATTATGAGATATATGGAGGTCGTCTGTGTCGCAACAGTGACCCCTGGTGTGCAGAAATGTCATTACAGTCCAGCCTACAGTAAACTTTCTCCGTAGTGCACACAGCTGAAATCCCCACTTCATGTGCACCTATTTGAACTCATTTAGAGATCATTATTGAGGGTTGACTGGCCTGCAAATAAGGGGCGTGGTTATTTCAGACAAGCACTACCTTTGCTCGTGTTTGTGGTATTTCTACCCTCCCCCTTTTGGCAGTCACATGGGCGGATTCTGCTCTCCCGTGACACTTTTGAACAAATAATAGGGGAACGAGGCGTGCTATGGCTGCCGTGTTGTTATTGGGCAGCACATCTTTCACAGCAGCATCCAACTCTCGGGACAGCTCAGCCCCTGTCCGCCGTCCACTGCGCATCTGACCCGGGACATCTTCCAGCAGAGACACACCGCGGAGACAACGCAGAGACAGCCGGACTCAAGAGGACCACAACCAGAAAGGGGGTTCAAGCAGGAAGTGGGTGGAACTGTCTGGGGAGGTCGAGCGGGGTAAGTCTTGACTGTTGTTCTCAGAGGGGATTGTGGGGGAACACCTCAGGGTGCATGCGGCCCATGTACAGTACGATGTAGCCCTGATCAGCCTGGATGTTGCTGTTTGAATGACACCGTGCAGGAGCACTTTAGATGGGGTGCGTTTGTTTTATCATCGCCGGCGCGGCCACTTCCTGACTGACACTCTCAAAACGCAAACAGACATTTACCCGAGATGCAGCTGCAAATGTGGCGTATCATTTTTCCACTCGTTTACCTTCTATTGACACTCGAAAGACGTAAAGTTTTAATGCCGCATTTGCTCCACCCTGATGCTACGCATACGTGACGGAAGCGGTGATTTATTTTGGTAACCGACTTGTTTCTAAAGTAGGGTCCGCGGACCCCATGAGGGCCTTTTCTTTTAGGAGAGGTTCCGACGGTTTCAGTGCATCACTATCAGCATCCTGCAGGCCGTGACCGCACGGGTAACTGCCTCATTGTCCACTTGCAGCATCAATTACAATAGAGGAACTAAACGTGCATGTCCTCAGTTCGCACTGAAGGTTCAACTTCCTTCCTCCTGTTTAAAACCAGAGTGATCTCACCATGATGGGGTTGAGAGGATGTCTCATCTACTGTATTTTACTCAATACTTAATGTTGTGTAACTGTATTGAAAACAACCAGCCCACTGCTATATAGGTATTGCACAGGGAACATGCTTAAATCCGTCCCATTGGGCTGCACCAGCGATTAATGCGGCTGGTTTTTCTCTGAATCATCATCAGTCAATTAATCATGTCCATTGTAAGTTTCCAGAGGCCAGCTTCAAATGGCTGGTCTGGCCAACAGTCGATACCGGCAAACTCTCACATCTGAGAAGCTGGAACCAGTGAGTTTTTGGCTTCTTTTTTTTAAAGAGAAATTATAGATGATGCTTTTGAATTTTATTAATCACCTAATTGTTGTTGCTTATGACCCTGTGCAAAACTTTTGTCCAAGGTAAGGTTTCCTGACATGTGATCGATGATAGATCTCGCAGAAAGGGGGTATGTTGAGGCAATTTTGGCAACAGCTTGAAAACGGCCTCATGGAGAAAGAATGGCAAAGGTGAACGCTGGCATCTGAGAGGCAGAAAACAACCAAGGTCATCTGTGCACAGAGGGGCATGCTCAGCTGAGCTGTGTGTCTGCTCTTTGGTTTGAGTTGCCTGTAAAACCAGACAAGCTGCTGTGAATCAGCTGACTGCAAATACCAACCCGAGGTGTGAGTAGAAGAGTGAGTCGCAAACTTCAGACACAGCTTGTCTCTAGTGGCCTTTCGCTTGGTCTCTGCTGTGTTGTGCAGTAAAAAAAAGAAGAGAAATGACCAACCGTGGAGAAAAGTAAGAGAGGGGGTCCAATGTGTCGGCCTACTTTGTGGCATCAGGTGACTGTGTGGCACCTGTGTAGCTGGTGAACTGAATCTTACTCTTTAAAATACACTGTTTGTTTATAAGATGCTGGAAGCAGTCACAAGGTACTGTGCACATGATGATGTTCATTTTTAGGAAGCGCTGGAGAGGGTAAAAACATCAGTGAGTGTGCATGGGTGTGGGAAGCAAAGGCCTGCCTATCTGTGGCTTGTTCATACATTTGATTTGAAAAAGAGAACAAATACTGTTGCTGTATACATTATGAAATAAAACTGACACTATATCAGCAAGTTTAATTGTCTTACGTTTCCCCTAAAACAAGGGTTAGGGTTAGGAGTTAGGTAAATGTTTAACAAGAACGCACATATTGGGCACAAAGACTTTGATAAACGTGGACCGTGTGCAGGGTGAAAAATGAGAACTGTGCGTAAGAGACGAATGAAGAGATAAGAGAGTGGCCTGTGGGTCGGTCTGAAACCTGTCCTTACTGATTTCTTTTTCAGAGGACAAGCAGACGGGCCCTTCTCACCAACCATGTCAAACGAACGCACCCCTCTGATCACCTCAGGGGTATGCGGTCTGGCGGTGACTGCGTGTGGCGCGGAGTCGGATGCCACCCCCGAATCCGGCTCTGGGACTCCGAGCAAAGACCCTCGAAAACTGAACACCTTTTTTGGGGTGATGGTGCCGACCATCCTCTCCATGTTCAGCATCGTGCTGTTCCTGAGAACCGGTGAGCGATGCATGTGAAGAGATTAGTAAATGGAAAGCTGTTTAGGGTTGCAGACAGTGGATGTTTGTATGAATAACTTACAGTATAACTGAGTCATTGTGCTGTGCAGTAGTGACTAATACTGATGTGATTTCTCTTGCAGGGTTTGTGGTTGGTCACGCGGGTCTCTTACAGGGTCTGTTAATGCTGATTGTAGCCTACACCATCATATCTCTTACTATACTCTCCATCTGTGCCATTTCCACCAACGGTGCTATACAAGGTGGGGGAGCCTACTGTATCCTTAGAGACCAAACACATGTTGTTCTTCTTGAGTGTTGCTTGTCTACAGTTTCTTTTATTGAAGTTGAAACATCAACCTTAACAAAATGTGATCAGACATGATAAGTCGGTCTCTGGGCCCAGAGTTTGGAGGAAGCATTGGTTTGATGTTCTTCCTGGCCAAAGTTTGTGCATGTGGAGAGTACGTTCTTGGTCTTGTGGAGGCGATACTTGACGTATTCGGGTCGGATCCGGGTAAGTTTCTGGTTATGTTCTGTTTCTCTTATCTATTTTTCAACCTAACTAAACCATCCCACTTGGTTCGTTCTGCCTGTTCTCCTCTGTTATAGAGTCACCTGTGTCCAGCGGGGTGCGGGTGCTTCCTCAGGGTTACTGGTACACCGTGCTGTACTCCTCAGTAGTCCTTCTGCTGTGTCTGCTTGTGTGTCTTGTGGGCGCCCACATCTACTCCCGCACCGCCTTCGTCATCCTGCTGGTGGTCACTGTATCCTTGCTGTCCATCTTCATCAGTTCTGTGGCGGTCAAACCACAGGATATTTTCATCACCCACCACGGACCTGGCAACCAGACCGTCCACTACAACGCCAGCTACACGGGTTTCAATGCCACAACTCTGAGGAACAACCTGGGCTGTGAGTGTTTGGGGGGGGCATGAGGTTTATGTTTGTGAGGATATGAAAGTACATTTCACAAGCAAAGCTACACGACGGTTCTAAATTTATAGTATCTTTTAATGGTCCCGCTTTTGTTCCTCATTTTTATCGTTGCAGCTGGTTACACTTTGGACTACAGCACCAACTCTGTCATGTCTTTTGCCACTGTGTTTGCCGTCATGTTCACCAGCTGCACTGGGATCATGGCCGGAGCCAACATGTCAGGTTAAAGCTTGTTGTCTTGCACGTATACTCATATATGTATCCGGATATCATTGCTGCAGGTGGACTATATTTAACTGATAAACTTTATGTTATTTATAGTTTGTTGTGTTGTGTATGTTATAGTTTAAGTTATTTGACAGGAATTATTATTGAATTAAGTACATTTGGCTGATGATACTTCTGTACTTTAACTTAAGCACCATTTTAAATGCAAAACTTTTACACGTAATGGAGTATTGTTTTTCATTATGGCATGCTGCTCTTAGCTTAGACTTATGTGCATGTGCACATTATGCAGCAGAGGTAATATAGTTTTTGTATTTTTCATTTCTTTTAATTTGTTTCTAGTTTTTATTGTTTAAAAATGTGTAGTTTTAGTTATTTCTTTCATTAGTTTTCATGATAATATGGAGTTTCTTTTTTTAAGATTTTCATGCTTGTTGTGTTTTCAAAATTCTAGTTTTAATTATTCACACCTAGTTAGTTAACTCTAATAACCTTGTTATGCAGAATATGTTTATACATGAATCCGTATCAGTAAATCTTCATAGTACACGTACACACACCCTGATGCTTGCTCTTTCTCCACATGTCTCTGAAGGGGAGCTGAAGACTCCGAGTGTTTCCATCCCTAAAGGCACCATCATAGCCGTCTTTTACACGTTCACAGTCTACGTCCTCCTCTTCCTCTTGGTCAGCGCCACCTGTGACAGGTCTGAAATGGTTCATAATAGCTGTAAATGTTAATTCTTAAAGAGAGATCAACAATCAAATAAGCAGTTGACATATTAGCAGTGGTTCTCTTTCTTTAGGACCCTGTTGATTCAGGATTATGGGTTCCTACAAAAAATAAACCTCTGGCCGCCATTCGTCACCATCGGGATATACTGCGCCTCTCTGTCAGCTGCAATGTGCGCTATGATCGGAGCGTCCCGCATCCTTCACGCTCTTGCTCTGGATCAACTATTTGGTGAGGCTTTTACCTATCATATCAGGGCCTTTTGTGTGTACTGACTCGTTTTCTAAGGAAGTTTGTTACCTCACAGGTCTGCCGTTGGCCCCAGCTGCCATCACATCAAGCTCTGGGAATCCGTGGATGGCGGTGCTGTACACCTGGGGTCTGGCACAGGTTGGTATAGTTTCTATGGTGTGTGTGTGTCTTGTTTTTTATAATAACAACTAAGTGTCCTAAGCTGCAGTTTGTGGTGTTGTTTGTGTTTCAGTGTGTAGTGTTTGCAGGACAGCTCAATGCTGTAGCAAGTTTGGTGACTGTTTTCTACTTGCTTGCTTACGCTGCGGTTGACCTGGCCTGTTTGGCTCTTGAGTGGGCGTCCGCACCAAATTTCAGGTAATAAAATTGCAAACAAAAACACCTGTCGAGGTAAAATATTACAATTTAAATATTGCCTTTCATAGTTTTAGTACTATAAATTTATTACCAATTCATAGTACCATCATTGAGTGAGGCCATAAATTCTGGTCCAGTAAGTAAGACAACAACCTAAAATTGCTCAGTGACATTAGAAAAGCTGAAAACATAAGGAAGGGTAAAGTGGTTTCTTTTAGTGAGTACAGGCTCAAAAACTAAGATTTGAAAGCCAGAAATTGTAGCACTAGTCTTGACATTGTCAACATTATATAGATTAAATGGTAATTCTAGTATTTTTAAACCTGGGCCTATTTTACATATTTTGTTGTCCACATGTGCCTCAGTCGGTTTGTTTGTTTGGGTTATTGTGTGACTTTGGTGTTTTAAAGAGTTGAGGTGCTGAGGTGATGTACTGGACCAATTATAATATCTTTTATATGTAATATAATTTTATATGTATGTTTAATATATAAAAATAGGGCACAGGTTTAAATGTACTGAAACGATCCTTTAACAATCTTATCATCCTCACTTGGATATATTACTGTCATATATATATTTATGGGACAGTAAAAGCAGTATTTATTGCCTCTGTCCATGCTGTTTTTCATGAGTCCGGTAGCCTCAGTTTTCTGTCTCTGTGTGTTTAACAGACCAACCTTCCAACTCTTCTCCTGGCACACCTGCCTGCTGGGGATCCTGAGCTGTTTGGTGATGATGTTTGTCATTAACCCTGTGTACTCCTCGGGCAGCATCGTCCTCCTGTTACTGCTGCTGCTTTTCCTCCACTTTAGATCGCCCACCAGCAGCTGGGGCTACATCAGCCAGGCTCTCATTTTCCATCAGGTATCTGGATTCCTGCAAAGACACACACACACACAATCAGACATGCAGTTTGCCAACAGTGCTGTCTTCCTTTTGGTTTAGGTGCGCAAGTATCTGTTGATGCTGGATGTGAGGAAAGACCATGTGAAGTTCTGGAGGCCACAGGTGTTGTTAATGGTGGCCAACCCTCGCTCTTCCTGTCAGCTCATCCTGTTTGTCAACCAGCTGAAGAAGGGAGGGCTGTTTGTGTTGGGCCACGTGCAGCTGGGAGATCTGGGTAATTCTCTCTGTGGTTGGTCTGTGATGGCCATCTGCAGCCAACAGTATTAAATTATTCTTATCTTTGAATCATTTTCCTCTGTGGTTTCAGCCCCCCCGATGAAGCTGAACTCTCTTTTACCTTTAAGTCCACAGGCTCGATCAATGAAGGCTACCTGTTGGGCTTTCACTTTCCATCTGCTGCCTCTTCTGCATTATTAATAAGAGCTTTCTCTATATCACTGTGGCATCACACCAGATAGTTTAAACCAGCCAAATGTGTAGCTCTTTGTTTATTAGGTTAAATAGGCACATATCATTTCCAAACTGTAAGAACATCTATTGTGTGATGCACCCCAGGGACACAGAAAGCAACATGCTGAAATATTCTTTTATTCATGTACAAACTCAGCCTTTCTGCCCCCTAATGACAATTAAGACACATTACAACGTCTACAAACAATGAAATTAGACCATTTACTATTAGAGGTAATAATTCACTATGTACATTTACTCAAGTGCTGTACTTGTATACAGATTTGAGGGATGTGCACTTTGCATATTTCCATTTTATGCTACTTGCAACTACATTTCAGCGGGAAATGACAACTGTAGTTAATTAAAAAATAACACGCATACAAAACAATTGTATTGTTAATATTTAATACACATTATTAATGATTAAACTGGTGATACAAAGAGGTCAAATTATCCAATATATATAATATTTGCAAAAAAATAATACAATTTCTTACCAATTTTTATGATTTCTTACCCCATGAATCATTTCCCCATCACCACACACACATATTTTTTTATATATATATATATATATAAGCGGTGTTCAGTTAGTTACAATCTGCAACTCTATCACTAGATGCCGTTAAATCCCTAATGCTGGTCATTTTTAAAGTAAAGGACCAGAGTACTTTCACCACTGTTAAAACTTACCTCCTTTCTGCAAATCTGCTGAAATATGTTTAGTCAAATTAGCGTATATGAAATGAACCCCTATATTGTTTGTGTTTGTATTATTGAAATGTATGCAGTAAATTAATTTCTGTCTTTCCTGTGTTTTAGACACCCTGCCATCAGACCCGGTCCAGCAGCAGTACAACTTCTGGTTGAGCCTCGTTGATAAACTCGGGGTGAAGGCCTTTGTAGACCTGACACTGTCTCCCTCCGTCAGACAGGGAACACAGCATCTACTGCGCATCACAGGGCTAGGTAAGCTCTGGTTATCCCTGTACACAGGCACACATTCAGTCCAGATTATCATGTTTCTTTACTTTCTGTTCTGTTTGTCTCTACAAGGTGGCATGAAGCCCAACACACTGGTTTTAGGTTTTTATGACAGCTGCACTCCTGAGGACTTCTTCCTACAAGACACCGCATTCTGTGACTCTTCGATGGGACGAGGGGCTGAAGGCGAATATAATTTTGGGGTTGACTTGCCTTCATTACAGGCCCATTTCCCCCCAGTCAGACACGTTGAGAGTCCACGCTGGCTATCACCCGAGGAGTACGTAGGGATCATTTCCGACGCTATTAAAATGAGCAAGAACGTGTGCCTAGCCCGCTATTTCTTCCAGTTAGAGGGAGAGGGTAAAGATAGTAAGGTGGACGGGTCAGAGCGGACTATAGATGTGTGGCCTCTCAACCTGCTCCAGCCAGGCAGTCGTGATTATGAGGATGTGTGCAGCCTCTTTCTGCTGCAGATGGCCTGTGTGCTCAACATGTCCAACAAGTGGCGCCACGCAAGAATGAGAATCTTCCTGAATGTGGAGACCGAGTCCAACGACCAGGGCTGGGTGGTAAACGAAGAGACGTTTCGAGAGTTGCTGAGGAAGCTGAGGATCAGGGCGTCCATAAAGATTGTGCCATGGGACACTGTGGTGCAGCACCACATTCAGCCAGACGAGGAGCCTTCAGGAGCTCTGTCCGAGGACTTCCTGTCTGCAGTGAACTGTATGTTGATGGAGCACAGCTCGCAAGCTGCTGTTCGCTTCCTGTACTTACCTCGACCTCCTGCTCATCACAGCCAGTCGCAGCAGTACCTGGCTCAGGTGGAAGCAGTGACCAATAGTTTAGGGCCAACTCTCCTGATTCACGGTGTCACCCCAGTCACATACACGGATCTGTGAGCATGTGCAGTCATGAGTTTTGTCATGTTGTATCATCTGATATCATACACGACCAAAGTATAAACTCTGGTTATATGTAAAATTAACACATAATGTAATGAAAAGTGGATGTTAAGCTATAATATGTAGCACCAGTTACAATACTTTGACCTAATGCAGCTTTTTTGTCGTTTTACTGACGCTTAGAAAAGGACCACAGTCGAGTGCATTTTGAATAAATATGCCACTTGAGCTTTTTGCATTCAGATAGGATATTTTCCTATTTTCACATACTTGAACTGGCTCAGCGACTGAGCCAAGACATGGGAGAATACTAATGTTTGCGTGGTGTGATTTATGTTGATATAACCTCCTGTTTGCATTAGCTTTAAGACAAAAATAAAACTGTCAAAGACTCCTCAGAACTGTTTGTTTTGAGCAATACGGGTTGTCTATGATACTGAATATAGAAATGTCTGTATATAATTAGAATATCAGGGATCAAATGATGAATTTATGGTATTTTCTGATAAGAATTGACCACTTATTAGAACTATTAGAAATTAGAACTTATTTTCCTGGTTCAGTTTCTAAATGGTATCGCATCAATGCATAATATTTGTTGTTTAAACTGTATTTACTTACTTACTGTACTTTTTGCTTATCTGTACTTTCTCCCAATTTCTGATGGTTGTTGGACAAAGTGATTCAAAGAATTTGTGTTTCTGAGCTGAACTGAGTTTAGATAATTGTTTCCCATGCACTTCTGCAAACATATTTTATTTCACTGTTAACTGTGCATCTCTAGTCTTCACAACGGGAACCTTTTGTATGTTTAACCTCAAAATGATGAACAGCATGTGTTGCTGTTTTATGTGCTAACTTAAACAAAATGTATTGCTTCATGATGCAGACTATCAGAAATACACCAAAAAGGGTTACACTGGTGGACACTTTGGAGGTCCATCCTAATACAGGCTCAGTCAGGACCAGGTCCAGGACCAATGATGATTCAGTCAAGATTGAAACCAGAGCTGTTGTCACATCTTTACACAACAATTAATTTACCATGCTTACAAAATACAGAATAAAATGTTACTGCATTGCTGCCATGTTTAGTTTCACATTGTTGCAACACTCACATGGACCTTTGAACAAAACACAAATAGGAAGTTGCTGAGAAAGCCTGTTGTGGTTAATGGTCAATGACAAAGCCTTAAAGGACTGATACTTGTATACTAATAGTCTGTAGATACATATTAAATTGCTATTTGTCATAAAGGTAAATATATGCCAAATGTGTTGTGTATTGTCATCTTTGTATATTGTTAAATCCTAACAGAAAATATGTATTTAAAAGATTAAATGCAACACAGACTATCTGTATATCTGTCAGTGTGATAAGTGTAATAATATAAATATTAATAGAAACAATAGAGATAGAAGGTCTGCAAATATTGCAACCCAACAGTACTTAAAAGGCAACATTTTTGCTCCATAGATAAATAAAAACATAATAATTAATGAAAATATATATATACAAAATATAACAGTATTTATATGTATTGTGTTAATATTACTCACATTTTATGTATGTAAGAGGTGGACCTACAGTGAAGGTAATCTGTTATAATGCCTATATATAGATGAAAAAGGTACAATTATGTCAGTAATCTTCATCCATTTAGTGAACTTCATCCTCTGTACAGATGCAGCCACTTCACTACTCCTCCTTTTCACTGAACTTCTCCTTTTCCATGCACACTCTTTCATATTTGCTGACTTTTGCAAGGTTTCGTAGCTTTCTAATGAGGACTGATGACATACGAAGCCAGTCCGGAAGGAGTATTGTGAGAGCCATGTTCTGTAATATGATGTGAAAGAGAAGGAAAGACGTTAAGATACTGCAGCACCTGACAATTTGTTATGGATCATACAATAGACTCTCATATCTCTGACCTGGAGTGCGTGGGACAGACAGCCGCTGGTGTAGCTGGAGTGACCCACGGTGTTCAAGGCCTTGCAGGCGAACTCTGAAGCACTCTTCACAAAGCAGTTGACTGCAATGTTTTTTGTCATGTTGGTGGACACCATGAAGGGAGCCACACACTGGGGAAAGATGTATTCTGGTTGGACAGGTTGAACTTTGAAACTTTTCATCATCGCTTTTAAAGTGATTTTCAATGTGAGCAAAAACACCACAGAAACTCAAGTGTTCACAAACAGCAAATTCAAAAAGAGAGAGCAGCAGGGGGCAAAGGTTCATTTTATAAGCTTCATGTTTATTCAACTAAAAGAAGCACACTGTTCAAATTAGTCTTCGGCTGTAACCTCAAATATATGATCTTAGTCTTGTGCATTATATGTGATCTTCTTCTGATATCCTCATGTAAACAATCTATAATCTAAGTACACACTCAAGTATAAGATTGTCCTCACTGTGTTTATCATCTTATTAAGTGTTATACTGTGCTTATCCGTGAATTCGAGCTACACAGATGAATTGCTCAGGCCAATAAATGTGCTGATATCAGCTAATCAAGCCAATCATCAATCAAGTAGTTGCAGTAGAAAATGTTAATAAATATATTTGAGCCCATTTAGAAAGGGGCTCTATTACATAGTTTGTCCACTAGAGAGCACTGGCATGTTTGTTTTTCAACTGTAAAACGGCCCTGCTCACTTTTTTCTATTATTGACTCTTACTGTAAAATAGATCAAAGTCAGTGCAATTAAATGATTTCAACCTATTACCAATAATTTTAAGAATAGAGTGTCAATTTTTCTTAATTCTATTTTAGTAATCTGTATTATTTTTTCTTATTCATTTATGACATTTATTTCAAAATAAATCTTCTGTTGTTTTCTTTCAGGAACAGGTTGAAATTATATCTTGTTTTAAGAAAATAAACTTTTTAGGGCTAAATAATAGTAAAATGAACTTTCTCAGTGGACAGTTTATGAAATGTAATGCAGATTGAGTACATGTGAATTAGCTCAGTTTTGGAATTTGAAATACTTTACCTGAACAATAATTCCCTTTGACTTGTACTCAGCATGGAGACACTGAGAAAAATATGTTACAAAAATCTGAAAAAAAAGAAGAGAGTCAAAGTCACAAAACAAGCAGACCAGTGGGTGTCATGAAGCTGTGCACTGATCGGTGAATGTGGTCAGTGTGTGTTTGAATGGATGTGTGGACGTAATTAACAGAACATCTGGATGAGAAAGTACCTTAGTGGCGGAATAAAGGGACAACAAAGGCTGTGGATGGACGCCCACTTCAGAGGAGATGTTAATGATCAGCCCTGTCCCTCTAGGAAGGAGATGGAAGACAAACATCCATAAATTCATCCTATATTCTCATTACTTCATATTGATCATTAACTTCTGGATGTTGGTGATACCTTTTAACCATGCCTGGAAGAACCAGTCTGGTCATCTGAGTGAAGAAAATATAAATCAGCATTTGTTTTTTTATGCATTAACCAAAAAACAAAACTGTGTTCAGATAGAGTGGAAAAGGTGAATGCAGATCCCTGAACCTTAAAAGCTCATAAACACACAATCATACAGTAAACACTCATTGATATCTTACTTGAGGCACAGACAGCATGTTACAGTTGACAATCTGAGTGATTTTCTGTCAGAGTAAACACACAAGGGAAACTATGTGAGAGACATGTTGGTAATGTGAGAGAGAAATCAGAGACAAACATGACCTCTAACTGCCTGAGTTAGCAGAAATAAATAATCCAGTGTATTGACATTTAAAGTGCAAAACTCACCTGTTCAGCATCTGGTACTTCCAGGAAATAGGCGAAATGATCAGAATAGGTCATTCCTACATTGTTAACTGTGTGGGTTACAGAGACACAAACAGCCTTTGTTAATAAGCATGTGTCTTATGTCAATCTTCTTCAAACTGTTGAATCTGTTCCTTTACCCTTCAACTATTTGGCTTGTCATACATTTTGCATTGCTAATTTAGGTCAGCCAGGGTTCAGGAGGAATTTTATTTATCAATAAGTAACCAGGCAGTTGAATTAGCCTCCAAAAGGTAAGAAACACATTTTTAGGTTCAAAACATAGCCAGCAGGTGTATCAGCCTCTACAGAAATAGTTTGATACTATCCACCTACCAGCTACTCTACAGCTCATGGGGGGTTATGTCAGGGAGGGGCTCTAACTGGACTAGCAGTGACTTGCTAGAGTATTGTTGTTGAGTCTGGTTGCTAGGTAACCAGTGGAGACACTAGAAAGGCACGGGCAAACAGAGCTTTACCAATGTGTTGTTGTGAAATTAACACATGGGTAAAGAACAAAACAAAAAACATGATAATAATGAGCTTTAGAGGTGCTGATTTTTGTTACAGCCAGGCTAGCTGTTTCCCCTATTTATGGTCTTTAACCGGTTGCTGGCTGTAGCTTTAGCCTATATTTATCATAAAGACATGACAGTGGTATTGTTTTCCTTATGTAACTCTCAAAAAGATTGAGTATTTCCCAAAACGTTGAACTATTCCTTTAACCAGACAGAGCCATTGTCATAATCATTTCCTGAAATGTGTTGATTGGTCCCCTGTCCAGCCACTGGACTTTTCTTCATTAAAGTTTTTTAGAAGAATTGCTTTAACGGTACTGATCTGTATAACTTTCTAAGGATTTTTCTTTGCCTGTAATTGGTGCGCTCATTACCCAGAATTCCAATCTCCAGTCCCTGTAGTTTTTTAGCTATAGCAGGGTAGATTCTATGGCCGTCAGTGAAGTCCACTTGTATGGTACGAGTTCTTCGTCCGTGTTGATCCTCTGAAGGAGACCAAAAGTATTTTGGATTATATCTTATTAAGAGTTTCACATGGAAAGACAAATGTGTTTTTAAACAGCAGTAGTGCACCAGTATTATTTTAATTTCACTCACCTATCTCTTTGGCAACCATTTGAAGCTTATCACTGGATCTGCTCACCAAAATAACATCCAGGCCTCTTCTTGCCAGCTAGGAGGAAACATGCAGACAGACAAATCTAGTGGTTTTGTTTACCAATAAGAATATTCTGAACTTGTGAATCTGAAGCACTTGATGCGTCACAACAAGTATCACATAACTGCCTACTGTGAAATTGTTGTACAAGGAGGTTGGAGACTCACCTCACTGGCATAAGCTTTACCAATGCCAGATGTGGCGCCAGTGACAACTGTACAAAGGAGAAAACACAGACATGTTAGAAGAATCCTCTATTTTAAGATTATAAAAACCTGTCCCTTTGTTTCCTCTGGCGTTAAAACATTAACACTAGAACTTTTGACACAGTGACCACAAGCTGACAGTAATTTACCAACCACTATTCAACCGGTTCTGCAAAAATACAAACACATTTTTTGGATTTCACTCACTTTGCAGTTCTAAATTGTAAATTTTGCACAAATATTTTACACATTTCTGCATTTCAGTCTGCATGGCTAAAGGATTGCCTTTCAAAGTTGTTATTGTTGCATTTGTGCATTATTGCACGTATAAACCAGAACCAAAGGCCATTTCTGAGCTGTGAGTGGTAATACTTCAGAGAAAGGCGCATCCCCTGTTGCTTAGACAGAGAAAACACCCCCTGCTGCAATATGTGGATAAAATCATACAGAAACAGAAAATGTGCCTTTTCTTTGGTATATACTGTTTGGAATGAGAAAATTGTCTTATGTAAGAAGCAAAAACAACTTGAGTTAAAACTGAAATTGAAGTTCAATGTGTGTCTGTAAAAGACTGAAATGTTTGCAGGCAATAAGACGGAAATGTCCCATCAAGTAGGAATGTGAACAGCTTATCAAGCCCCTTATCAATCTGTCTTCACAGAAAGGAAGTCTGGTCTGTGCTGGAAACTAATGCAACAAAATCCAAATATTCCCAAACCTCAGCTTTCTGCACTCCACTGTTCAATAACTTACAGTCTTTAATAAGATCTGCATTATCCACCTGTTTCAAAACTGCACGTTCCCATTTGCAATTGACCACACACATACACACACATTTTTGCCATAAAAGCAACTTGTAAGAGATCGTAAAGTACATTTCCTTTGATGTTACCTGCCCATTGCCCACATGTCCTTAAATCAACTTGCCAAAGTTCTGACAAAACAAACTCTCTGAATCCACACCAACATCTCCAGGTCAGTTTCAGCAGGTGGAAGACAACAGTAAATCCCCCAACGATGACCAGCATTTCAGTGACTGACATTTTGCAGTAGAGCCCCAGACCGAACTGGATCGTAGCACGATGGAAAAAGGTTTTATAAAAGGTTTTATATTAGAAGAAATGAAAATGTTTTACTGTGCTCCTCCCACACTGCTCCACCCCTCACTGTGTCACTGCTGTCATCAGGGTGAGGTTGAGCAACACCCCTGGAACCACATGATGTACATGAATCTTACAAACTCCCTACAGAATGAACTGTCTAATAATCTTGCAGAAATAGCCACCTCAATGCTACTGCAGCTGATTATTAAAGCTTCTAGAAGATACTCAGGATCATCTCAGAAATGTTACTTAAATGACTGTTTAAATATTTGTTGACGATTGTGCTTTTCTGATTGCAGGCCATTCCGTAAGAATAATACCATTGTTTTAAAAATCAACTAAAAATGCCAAATTACAATTAAATGCAATCTTGGATGATACAAGAAAAATGAGAAAATTTACAATGTCAAAGAGCTTTATCTAAGATGTCCTGTACAGTAATTGTGTAATTGTAACTTGCATGACCTGGAAAAAGATGCTTGTCTCCCTCAGCTTATCATTAAAAACTCAGAGTTTTGTAACTTAAGAAAGGAAAGTGAAAGCGATTTCTATTGGCTGGTTGAGCTCCTCCAGTATTCTTGAATGCATATTAGAAATTTAAATGCTATCTTAAAGGAATACTCCAGCAATCTAGTAATTCACTTCAATACAGCTGTGTGATTTACAGAAAACAGAATTTAGAAAAAATAATCATCATCGTACAGTTCCCATAATGCATCTTGACAGTGTTTTTTGTTAAACTTTGCTTAATAAATTCCCACATCTTTTAAACTCCATACCTTCAGTCTGTAACACAGACGTTATCGTATGAATCTGTAGTCTCCTGGCCTAAACTGATATAACAATGATGACATCGCTATGACATCATCAGGGTTATTTTCTCAGACTCCCACAATAGCCATGACATTATACAACTTTCAATGATAAGTAAGGTGGAGTGTAAAATTTCATGGGGTCACAACAGCACAATCAGTCAAATAACTCACGTATAGCACAAGCATCTAATCACAAAAGCTCAAAACAAACCTATGACTCCTCCAGTAGCTGCAATGGAGATAAAAACAATAACGTAGTTGTGAACGTGACACAGTATTTCTTTCAGCTGATAAGTCTTTGCTGCAATCTGTCAGCAGAAACAGTCCTACCCACTCATGTAAAGGCAGTGTCTGTACATAGATAAATGGCAAAAAATGCTCTTGAGTGATAATAATTGTGACAAATTTCTGGTTGTGCATACATATAGAGCCCTGTGGGCCCAATGGTGAGGAAAAAGCTGCTTATCATGAAATATAAACACTACTGTATTTCTCTGACAAATGATTGTGGTTCACTGTCACTGTGCAAGTTTAATTAGAGCCGCACTCACAAACTGTGTAAAATCTCTGCCCTACCACTTTGACTTTAATGCCTTTATTTTTTAACCTTGAACACTGAACAACGTGAATAAAATTAGAGACATACGACAAATTAACTTGGAGTGAGTAATTATTATTTTTACATAACAGAAGGAACACAGTATCTCAACTGTATGAGAAGTCCTCCTTGTAACGCCATCAACCACCAGAGGGTACTTATCTATATTGAAAACCACATAGTCAGGATGACAACTTCTGTGCCCGGCTGCTAAGGTGCTGGAAGCCTCAATGTGTTTAAGCTGATAGAAAAAAACATATATAGTAGCCAGTAGATTTAAGTGTCAATTAAAAAAGCTCCTTTTGCCATATCTTTCTTTCCATATCTCCTCATCTTGGCTATTCAGTGTGTCCAATGCCCTGGAACCGTAGAGAGGAGAAAAACTTTGAAATGACAGGCAAAAGGATAGTTCACATCATTGCATCTGATAGCTCTCACAGCATGCATATAGTTTTACCTTTATGAATCTTATGACATCCGCATTTCAATAAATAAATCATATTTTTCACAGAAAAACTCCTGCCTGATCTTGGATGTCTAAAAACCCTTCAGAGGACCTCAAAAATGCTGGGCTAAAGCTGGATCAGAGGGAAAAGTATGTCAGTGTTTTAGAATGGTATTCTTGAGGATGTAAGTGGTGCTGCAGGAGACAGAATAGCTTTTATCTTTTTCAACACTTTTTCAACACTTCTTTATAATTTAAGAAAATACAACTTGTTAAGCTTCATACACTGGAAGGAGTATACTCTGTATTTTTTTCATTGCAGCCTATAGAACTGGTTCTTTGGTAAACAATATTTCAGAGCTTTGGTATGAGCACTGATCACTAGAAGCAATGTATTCCTATCAGTTTCTATTTGATATAGGGTAGTGATGAAGGCACCATCTGCATAATTCAATCCCCACATCCAAAAAACACACATTTACTTCTACTTTATTGTTCACTTTACTATTTTATAGACCACTGTGGGGGCAAAATGCGTTTCCAGAACAGTGACAAGAGGTTCCCTGTTACCTAACACACATTTTAAACAAGAAGAGCGATGTACGTTGGCCCTTTAGCGGAAGTAAGATTCCAGACTGCAGCAGTTGTGGATCATTTGCAGCCTCTACCGGCTGGTTAAGAGGTGCGAGGCATCAGCAGTCAATGGCAGTATAAAAGAGAGCAGTCAATAAAATAGGTAATTCAAAAATAGTGAATGACTGCAACCACTAGAAGTCATTAATCATACAGTTATAAATCTGCACAAAAAATATGTATAACTGTGGACAGATACACACATATACACACACGACCATACACATGATCCCCTACCCTCTGAAATGCTATTCAGGGAAGATTCCTTACTTTCCTACAGCTCTGAACCCGTGACCTTCGAAAGACTGAGTGATGTCAGCTGTGGAAGGCGGCCAAATTAATTCACCTGATCAATTAAGAGGGTTGGCAGAGGAGGCAAATGTCTAAGTCTCTCTGTCACTCCTCCCACAGGAGTTTCCTTTTCAGTATTTGATTAATTGGCTTTGACAAGCTTCACCGGAAAAATTAAAGAATTCCAAGTATGATGTACCAATTGATGGTCAAGTTACACGACAGCCTTAAAAGTCATGTGAAGTCAAACTCTCAATACTACTTTACATGCCTTGCCTATATGACTGTTGACAACATTTAGGGCTAAATAAAAAGAAAACCACAGGTGAGAAGTGCTGGTCAGTGCTACTTCCTCTGCAGCAAACTGGTTGTCAACTGGGGCTGGTTCTATGTCTGACCTTGCTTTGAAGTGATCTCTGTCAGTACTGTTAGCCATGTCACTAAGAGGCTTGCAGGCAGCAGATCAGTTTAGCACAGCCTCACCTGTCTAATCTGATTACTTCAACAAGGCTTCTATCAATGTGCAAGGCAGGGCAAACAAGAACAAACACATCGTCACACTTCCATATGCAGGGGACCGTCTTTGTATTCCTAAAGAGTAGCAGAGGCCACCAAAGTCATGGAGAATGTGTTTGCTAGTATCGTTTATGAGCATCTTTATATTTAAACGTTTACCTTCCCTACCAAAAGATTAAATTCCAGCTGTAATGCTGCAGTAAAGTGCACATGCTGCCAGATCAAGAGAGCAAGAGCAGACTTTCAGTGGCTTACCACAAGATATTTTTGTCCTTCGGCTCCAGCTCACATAGTTCCTTTGCTTTTATTAGCATTGCTCCCTGTATGTTAGATGCTCTGTGACTATTATCTTGTCCAGGAATTGAAGCCTGACCTCAGGAAGGGAGGGAGGCTGCAAAGATGTCATCAGGGGCATGAAGCCTCAGCTAATGTGAAGGAAGTGTGACATGTTAAAGATACCTTGACATAATTTATTAAACAAAAGGTATCATTTAGCATCGATTATTGAGGAAATCATGATGTTTTAATCCAAGCTGTAGTTGGCTAAATTATGGGATATGAGAAAGACTTTTTATTGGTGTTTGAGCCATCCTAAATTTCATTCTTTGACAACTCTAGTAAGATTAGGGGGGCACTGGAAAAAGCATGAGTGATGGTCTCAGAAGGATTTGAACTGCAGCAGCAAGGTCATGCAAGGCTACAGACGCAGGCACCTTAATCACTGTACCAGCTTCAAGTCCCAGGTCATTACATGCAATTATATAATTTAAAGTAACCCTTGGTGATAAGCATGTAAATATTAACCCTGCAAAAGTTTTTTTAGTTCTGCTTTGAGTGAGTAAGGTTGTTTATAAATCCATTTTATTTTTGGCTTTGGGAACATTTATAGCGGTTGGGAGTTTGTCACTATTGACTATATGATGAGCAATGATGGAAAGCAACACTTTGATAAGGACAGTGAACCCTTCTTTTATTTAAAGGCAAAGTAAATAAAATAGCTCTACACAAGATCTTATCCTTTTTGTAGACCTGTTTTCCTAATAAATAGGACAGCGGATTTGTGATCTGAGAAACTCCTCTTTCATTTAACAGCAGTTCTGAGCTGTGACTCATCCTTTATTTCAAACAGGTGGAGGTGAGAGGAGGGACAGGAAATCAGCCCAAGCTCAGTGCTGGCTGCCATTTTCATCACAATATTTTCCAGTTCTGAATAGTAGTTGAATCCATCGGCCAAACAGTCTTACAATGCTCAAGGTTTGTTTAAGTTTATTTTAAAACCATTGTGAACATGTACATATTTCTAGGCTATCAGTGCCAGCATTAACTTTCACCTTCTTTTTCATATCCTCCAGCCCTCCCCCACACACACACTCTTCACACACTATGGATTAAAAGCTAAAGAGGCCTAAGAAGTCAAAGCTTGTCAGTCCTTCCCACTCTTCCCACTCTGTTACCTGTTACCTCTCCCCAGCAATCTGCCAATTCAATTTTTTACCAGTCCAAACTCTGCATCAGGGTTGCAACTCTTCTCACGCACAGTCCCTTGCTCTGTGGTTTGGGGTCGGTCCCAGTCCAAAAAAGGGACAGCAAGAACTACAGCAAAACTGAACTACTGGAAATGTGGAGATTTCACTATCATCTTTATGGAAGCTGGATGCAAGAGGAGATAATTTGATTTTTATTTTTTTTTTAACTTTCCATACTGTTTGGATTACCTATGATATTTTCCCCCAATAATAGGACAAATATACCTTTTCCTGCTGTATACTTCTGTATACTTAATCCACCTGGAAGTGGATGGTGCTATTCAACGACAGGCTCTAACACTGACATGTAAAACAAAAAGCTGCTCCAGGTCAGTATCGCCTCTTATTAAATCGGTTTCATTGATTTGCCACTGTTAAGGGTAATGGTTTTGTTAATGTGTCTAATTCATCCATCACCAAATCTGTTTGCAGCAGAGCTTCTCCAGGGACTGCTGGAACACCAAGCATTGTATAAATGTGTCATAGATGTTTAGAAAATTGCTCTATATATGAACTGTAAGAATGATTTTGAGGAGTTAACATAATTTGACCTATTTCTTCTTTTCAGTAGCACTTAAAAAGAATAAGGCTAGGACATTAGCCAGTGCTCATCTTAACCTATTAGCAACTGATAAGCCAATGTCAGTATTAGCCACTTTAGAAGGCTTGCCTTAAAGACAAGGAAAGGAATCAAAGTCTCATTTTGTGCTTTTAAAGTGTAATTTCTGAACCACTGAAACCCACAGGTGGTTTACATGTAAGAGTTAATCTAAAATAGGTGTCCTGTAAATATAAACTAGAGATAGACCGATCCAGGACACTTTATGGGCAGACATTATCTTAATGCAAATATAAATTGGTATCAGTGTTTATGTCAGATGATAAGTAACCAGAAATTGCAGAACAAAAATGTTAAACTAAACTTGACGTAGAATTGTGAGTATTACATAGTTTGTCCACCAGAGAGCACTCACAAATAAATGTTTTAACTGTTTCATATCTATTCTCACTTAGCATGTGTCTTTGTTATAATTATTTAACAAAACATAAACAAATGAAAGGCATCTGTATGTTTGTTATGTGTTCACGTAAAAGAAAACGTATCAGTCCATATATGATCAGATTTTAAAACCCTGAAATATCTAATAAAATCCACTATAAATGTTGGGTTTTATATAAACATAAGCACAAGATGGTAGTTTTTGTCATCCACAGTTGTTAGACCAAAGGTAATACTAATTCTCTAAGCTGTGGAGTTTTTTTTTAACTATCTTGATAAACCAATATTGTATTGGTGGAACATGTTTATTTCTTTCAAGCTGAGCTTCCATATACTTAATAAGCAATTCTCTAAATTTTCACAACTGCAGTTAAAATTCTCCTCACCACCAGCAAGTTGCTCAGCTTAAAAAGTTTACTTGTGAACACTGACTAAAATATCAGCTGTGTTTGTTCATTAGCTACAAACAGAATTTAAAAGTAGGTTTTTAGAAACTTAAAATCAAATTTCAGTTAGTCTTTTAGTGTCCTTGTCTTTTAGTAATAAAGTCTCTAAATTCCGTTTATCAATGAAGATTAATAGGGCCTGTCCAAATCAACTTGAAACACCAGTGTAAAATCTATTATGCTATCATTTAATCTTGAGCTATTTCTACCAGCTAATACACATTTAGATGCTGGTTTCAAGAATCTGAGGGGGGGCTTAGTGTTAAAGAAGAGGAATCGTCCACTAATATTTGGCTGAGAAGATCTCAAGAGATTGACTTTAGAAGGGAAAAGAGATACCAAGACCATATAGAGACATCTAGGACAGATTTAGCCACACGTTATCTGGCACTTGATTTTTTAAAACTCTGTGGCCCTGGCAGAGCTAATCAGCTTGCCACACACATGCCATTAATTCTCCAAGCAACAGCGCTGGCACTCTGGGCATCATGTCCTCGGTGAGACAGATGGATGCTGATAAGATTCAACATCACATTCTGTTAAACAAAACAGCTCAGCAAGATGCAAGTTCAGGTCAGAGATCATGTCTGTTTTCTGGAAAAGGCCTGAGGTTTCGCAGAACAACAGAAAAACAGATCACACTGAGTTGTCATGCTACTAACTTTCTAATTCTTTCCACCTTTTCTTTCTTATTTTCTGAAGGGAATGATGGCTTGGGGTTGTCTCATTACCTGTCCAGCTTTGGACTAGAGGCCTGCTGAGTGCCAAGGGAGACAGTCCTATCCTTAAAAACACACTCACTGTCACACTAGACACCATAAACTCTCTACTACTCTGTGTCTGAAGCATCAGAATAGTTGTGTGAGGAAATGGCAAATCACAGGGACCCTCGCTTTCTGCACAACCTGTCCTACCACCCACGATGGCAGCACGACTCAATAAAAATGAAGAGAAAAAGACATATGTGGACAGCGGCTACGAACAGTTGCAGTGAATATAGTCTGTTTAAATCATTAGCAGCTTCATCATCATTGTCATCAAGATCATTGTCATCAAAACCACAGTTGCCATCATCCCCAGTGCAACGCTCCAAAAGCAGGTGGGGGAACTGGTTTCTTCTGCCCTTACTCATGGTCTCATTTCTGCCCTGTCAAGCCTGGGCGACCACATTCAAGGTGGCCCTGGTTGGACCCTGGACGTGTGACCTCTTGTACTCCAAATCCCTCCCTGACTTGGCAGCCCGACTTGCCACCACCCGCATAAACAAGGACCCCTATCTCAACAAAGGCTACTGGTATGACTACACGCTAGTCAATGAGGACTGCAAGTCCTCCCGTGCCCTTGCTCGCTTTTCTGACCTGGAAGGTTATGGTGCTGCTTTCCTTGGCCCTGCCAACCCAGGCTACTGCTCCTCAGCTGCTCTGTATGCAAAAGAGTGGGATCTTGGGATTCTTTCCTGGGGTTGCCTCAACCCCAACATTAAAAAAGGAGGGATGTACCCCACCTTCCTGCGACCACTGCCACTGTCCTCCCGTGTGCTCTTCACTGTGTTGCGGTACTTTCGTTGGGCCCATGTGGCCATAATCTCAGAGGAGACAGATTTGTGGGAATCCACAGGACAGGAGCTGGCCTCATCACTCAGGGCCCTTGGCCTGCCTGTCAACCCTGTGGTCACTATGCAGGAGGACAAGGACGGGCCGCGGAGAGCCCTGGCGACAGTACGGGAAGCAGACCGCGTCAGAGGTGAGTTGTAGATGTAAAGATGATTGAAACAACCAAAAAAAAAAATGCATAACAGCATTATAACAACACCCACACAGTTTTATTCCATGTGATTGAGTGAGTAATCCCTCCTCGCTCTCTCCATAGTGGTCATTATGTGCATGCCTTCTGTCCTGATTGGTGGGCAATCCCAGTACCAACTTCTGACAACAGCCTTGGCCATGCGTATGATTGACCGTGGCTACGTGTTCATTCCCTATGACACCCTCCTCTACGCACTACCCTACAAGGATGCACACTACTATTCACTAGGCAATGACACCAAGCTGCGGAAAGCCTATGACGGGGTCCTCACCATCACTATGGACTCTGGAGAACGCAATTTCTATGAGGCCTTTAAAGATGCTCAGGACAGCTATGAAATTCGCAGCACCACTCCACCAGAGCAGGTGAGACTCTGTATTGTATTGTAATAATGGATAGAAAAAGATGACAAATCTAGAAGAATTGAAAAAATACAGCCACTTATACAAAAATTAGAATTCAGTCAAGATCATAACATCACTGTCTCTTTTGTCAGGTTTCTCCGTTCTTTGGCACCATCTATAACATGATGTACTACATTGCTATGGCTGTTGAGCAGGCCCGCTCCAATAGAGGCCAGTGGGTGACTGGTCAGATCCTAGGTGATAGCGAGGGCGGCTTTGATTTTGAGGGCTTCAATCAGCATCTGGGGGCCGGCAAGAACGGTAAAGGCATGCAGGCTGGCTATGTAGTGCTGGACTACAGTGGCATGGGCACCTCTCTCTACTCCACTCATACTCTGGCGGCTACTCATACAGATGGCAGGACTGGGGGATTGAAATACCTCAGTCGTTCGATCCATTTTGCAGGCAGTACGCCCTACTCAGACTCTGGCTGCTGGTTTAGCCCATACTTTGCCTGCACTGGAGGTGAGTGTATTAGTAGTGTCATTGCAGGAAGTAAGTATAAGCTGGCACGTTGGTCATTGCTGAATTCAGTTCATTCAAATTCTGTCTCTGTGTTTTTTCTTCTCTTCTTAAAGGCTTGGATCCAGTCTCTCTAGTCTTTCTTTTCTTTGTGTTCATTGGATTGGTTGCATGTGCAGCCTACTTCTTTATTGTGTTCAAGTATGTACAGTAAAATATCAAAGACTTATATCTCATCCAGTTCAGTTGAGTGTGATTTAAAAAAAAATATTATTTTATTATCTTTTATCTTTGTTTGTCTGTGCAGGAAAAATGGCAGGGTTGGGTTCAGCTTTGGAGGTACTGGTGGAAGTGGATCAACAAAAGTAGTCCTGACCCTGGATGACCTGGTCTTCATCAGCACTCAAATCAGCAAACGGGTCAGTTGTGTGCTGAATCATTCACAACACTCACAGTATTTCGTCGTGGTTTCCCTCTCTCTTCTTTGCAAGTATGTGATGCATGAAAGTTGTTTAACTGTAAAAGATGATCTCATCGAAGTTGACCTGTTCTTTTTGAACTGTGTGTGTGAGCAGAAGCTCAACGACGAAAGTATCTTGAGAAGCCAGCTGGATATGAAGACGCCTCACCACTCGGTTTCCGGTCGCAGCTATTTGGCCTCAACACCAGACAGCTCAAATATTGCTGTGTTTGAGGTGAACCCAGTCTGTCTTGATGCATTCAATAAACTCCTGTTTTACCCATGCCTTTGGATGTTTTGGGTTTCACAAAGACTTTGTGGTTGTGTGTTCATCCCAGGGTGACTGGGTTTGGTTGAAGAAATGCCCCAGTGGAGTATCAAGTGTCAACAGCAGCACTGAGTGTGTCTTTGTCAAGGTAAGTGAGTGTGTGGACACGTCTTTCATTATTAAAACAACTCTATTTTTCCTAGAAAAACCCTAAATACAGACTAGTCTTTTTCTGTGACTACACATTGATTTATTGCCATCTTATTTTGAATCTAAAGAAATAACAAAATGGCTGACTGCACCAAAACAAAAAATATACATCCACCACACAAACCTGATTGGTCACAGCCTTGATGTTTCCTTTGTCTTCGTATCAGCTCAGAGACATGAGGCACGAAAACCTCAATCTGTTCTTGGGACTCTTCTTTGACTCTGGGATCTTTGGTGTTGTGACCGAGCACTGCTCCAGGGGCAGCTTGGAGAATCTGCTCAGCAATGAGGAAGTGCGTCTCGACTGGATGTTCAAGTCTTCCCTGTTAATGGATCTAATTCGAGTAAGAGAGACAAAATTACCTACCCTTGTTTCATTTCCCACTTTGTCATGTTTTTTCACCACACACATTTCCCCCAAACTGTTATCAGGGAATGAAGTACCTGCACAATCGTGACATCATCCACGGACGGCTCAAATCCCGTAACTGTGTGGTAGACGGGCGCTTTGTATTGAAGGTGACAGATTATGGGTTCAATGAACTTTTGATTGCCCAAAACCTTGACACTGACGAGGAAAAGCCTGAGGGTGAGTTCATGTGCATCCACAAACTAATCCAGTGACATACATAGATTTTTTTTGTTTTTCTTTAATAGTTGTGCATCTTTTTTTAATAAAGATCTGTTTTGGACGGCTCCTGAGCTGCTGCGAAGTTCCAGTCTGAGGAGGAGGGGCACTTTCCGTGCAGATGTCTACAGCTTTTCCATTGTCTCGCAGGAGGTCATCGCTCGCTCTTCACCTTTCTGCACGCTGGATATGCCTGCCAAGGGTTAGTGATACGGCACTAGTAACCCCTAACCCCCAAGTCAAAAAAGAAACAATGAAATAGTAGAAGGTATTGGAGCCATGTGCAAAAAGTTTATTTATATTTTAAATGTTTTCGGCAAATTATGTTTCCCACCGGAGTAAAAGGCCAATGACCGACCTGTGGTGATAATAGCATGCTATGAGCTCACCTCATACACAGAGTTGAAAAGTAAAGCTGAAAAGAAAATGACAAATACTATAATTGTTGCTGAAAATGCTGCACTGAGCCTGCTTTTATTACCAGTGACATTTATAGTTATTTGGCAAATTTGCTGTTTAAAATAGTCTGTTTTGTGCATTTCTGTGTGTTGACAGAGATTATTAGCAAGGTCAGAGATCCTCCTCCGTTGTGTCGGCCTGTTCTGTCAGTGGACGAGGCCCCGCTGGAGGTCATACAGGTTATTAAACAGGCCTGGAGTGAAGATCCGGAGAAGAGGCCGACCTTTGAGGAAATCTTCAAACAGGTAAAAGCACTAAAAACACAATTTGATCTGGATCTACTCCTCCTTATATGTTTATTTAGGTGGAGATTTCTGTTCCCTTCTTTTTATGTGACAGTTCAAGAACATCACCAAGGGAAAGAAGACCAACATCATCGACTCTATGCTGCGCATGTTGGAGCAGTACTCCTCCAACTTGGAGGATCTGATTAGAGAGAGGACAGAGGAGCTGGAGGTGGAGAGACAGAAGACTGACAAACTGGTGGCTCAGATGTTGCCCAAGTGAGTGTCCAGCAACTTTAAGTGATACATGACAGACATAATAAAACTGGTGTCATGCTCACAGAGCATCAGCACAAATACCATAGAATAAATGATGCCCCACCCTGTATATATGCATTACGTTAATGCACAACTTTATTTATTTATATTTTAAAATAACTTTATTCTTGTGTGATTTTTGT